>NW_008825562.1:791798-805226 GCF_000699105.1 Pygoscelis adeliae | reverse complement strand
AGATGGTTCAAGGAGAAAACTAGAGGCTACCCAAGCTACAGTGATTTAAATGTATTCTAACTTGTCCTGGTTTTAATCAGTGGCACTATATAGAAAATATTTGGTTATCTCTGTCAGAAAAAAAAGTGACACTTGTAAAGTGCAATTCAGATTTCCACCTTTTTCTAAAGAAGAAATGCTGATGTCATCAACATCACAGATGCAGTGTTTGTTCCTTGGAATTATCATCTGTTGTGACAGTTTATCCATTTAAAACGTTCTTAAATGACAAGCTTACTTTTTCTGTAATCATTCCATACTTAAAGGAAATTATCTTTCTCTTCTGATTGTTTTCCATGTTATATATGTTTGAGGTGCTTGCTGAAGTATCTGGGACTGCATGAGTATTTTCCCTTGGGTTGCTCATGAAAACAAGATGTGTTTCAGTAGGGTTTCCCATCGAACAAAATTGTACATGAATGAATAAATAAATATTTGATGTAAATGCTTTCATTGATTCCAAAAGGCATAGGCCATACAAATTCCCTTATAACATGCATTTCTGCATCTTTTGCATAGTCAAAATTATTTCAAAAAGATGACATTTTAAATATTTTATTCATTGCTGAGTGTTCTACCTTCTTCATATGGTCATTTTCAAGTCAACTCAATCTGATACCTTCTTTGAGCATTAAACACCTTTTATTATTGTCAGCTATGGGAAGGTTAATTCTTTCACCTTGGGGTGGTTTGTCAGGAGGGGAAAAAAAGTTTAAAAAAAAAAAAAAAGAATAAGAAAAAAAAGAAAAAAGATGTGGTGATTGTGCAAATTAACGGTGTGAGCTTTTTAAATAAATCAGCATTTCAGAGTTCTCCTTACTGAGGCTCATGTCCTCCAGCGTGTGCTCCAGCACAGCGGTTGCTAGCTGAGCGCCCAATGCTGTGCACTGCCCCTCTTCCAGATTCAACACTTTGGCACTATTTTAAGCTCTTATTAATGTGATTAACATAGCATTTATTAATTAACTAAGACATTCTTTAAAATACGTGTTGTTCAGGTATGAGGGTCCTGTGACCACTGTCTTTGAAGAAGGCAAAATAGTTCTGGCAGTACTCATTCATGAAAACCCCGGTATTTTTTTTAGCCCATTTTCCTACAACATTTAGGTGCTTCATGTTCTGCATACAGATTAATGTTTCAATCTTTTGTTTTTAAAAAAGGGCAAAAAGTAGGTATCTGCACCAGTCATGTTTGGTTGTTGGTTTTGTGGGGTTTTTGTGTGGTTTTGGGGGATTGTTCTTGGTGGGTTTTTAATGCTAATCTAGGGGTGCTGCAGTTCTTTACATTTGGGAGGAACTTAGTCTCCTGATGAGCACTCTAAGAAAGTCTGCAGGGAAATAAGATTTCAAAATCGGTCTAGTGTTTGAATTGACTGCTGTAATTAAGGCACAAAGAAACACTTTTAATGCTTTAACTGACTGGAAAAAAAAATAGTTAATCCTGGGGAGTTAGTCAACTAAGGTACCAAGCCCAAGGTAGCAATTTATAATACATTTATAATTTTCATATAAGGCATATCAAAGAGAGAACATTTTTTGTGGTTGTTACAGGATAATACAAATTCCAATCGAGTACCTTTGGGGTATGGTTTTGTAGAGTCTGTCTTTTTCTATTATCAGATATCTCAGTCTCATGACTAGTCCATGCAATTGCACAACATTTATATTATTACTAGCATTGATTGCTCATAAAAAGTAAGGTTTATAATTAAGAGAGCACAAAGTTACTACCTGGAAGAGTGGATAAGAAGAAAGTGAAATGGAAAAGTCACTTAATCTTAGTATTGAAGTTCTGCAAAATATCTTTTATTTTTCTTCTAATATAACTGAATTTTATGCTGATAAGCTACTGAGTTAATCAATCTGTTGCAGCTATTGAGACTTCTCTTTTAATAACAACTAATGAAGGAGCATTAAGGAAACAAAAAATACATTTTGCAGAGTATAGTTTTTGCAAAAATGTTTTCATCTCCCTTACCAATGTGTTTTTAATTGATTGTAATTTCTAATGCTTTATACGTACAGAGTATAAGGGAGAACTCTTAAGGGTGAAGTTGTCGAATTCCATAAAATTAAAATACATTGTCTAAAAATCATTGTTTAGAATTTTTTTGTTGACTTAATGGCATATATTTATTGTACTTATACTCTAACCTTATTGTGGTTTTGCTTATTTTTTTTACATCCGTAGATTCATATTACGTGGTGAATGGCGTGTTTGTATCAAAAGCACTTCTACAAATATCTTGTATGTTGTAGATATTATTTATTCCCATCTCAGTACTATATTGAGTGCAAAAAGACTTGAGCAAGTAATTGTTACTATAAAAAAACTCCATGTATTTCTTCCAGTGGAGGTGTAAAGTTTGCATGGTCAGGATTACGTTCCAGTATTATATATATTAAAAAGGAACTACTGATTTGATTTCTCAGTATTTAATTGTATATTTACTTCATTTGAATTTGATCCAGCTAGCTAAAAGATGAAGATTATTTTATGATATAAAAATATACTTTGTTTTCCATTTTAATCCTTCATTGCTCTACCTTTTTTTGCTGTGTAATACGAGCGTTGCAGATGCTTCTTAATTGGCCTACTTTAAAACGAGATGGACTTCTGACATTAGAGTAAGAAACAAAGTTTTCATCTGCATAGGTAGATGGGTTACCCAGAAGGCGACTGATAACACACAGAAACTATTATCGTGTTTTCTAGTCATTTTTACATGCTTCTAAAGTGTACACCTGAGCCTTTTGGCAATGATTTTTGGCTTAATTTTAAATACTTTTAGATTACTGCTACTGCCTTTTATTACTCCCTCCCCACCCCACCCACCCCCCAATACAAGTGAATAGTTTTAACATTTATGGATGTTATACGTAGTTTTATGTTAGAATAGCCGTAGTCATGTTTATAAGCCAGTCTTGCTTTGTGTTGTATTCAATATGGTCTGTAATGTAAAAAAAAGTAAATACAGCTGTTGGAGATAACTGAATGTGTATGTTGAAAGTGTTATAAATGTCATGATTTTTTAAAAATTTTTGCTTGAGTCACTGAAATACCAGCCCAATCCAGTTTCAGATCCTAATATGAAACCCTTAATAACCTATAATAACCTAACAAACATGTTTATACATATACAAACACATTTTACATCTAGTGAAGAAATGAGTCATTTCTTTATGTGTATGTATATATGTATGTACACATACTAATGCTTCTTTTTGAAACCAGGTGTAAATATGCACACACAGAGACACACAAAGTTGCTTGCGGATTCACAGCTGAATAAAATAGGTCTCTTTGTAAAGAACAAGAAATACTTTATATTAACCCCAAAATTTTCAGATATGTTAAAGCTTTCATATTGATAGTAACTAAATCTAATCCTCCTATCCCTTTTTTATAATGAGCTGAAAATTCTACCAAAGTGTAGTTTATATCCTACTTGCTTTTGTTTTAGTGAGACTCACTATGAAGCGCTCTACGATTTGCAGAAAATCTCTTGCAAATGCTGACATTGTTTCTTACTGGTAATAACTGACTCACTGTATCCCAGTTTCCTGATTAGAAGAACTTTGTGGTTCTTTCCAGTCTCTCTTGAATCTTTCAGATTTTGTATCCCTATCTCTAGAAAATATAATTACTTCAATTTAAAAACTGAAAGTAATTTAAAAGAATAGATTACTTCTAATAATTGGGAAAATACTTCGTTTGTCATCAGCTGAAGAAGGAAATGATAATGCTTCTGGTATTTTACAATTTTGTTTGTGTTTTATTTAAGTCCCAGTTCAGTTGTGCAACTACAGGAGAATCTGAACTGTCATTTGCAGAAAATGTTTGTCTCTACTGTGATGAAAAAAAAAAAAAAAAAAAAAAGAGAAAAATTGGAAAAAAACCTAGTATGAAGAAATCAACTGTTCTTACATTCTCTTAATCTGTTTTTTAACCTGTACAGTTGACAATCTTGAAATTATATCAAGAAATAGTCTACTGGTGAAGGCACTTCTCCCCACTGAGAGCAAGTATCACTAGACTCTTTACTATTCACTGTTACAGAGGAACAGCAGCACATTTGAATTGATGACTCTCCTTCTTGGGTTCTAGACAGCATTTTTGTGCTTTAATTTCCAGTGCCTAGTGACACTGCAACCAGTGTAGAGATTTATTCCTGGGGAAAACAGATTGTCTTAGGGTAATTTGAATACTTTATGCACGGATAGATTCATTAGGAAAAGGAGGCAAGGCAGAACTATAAAAAGAACTAATAATCTTGCTAAAGGAGCCGTTAATTCCCTGTAGCACTGGAGACACTTTCATTGAACAGGGAAAAGGAAGGTTGACTTTGCAGAGCCCATGTGGTCTCCACAGGCATACTCTGTTCTTTGTCCAGAAACAGATCACAGAGATGACTTTCTTTGTCTTCTCCAGAATCTTATTTAATGTGCTTAGACCATTTCTGGCTTTGTTAGCTTAGAACAGAATCACAAAGTGGCTGAGGTTGGAATGGAATTTTGGAGGTCATCTTGCCCACCCTGCCTGAATATGACATGAGAGAATAGAAAAGGCTAGGTCAAAAGTCAGCAGTCAAGGTCAAAAGTCAGCAGTCACCAAAAAAAAAAAAAAAAAAAAAAAAAAAAAAAAAAAAAAAAAAAAAAAAAAAAAAAAAAAAAAAAAAAAAAAAAAAAAAAAAAAAAAAAAAAAAAAAAAAAAAAATTTGTGTGGAAGGACCACATTTTAAAAAAGAAAGAACAAAACCTCCAGAAAACTAAGTGGGGGTTAATTTTCTGCCCCTTTTTGTGTGTGTGCATGTGTATATTCATCACTTTAAAATTTTATTTTAAAGGCATTTAGGAATGTGGCTGGTACTTCATGATTGTTTTCCTGTCATAGAGATATATTTATTATTCATTGCAATAATTACTGTGTAATATTTTATACTAAAAGTTGTTCACATTGCACAATCAGGAAATGCTTAGGAAGTGGCTGATTTAACTATTCTATTTTTAACTCTGTACCAAATTATAGTGAACGGTGTTAGCGCTTTTATACTTGTAGGCTTTTCACCACCACAGTGGTCAGTACATTCTCATGAAACTTGAAATGTAATTTTCCGGAGCTTCTGTGCATAAATTGTTTATAAACAAGACTTTTACCCAGAATTTTAATTATTGCGTGCTGTTTCCAAGGGGACTGTGTTTCAGGATTCTCCTAATGCTTTTATCACCCAGCTTCTCTGATCAAGAAAGTAATTTATTGCTGATTGCAGAACTCTTGAACTCAGTCTGGCAGCTGCAGTGTGAAACTTCTCTGATCCAGTCTCCTAGTTACTTATTTACATATAATTTGAAATTATTTTCAGGGCTGTTTGAAAACCTCTTGACATTGCATTATCCATGTTTCAAATCTTATGGTGATTTGTTTTTTCCTCTCTTTGTATTACAGATAACAGACGAGTAACTTTGGAAAGGTCTCGTTCTCGCCACAATGGAACAATTGCAGCTGTATGATTCTTCTGATGCCAAAGAACTAGTGAATTGTTTTACTTACAATTAAACGGATATACTTTGAAAAGAGTTTATCATACAAATTGGCAATGATCATACAGGAATACTGGTATTGATTAAATAAGAAGGTGTATAAATATTATGTATTTGAAAAGCTATTGCTAAGTAATCCACATACTGTATCTTATTACCCCAACTACCAAGATCTGTAAACAGTGTTAAACAGTAGGCTATATATCTTATTTTCTTATGTTCTTTCTCCCCCCTGCCCCTTTTTTTTTTTTTTTTTAAAGCTGGCAACTTACATGAAAGGAGTTGGGGATTTCTACATTATGTTTTTATATGGGTAAGAAAATACAAATTTGTTGAAAGAATACAGCTGTGGATTCCATTTGCAGTTCTGATTTGGACATGAAAGGAAAAAATAATAAAATTGTATGTTAATAAATTCAGAGATGAGCTGGTCTACATTATCAGAATCTTTTTTGTAACCATAAAAAAGCATTGCATAGCCCCAGTCAGGTTGCTGAAAATCTTTTCTCAATGTAAAGCCTGGTGGATTCAGCTATTTTGGCTGCAAGTAGGATATACCACATATCTACACTTTTGGTGATATGATGATGTATAGTTACTTATCACTGCTAAAAAAAATTTAAATAAAACAGAGCATAGGATTTTACCAAAATTAAATGATATCAAGGGCAGGATATGTTTTTAACTGTATCTAAGGAGGGATTTTTCTAATTATGCACTTATATATTCTTTATAAAGATATTTGGGGGAAAATATGATTGTCCTATTTTAATTACGCTAAAAATACCTTTGTGTAGGTTTTTAGAGACAAGCTACATTATGAAGTTTATTCAGAACTGCCTCTGAGTTTTTCCTCTGTTTCTCAGGTAAAATATGTAGCGGGATCTCTACTGGTGGATTTTAGTGCTGGGTTTAGCAGCTAAGAACAAATTTTCTACCTGGAGCACTATATAGCAGTGATCAATGATTGCAGCAGTCTGATTTTTTGGGCAGCTCCTCCCATTCTACTTTCTATACAGGCCCCTTGCACTGCAGTACCTCAGGTGAGCAGTCAGTTTAGTAGCTGACACTGTGTATGTTCTGCCACTCAATGGGAAACTATAGTTTCCTTTTCTCCCCAGACTCTAGTTGAATGTACAGTCTGTTTGGTGTTCAGGTCAGTCTTCGCCATCCTTTTTACTAAAGGTTCATTGCTTATCTGGATGGGATGGAGGATTTTAAGTGGGTGTTCCAGTGGAACTACTCATACGTTGCTCAGCTATGATATTTAAAAAAACGGGATACCATGTAGTAGATGGCACTTGTACTCAAATTATTATTGCTTTTCACTGATTGATGAATTATTATGAATACTTTTATTGCCTGGTGTTATGGGGAACTTTTCTTTAATGTTATATAAAGAATATTTGGAAGGTGAGGTGTCACATCGTTTTCTGTGCACAAACTGCTAGCTCTCGAGGAGCGTTTAATACTGGGGCAGTGTAACTTTGCACTACTGCTTGAGGCAAGCATCTTTGTACCGTAGATTCTTTTTGCTTCTCTGGTAAGATGCTCTGAAGACTATCTGACTAGTTTGGGATAAATTCTCACAATTTCAAACTACAGTGATCAATATCCAATTATTGTAGGAAAAGATACAGCTCCTTTTCAATCTAGTATTGAATTTTTTTTTTTTTATAAACATTGTCTTCAAAGGAAACAGGGGTTTTGCCCATTGCTATATCTCTAAACATAGGAATACGACTGAAGCCTAGTGAAATGTGTGCTGTCAACTAATACTCTTCCTAAATTGTTTTGGGTTTTTTTGTGTTTTTAGTAACAAACTAAAGAGTTGTATGGTACTTAAGGAAAAAAAAAATGCATGCAACAGGATTCTGTCTCCCTGTTTATCAGTAAGAGATGCAAAGAATTATATCCTGTTTCGTGTAAGGTCAACATCAACCTTGTATTCAAGCATAACTTTTTAAAATGGAACTATTAAATTTACAGTTATAAAAATGTACTTAATGTACAAAGCCAGTTTAAAAGGATTAGGTTCATAATGTCTATATAAATTTGTACTACAATCAACAGTGTATTAGAATTCAAATTTTAAAATGAGCATTTTTCTGGGATTTACAAGTATTGGTATAATCTTTATATGTGAAAACTCAAAAGCTCACAACAGAATCTTTATACTGTAGCAGTAATTATTAGTGCACAAGTTTTGCATTTCCATGGGTTATTTTTTTTTTTAAAGCTCTGTGAAAGCTGACTACAGATTTTCAAGAACCAAATCTTAGGAAAAAGAAAAAGCAAATCCAAAATAACAACATCATCTGATGGTTATATTTTACTACTATTTTTTTCGTATTTGAAACATTTATATAATTTAATGGACATATCTGTTAGAACAAAAGTGTCTTTCAAAGGAAAACTAGTTTAGAAGATAATTTATGTAAATATAGGGTGCTCGTATTTATGAAGTCTAAAATATTTTCTGAAATTGATGCTGGTCACTTTGTCTTTTGATAGTTTTTCAGTCTATATTAAATTGCAGATATTTTTAATGTTTTTATTATTGATCTAATTTTCAGAGGTGTCATGTTTATCTAGAAGTGTAGAAGAGTAGCACCTTTTTCAGAAATGCACTTGCCTTATTTTCTAATTTTAAAAAATGAAATATATCAGTTAAATTATATTTGTATTCAAAGTAATCCCAGAAAGAAAATCACTGGAGGGTTCATACATAAATTTCTTGCTAATTATGTTTCACTATATGTCCTCTGAGACATTACGTTAACAATATACCAGCACATCTGTTTGTATTCACGTTTTACCAGTTACAAGTACTGAAGAGATCTTTTTTTTTTATGATGTTACACTGTTTACATTTCTTAGTTTATTTAAGAGGAAGATAATCTTACCTTTGCAATGAATTGAACTAAATTTGCAATTGACATGGGAATGAAATGTTTAAATCATATACAAATATACATCTCTGTTGCTTAACTACTGGCCGTACAGATCAGAAATGTAAAGACACTAGACATCTTTTGCTCAAGTTTTATGCAGTTTACTGAGAAAAAAGTGCAACACAGTTTGTCATGTATGTTTGTTTGTGATTCAACAAATATCCTTTCCCAGCACGTAAGTAATGTTTGGTTTAAGTGTTAATCATATTATGAACTGATGCTAAAGCCAAAACAAAATTAGTGCTTCAGAGGCCATTGACAAACAGCTTCAGGAAGTATTCCCAGAAATACTATTACATAATTTGTTCTGGTTTTAGACAACCACGGTCAATATGACAAATGTTATCTAAAATTATCTGTTCTTTCATGAAAATTCAGATACAAATGCAAGCGTTCCCATAGTTCCCTTCTGTAATATGCAAATAGTTATGAATATCTGTATATTTTTGCATTTTTGTGTGTGGTATATGTACTACCTCAGACAAATGCTGTAAAAAACGTAATGTTTTCATGGTTTCTATCCAAACCACAATTCATCAGTGACCTACTTTAAATTCATCCCACAATATACAAATGGTTTGCAAAACTCTGAGAATCTGGCTGAGTTTTAGGTTTGGCTCTGGAAATCCTCCTATAGCTTTCATTAAGAAACCTGCAATGTTTGGCTTTTGCATCCCTCAGGCAAATCCTGCTTTGATGGGTGAATTTAGTACTTCCTATATTGAGAATGATATAGCTAGTAAATATTTAAAGCTGGTAATAGTTATGTGGGAGCAAACTTACCTATGTATGTAAATTGCTTCTTATCCATTAAACAAAGGCTTGGCTGAATTATACTTTAATGTTTGCCTTCAAATTGCTGAGAGGTCAGGCATGACAAATGCTAAGCGATAAAGCAATGTAAAGCCCACCTCTTATGTGCCATACTGTATTTGCAAGTTATTCATTTTAAAATAAGTATTGTAAGAAACCTCTACATCTCTTCTTCTGCAGTATCTACACACACACACGCATGCACACAAAATGTAAATAAATTTTTAAAAAAAAATCAAAGCAAGTAAAGCCAAATCCCTCAGCTTCAGGTGTCTCTATTTCAGATCACATACCGCTTTTGTGCACAAGAAAGGGAGTTGTGTAAGCCTGTGAATTCTGCAGTCCTGCAAGCTGTCACTCAGCACCCACTGATGTCATTAGGAGAATGTTAAAGGAGAAAGATTTGTTCTTGTAGTGCTTCTTTTAGCACTGTTTGAGGTGATACATATGCCACAGAATGTGAACAATAATCTCTTACAGTTTAGTCAGTCTGCTATCATGCACCATTTGGTTTCCCTTTTGGAAGTCATATGACTCCTGATGCCAAAAAAAAAAAAAAAAAAAAAAGTGACAAAACTCATGCATTTCTATTTTTTAAACAGCTCTGTGTTTGTATGTAATGTTTAAAATAGGAATTTGATGAAATCACAGCCTGGCCATTGTTAATCCATGTATTCTGAAAACTGTAATAAAGATATATATAACATGATTTTGCTAGGTGCACCAATGTTTTATTTGTTTATAATGATTATTACCTACTGAGTACTATCACCTCAAAATCTGTTTTTGTTATATAAAATTATCACGCTGAAATTACTTTCCATTTTAGCTTACTGACATTTTACGGATCTCTGGGTTTTTTTTCTCTGAGATATCAAGTATATTTGACTTGCATTTGGGGGGAAAGATGGCTTTTCTAATGGAGGAGGACTTTAAAAACAAAATAATCCAAAAAAATATATAATTTAAAAAAAAACAACATTAAGTCATGGTGATACCATTTTATTTTTACAAAAATAACAATAAAAGGGAATCACTAAACAAATTACATGAGTCCATCTTTATTTTAAGTGGCTGGATTCCAGTATAGACTTTTTATGACAGACACTTAAGAAAGACAACTATTGTTGGTGTTTTCCAAATTATTTACATCACTCGGTCACAAGATAGTCTTAACGGAATAGAAACCTGACAGACTTTTACCTCCAAAACTGTATATTGCACCTTAAACAACTTAATGATGTCACCGTAACAGACTGAACTGCACAACAGTGTAGAGAGATAGCATTGAATTTCTGCAATAAGTGCTTAAGATTCTAACTGAATGGCATTCTAATGAATATGATCAGCCATGTTGTTACAACACTCCTTAAGTAACTTTTTATATGTGGAAAAGATATGCCAAGGGATGGTCGAAGGCACCATTTTATTTTTAATGAACTGAACTATAATTAGAATGCACTATTTGATATATGGTGAAGCAGCAGAGGTTTATTTTCTTATGGGATTAACATTAAAAAAAATGAAAACTTCTAAGTGCCAGCTATAAATGTAAATGCTATGATTGTCATGATTAAGAAAAAGGTAGTAATGTTGTCCTACATATACCAGTTCCTTGTTCCTTATTTTTAGGAAATGTTCTTGACTTTCTAGTGTGGGAGTCTGGGATTCCCATCATCCTCTCAGATATTTTTGCCTTTGGGAGATTGGCAGGCAGAATTTGTCCTGAACCAAGTAGCAGGTACCTTAATACCTTTCTCAATGGTAATTATTTCCGTTGCTTCCTCACATGCTTAAGAAATCCTCTGTGTGAACTTCAGATTGATAGCAAGTTATGGCGCTCTGCCACATAGACAGACTTCTTTCTTACATTTGGATACCTTCTGCAAATTTGAGCTGTACTTCTCCCCTCTATTATTTCTTCTGGTCATCATCTCAAAATTAGCCTTTCTACATTTTTTTTAAGGAAGTCAATATTACTGGGCTGTAGTAAAATCATAAAAACATTCAATTGATTTGCTCAGAATTATTTGATGAGTACTTAATGGCCGTAATTAATCCCTTTCAATAGATGTGAAACTAAGGTTAAGAAGAAAAATCCAAATAAAGGACTTTTTTTTTTTTTTTGCCTGTAGGCTGCAAGCAAACACTAACTTAGTCCACTTAAATTCACAGGGTACTGAAAGCTGTTTATTTGTGTTAGTGTAGTAATGCAGCCAACCTAAGAAAGCCATCTGAGAGGCAAAGGATATTATCTCAGGCGCCATGCTAACAAAATCACAGTTTTTTGGTTTTAGCTGGCTCTTGCCCTGCCTGCTCAGGGCACGTGCAGAGCAGGCTTGCATCAGCCTGCAGTATGCTGCTGTAGATGCACTCGCAGTGAGGCAGCAGCAGAGCCAGGTCTTCAGGCCAGGTTTTTATAAGGGCAACGTGCCCAACTTTCTTCCATTGAAATAATTGATCTCTGAGTCTTAAGGGGCAAATTATCTGTGAGGCACAGATGACTGAAAAGCCCTGTGAGCGCTTATCTGCTTTTTAAAGTGCCTGAGTCCTTAAGAAAAAAAAAAAAAGAAGTAAGACCTGGTCCCGATAAGGCATTGGTCAGATCTGGTGTAAACTAATTCTAATTCTCCACTGACATTACACCAACCCCACGTACCCAGGCCTCTGACCTGTAGAAGTTATTCCTGCACCATTCGGAAATGTGTGTTTTTAAACAGTCTTTGAGAGTACAAGGATGACTTGATGAATAATTATCAGACTGGCAATTCAGTGGCGTTAGAGATTCATGTCAGGCTGTTACTGTTTTAGCACTTTGGTGATGGAGACACCCTGAAGTAGCTCGGAAGACTGTTCCATTTGTGAAAGAAATTGTTAATGATCACACATTCTCAAACATTCTTTATCTGCTGGAGTAGTAAAAAGGGAAGAAGATTACTTTGAGGAGAGAAAAACAAGTGCTAACCAAAGGTGCATAATCTCAAAGGCAAAAAGTGATGACAAACCTTTAAAAAGGCCTTTGCGCTACATGTAACGAGCAGTACTAAAACCAAACAGAAAAGCAGGAGAGGCACATTTGCCTACATGCATTCGGCACTGTGCATAATAGATTTTGAAATTGATCTGTTATACTTTAATGAAGATTGTGGAATTTTGAAAGCATGGTAACATAGAATGGTAAAATGAAAATTGTGCTTCCAGAAATATTTCGAAATTCTGTTAAGCCAAGAAAGATGTAATTTAATCATAGGCAATGTATGTGTAAATGTAATATGTATTTTACCTGAACCTAATTAAAATCTCTTCCAATAAGCTATAGTTTTAATTCCAGTGAACAATAATAGTACCTAAAATAGAGTAACACAATATTTTATATAGCTTATTTTGTGTCTTGGTGACAGGTCTTGAAAGAGTCATAGCGTCTTTTTCTTAGGAGGAGATGCACTTGCAAACATTAATAAAATCATTTTTATTTCAGATAGCATAAACAAGTTAAAACTAAAGGGTTCTTACATTTCAGCTGAATATATTTCTGTGTGAGTAGTTTGTTCTCATTGCATTTCGCTGTCCAGAGTTGTGCTCAAATTCTTGAGTGCTAAGAAATTAAGATCAGGCTTGCAGGCTGCCCAACTGCGGAAGTCTGCCAATGTGTTATTTATGGGGGAAGAGAGGAACTTACACTGTTCCAAGCAGTCTGCCCAATGAATAGCCTTTTTTTGCGAAGATCTTTGAAACATGAGAATAAACTAATAATGATTGAGATTGTGGTTCATTTATTTATTTTACTCAGAGAATTTTAGCTTATCACAGGATATTGTTGCCAGTTAGGAATAAAACTTAGTAGTAGTAGTAGCGTGGCAATGTAAGCCAGTAGTCATGGCATCATTAAGTCTAATTAAATATTTTACTTCCTCTTTAGGAAAAGTGTGAAATTGAAAAGTGTAAACTGGTGGGGTTAGACAGTTTCTACAGTGGCGATAATGCTGTCTTTTCTTTTTTTTTTTCTCTTTTCTCTTTTTCTCTTTTCTCTTTTTTCTCTTTTCTCTCTCTCCTCTCTTCTTCCCCTTCTCTTCCCCTTCTC
>NW_008825562.1:733606-791614 GCF_000699105.1 Pygoscelis adeliae | reverse complement strand
CCCCCGAAAGTAGTCAGAGGTGATTTGAAATGCTTTGAGCTGTGTCCTTTTAGGTTGTCTTTAAGAAAAATTGTTGATGTAAAACATCTCGCCATCAAATGAAAAGCAGAAAAAGCTGGCATTGAATTATTATAGCTGAGGAACACTCAGGGAAAAAATATACAACTAGTGAATGAGAAGGATGTGGAAAGAAGATCCACATCAATAAAATGGTGACTCTTCTATTCTTCTGTTGTAGTTTTCACTCTTTAACCCAGTCTTACCCAAGCGAAGACCCAAACCAGACACTTGCGCATCGCAGATTGGCTTGAGCACTGGGCCTCTGCGGGAGCAGCGGGAGCAGACAGGTCTGTCTGCGCATCAGGCTGTGCTTCTGGGAAGTCCTGTTATCTGCCTTTGGAGCAGTGCAGGAGGCATGCATGGCATTTTGATTGGCGGGTCTTGGAAAGGAATTTTAGAAAGCAAGACGCTGCTGTAGGCCAGTTCCCAGCAGGGCAGGAAGGCAGAGCAGGGGGAAGGGAATGCTCTCTGGTATCTTGGATGCTGCCTGAGAAGCAAGGAGCTGCTGCTTCCTCGAAGTCACAGTTTTACACTGCAGGCATTATTGCAGTAGTTTGTTTACATGTTTCAGCTTTCTCTGCGCTGTAAAGGTTAAAGACAATTGAAACAAAACTATAGAGGTGATCTTTAGTTACATTTGAACAATGTGGAGGAATTCTGTGCAACACAAGAGCCCTGTGTATAGATACAGCATAAAGCTGATGGTTAATGGTCCTTTGATTCTGTTCTTAGCCGAACTGCTAACCTAGAGCAAGTAACTTAGACTCTGACTATAATTTCATCACCTTTAAAGTAAAGATAGATTAGCAAAACTTCCACAAGATTATGCTGTTACCAGCTTGATTTTTGAAAGGTTGGCAAAGAAATTGTTCCTTGCATTGACTAGATAAACTGGTCCCAATTAATTTTGTCTTCCGTCTCCTAGGTAAGACATTAGCAGATTTCTGTAGTTAGTCTGCAAACCCATTACATTCCCTCAGCGCTAACACCTGTAGAATTCTGAACAGGGAATTGCAGTGGAAAGAAAAACATACCGAAAATAGTAATGTACTCAGATGAAATACAACAAACACATTTTGTTGGTACGACCTGCATGTGTTATTTGAAGCAAAAATTTGTATTGATTCACTTTAGATACATAAGTATATCATTGAGGTATTGCTGCTGTAATGATATGCAAGTGTGTCTATCACATACACAATATGTTGCACAATGTTAATGCTTTCTGTATTGATTGACTCAGACCACTATTCCTCATAAGCAGTAGGAAGTCTTAAAGCCTGATGCAGATGCTGGAATGTGATTATGTTATGATGGAATGGAGCTTATTCAGCAATCCTGTGATTATTAAGGTAATGAGCGTAATTTATAGCCTCTTATGACCTATTGGTACCAGAAGCTAAAATGCAGGCGTTAGGGGAAACAAAACCCTACTTTAAGAGCTAACAGACACAAAAGCACATCAATTTTTGTTAGGTAGTGATAAGATACAAAATGTAGCTTGTATAATTTATAGAGAGCCTTAATTAGTTCATATTTGGATCTTTAGATCTGGTTAATATGCCAAGCCAGACATCCAAAATGCTCTTCAGTTTAGTATTATTAGAGCAGTTACCTAACGTATTATTGTAACATTTATGTGTACTATAGTCAATCATCTGGATGCTGCTGTGTAGGTTATGCATATTAAGCCTGGCTCTGCTGATTTCAGGCTGATACGCTGAAACTGAATGCAATAAATGGCAGCTTTTCTGTGGACTTCAGAATCATTCCCTATCTACATGTCAAATTATAGTTATACATATCTATAATTTCAATGAAAGATAAGTTGTCCATCAAAAGCAAAGTTTCTTCATATAAAAAAAATTTCCCAAACCATCTGCAAATGCCCACATAAATATTTATATAAGTTTTGATTCCTGAAGCATGATTAAATTGTTCAAAAAAAATGGATAATATCAATTGTATGAGTTTATTGAAATTTGTTGCTTTCTTTAATACCCTTTATATGCTGATAGAATCTGTTGTTTTATGACATAAATTTTTTCATCTCGTTAGTTCCTAAAAGTAGCTGGTTCCCCACATTTAAATACTCATATTCTGAAGCTTAAAGGAAAGCTTAACTATGGTATCAGGTAGTCAAAAATTATTTTATAAATTCTTTATCACAAAACTGGGCATGGATTCTGTTTGGGAGAAAATATTTCCAAGTATCTAGTTATTGTGACTTTAACTAAACATAATGGAAAGGCCTTTTGAATCATCTACATTATGTTTGCACAGTACAGTCACTTAACAAAAATGAATAATCTGCAGTCATTCACAACAACACAACTTAATAATTACTTTATTATAGCATTCCTAGCCAACTGGATATTCAAAGTATACATTGGTAGAAAAGAGCTATCTCCACTTGAAGTGAGTGGGAGAAAAGCATCTAACTTTTTAATAGCGAAGGATCGACAAAAAAGGAAGTGGAACGGTGATAATCAGCTGTCAGTCTCAGCTCTCAATCATACTGATAAAAATATCTAAAAAAAAATCATGATTTAGACTGGAAAGCAACATTTGGTATAACGAATAATGCCAGAAAGGATAGGAAAGAAATAAGGAGGAAGAACAAAATACATATAAAATAGTGTTATAAAGTGATTTATGAAAGCTGGTGTTTCAGAAAGTAATGAAAATACGTAAATGCCTTAAAGAGAAAACATGGAAAGTGGTAGCACGGGGAGAAAAAGTCTGCTATATTAAGGAAGAAAAGGAGCAAACTCGCAGCATATGGTTAGTTTTATCATCTAACACGAGGTGTTGCTCAGCTCTCATCCTTCTGTTTGCAGTATAAAGCGCCAGCATGTTTGTCCATAAGGTTAATACTGTTGCACAGCCTGTGAAAGGTGCCAGTGTGGGGGGAGGGCAAAGGGCAGGGGTTAATTTGCTCAGTCAGCCAGAACTGGGTTCCGACTGTCTAAATTGCATTTTTAAAATAATAACCAATATTTTCTTGCCTGCTGAGATTTGGTGCTCATCTTTAGGCATTACTGCCACGGCACTTCACTAACAAAATTCAGCCCACATCTCTGTAAAGCGGACCATATACCAACCATGAGTAGTCTCTTAAGAAATCACTTAAGAAAACAAGCAGACATAGCTTAGAAAACAGGTTTCTCTAATACCACTTTACAATATGTAAAGCTAAATTTAATTTAAAGGATGTTTCTTAAATATAAGGTGGAATTAGATTAACTTTTTAAAATGTGGAAACAGGAGAAATTGCTTTGCCACTGAAATACTTCTGTATTGTAAGACTTTTGTATGTGCTGAAGTGAGGTGACTTAGCCCTTTTTTAAACTGGAATTTTTCATGAATATGATAATCACAAACTGGAGTAAACACAAGTTACAAAAAGGGGGCAAGAACATAGCTATGCTAAATAATTCAGCAAAAACTTTCAGGTGCTTTTGGGGACTTTTTGCATCTGTCCTTGTATTTTCTTCCTAAATCATTTCATTTCTGTAATCTTACTTTTACAGCAGCAACCATTTAAAGAAGCACTAAATCACGGACGGTATAATCCCTTTTACACAAAGGAACAATTTAAAAAGGATAAACTTCATTTGTATGGGTCTCAGTGAACTGTAGCAGGGAAGTGTTGTCTTTTCCCATTCATTTAGTTGCTGTGCTTGCCTTGAGCTCACAGTGTGTTTTGCCCTGTAAAATCTTGAGTGGTCTTGATTCCTGCATTTGGCAAAGAACTGACATAGTAGATAAAAGGTCTCTTGATCTGTTCCCTTGTGGTGTCCAACAGGTGATTCAGTCTTGCAACTACTTATCTATGAGCCACACAGACTCAAATCTGAGGGTCAAGCACAATTTCTTGTGAAGAAAATTTATAACGCTAAATGTAAAGTAAACAGAACCTGGAATGTAATAAAAATGCATCTGCTGAACACCATCTTTGATATCTTTGGTTTGGTTGGACTGTTAGAAAATGTTGGCCTTTGAATAAAATCTATTTATGCATATTATTAAAATACCTCGTAGAAGAGTTATGCCAGGATTAGTCTTAGATATTGCTTACTACTAGGATTATTCACCTAACCAGGTTTTTGTTGTTGCTCAATAATTTCACCATTATTGGTTTTCAGTTTGAGCCAGACTGATGAACACTGTTACGTTTGAGGAGAGGTGTACCCTGCCAATTTCAGCTGATGCATGTCATTGATCAAGGCAGGTAAGAGACATCAGTACCTACTGATGTAGTTAAGCAGGGGAAGCCTTTAATATAAATTCTGCTGTGTCAGCAAAACTATATTTTTACTGTAGTACATTGTATAATCAAGGAACCAAATTATATAAAACATAGATCCGTCATCCTGCAGTTACTTTCCTTACAAAGTATACTAGTTTTCCTACTTTAATAGAGCATTTACTCCCAATGAAGACATAGTCTGCAATTTTGGTACAATCCAGTACCAAGACAGTCATAACTTACTTTCGTTTTGATTTTAATCAGATTTCTTTCAAGGAGGATCAGTTGCAGGTGCCTGAGTCTAAAAAGGAGCAGATGTGAAAGATCAGGTAGGATCTGATGCCTAATTTAAACCAAAAAGTTTCTGTTGAACTGCGGAGTTTTTTCACCTGTGGAGCAAATTCTGAAATCTTTTGCTTTCACCACGTGTTTCATCCAGTACTCTTTCAGTTAGTTTGTCTCTCTCCACATAATTTCAGTTGCCGCTGTGGTGGTTGCCCTTTGCAGAGCACAAAATTGGAAGTTATCAGTGAACGCCTGCACTACACATTTTCAGACTGGAAAAGCAAGGAATGCTTTGTCCCCAACAGAATGTGTGGGACAATTTTCTAAAGAAACAAAATTCAGCAAACTGAAACAATGAGACTAGGTCCTCATAACTTTCATGGAAGCAGCCATCTTCACTCATACAGGTAGACTCCACCCCAGCGAAGCCCTGCATGTTCATATATACTTTTAAAACATACTTCAATTATCTCTACTCTTTGAAAAATGCCTATTACCTGAGGCACAGAACTGAACAAGGATCTTAGTATGGTGGAGTTCTCATCCCTATAGCTTCCTGTGTTTCTTTTTCTACAAGCTGACAGTCTTTTGCAATATAACTGTTTTCTTTCTCACTCTCCAGAATCATTTTGTGAACCAGTGGGGTTGAGTTAGGTACAGTGGAGAGAAATAGTCAGATTTATGGACGTCTCTTGAGGAGGCAGAATTGACCACCAGAGAGGCTGACAGAAGTGTCATTAGTTTATTGATGCAGCATGCTAGGAAACAGAACATTGTGTCCTAAATGTGGAGGACTTTTTACTTAGTGTGAGGGAGACAGCAAGATAAATATGCATGGAGGGATGAGAGGATGTATGTTCGCTATGTCAGTGAGCAATGACAAGAATTGTATTCATCAATGATGCAAGGGTAAAAGAAGCAGAGGTTTATATTTCTCAGAAGGCATTGCTTATTCTGGCAAAATGTAAATACATCAATCTATAACTGCCCAGCAGTGTGTGATGTGAATAATTATTTTGGCCCAAATTCATTTTTGGTGCAATTTAACATTGGTGGTATTAAAATCCAATCCTTTAACTGTAGGCTTCTCTCCCCCAGAGGAAACAGTCCCATCTGGCTGAATGCCCTTCTCAGAAAATCTTCGTAAAAATGAATTTCATTCTGAATGTGTCAGTGTTAAATATATCTAAAACCACTATCTTATTCTAAAAGTAGCAATTTTATACCTAATGTTGGGTCCAGCCTTTTTGCAACATTTGCTGTAGAAGACAACGGTATAAGTATCTGGCACAGAGACTGATTAAAAAGTTTTCCATATAGCTTCTAGCTGGTTGCAATTTAGAATATGAGTTGCTATACTGAGATGCTGAAAACTGTAAACAGTATTTGCATTTTGTTATGAATATTTTGCATAACTTTAAGGATGTTTTCTTTATCCCCAAGTGGTGGGTCTGTTTTGAGCCCATAATGTACTGTGAAGTTTCAGTAACACAGAAAAATTTGTTGAGCACAAACAGGCCGGTATCACAGCAGACGTAACAACATTCAAGCAAAGAGTGTTTTGCATCAAAAATGTGTATACATTTGCATTTTTGATGCAAAAATCTACTTAATCAGCACTGCAAATGAAGCCCATAACTGAGGCAGTGCAGAATTCTATGAAATTGAAAAGTTCTGTGTAATTTCTGAAAAACAAAGTCTATTTTGCATAGCTCTAACTATAGCTAATATTTAAACCAGTTTAATCATCGGTGAACTAACATGGCAGAAATACTCTGAACTTCTTTATCATTGTAAGTTTTTAATGTCCTTAGTTCTGTGGAGTATGCTTTTTTTAACATTTCTTAATTAAACATTTATCCTATTTAATTACTAGGAAAAGGAAGAACTCAGAAAGATTGAGATCTGAATTTTAAACATCATTTTAGGCATGTTGATTTTTGTTCTCCGTTTTAGATGCTTAGGGAATTATGTTGGGGGAAATTCAGCACACAAGATTCCTGTTGAAAGCCAAAGGTGTTGCAGGTATTCATCTAAGTCAGTTGTTTGTGTCACAATTGAGTTGTGAGTTGAAATCTGTTCTAGAGATTTCTTCAGAAATGAGGTCTATGATTGCTGTCCAGAGTTAACTAAGAATTCCAGAGTTTTATTCCCAGAATTCTGACTTTTGAAAATGTTCTTTTATCCAGAATGGGTTCTGTTTTCTAGCATTTGTGAGTCACCATAAATTGGTCTTCTGAGATGGGTACTACCTGGGAAAGGGAGTGACCTCCATCCCAAAGCAGCTTTTAATCCAGTTAATAGTTATCAACTGTTACTTCTTTGGGATTTATAATTTCTTTCTTATGCAATTCTCCTTGCTAGCGTTGATTGATTTTTAGTGAAGAAGCGTCTACATTACAAAAATTCCACCAAACCTGACATTTCATCTTACCAGAAGACTGACTAGGCCACGCAAACTAAACAACAGTTTTATACCTAGTCTCAATCCCATCTGCCTGAGATCAGGAGGTTATAGATGTGTGTAAACTGGCAAGGACTCCTCCTGCAGGCAGATGACTACCATTTTTCTCTACTGGCTGACAGAAAGAATTTCTTGCTTGGTCTTCAAAAAAGAAAGAAAAAAAAAAAAAAGGAAACAACCCCAAAATTCTCAGTTTTTTAAACTGAGATTATAAAATAAAAGTGAATTTCAAGGTATAATCAAAGGAAATGTTTATTTCTAAGTCAGTAGTGTTTTTTTCTTTTTTGCATTAACATTGTTAAAAGGAGAGCCTTCTTTCACAGAGTAAGGGGAGAACGACTTTGTCAAGGTCCTTCTATAAGCAGAATTTCTTGTGTGAAAGGTTTAAGACATTTTACAAATACTGTAACTGTGCTGCTATATTTTGAATCCTATGCTTGCGATTTTAGGGGTTGCATTTCTAAACAATATAGTAAGTCTAAACAGGGAATCTCAGTCAAATGTCAAGGCTTCTTGTCTGTAAGGTATTGCCACTCTTAAGTGTAGTGCAGAATGTCACTGTCATTCCAATTAGTGCAGCTGATTGGTATTAAATTTGTTTTATTTGACATACTATATTTTTGCTTCAAGCCAGACATTTTGTACAAGATACAGAAACACCACATAATCACAGCAGACTTTCAGGCTTATGGCAGAAAGGACCTCTAAGGACGTGTCAAATGGTGGAAGAAACCAGTTTTCTAATTTTTGCAGTGTTTCAGCTATATTTGTTATAATAATATTAAAAAATATTTTAGAACAATGCAGAGATTTAAACCATGCCATCTACATTCATATTTTCCTGGTTTACTGGACAGTAATATTATTCTTACAACTTCTCCACATAAGAATATCCATTTGTAACACATAACTCATTTGTCATTGTACCTTCTTTGCTGGAAAATTGGGAAGATAAAATTTAAAGTAAGATTCTTAATGTTAGTCCCTCTGTTCTTAACTGGCTTCTGAATTGGTCTTGTAAGGCTTTGGGACCCCCAGATCTGTCACCACAGTGGAGTAGCTCTCCTTCACTGTATGGATTCATTGGTTTATATGCTGAATTAATTGTATTGACTGGAGAACAGTCGCTGGGAGTGAAACATTTGTACAATAGTCTCAATCCTTAGGTGAGAGGCATTTGCAAGTGACTTTCTTTGTTCATGGATAAAGGTGCAGGAAGAGGATCCTGAATGCTGGAGAGATGATGTTTGGCTTGATCTTTATCTGCTCCTAACTGGCATGCAGAGTCTTTATCTGACTGTCTGATAGCGGGTCAAATCATCAACAATCAAATATACCTTTGGTGCCTTATGGGCAAATAGTCAGTGAAGAATGTGAGAATCCCAATGGTTTGCAGAGACATCTGCAAGCTTGTTTGCAGTTTTGGAAGAGAGGTTAAAGGCTGAATGGACTTGAGACTGAACTGTTCTTTTGCCTGCCATTGTAGGCCATGCAAATTAAACATAAGATACGTTGGCAAGGCACTAGGGAAGAAACAGCAGAAGAGAAGAGGAGGAAGCCTCCATCAACACTGCCTGTTTTTATATAAATAAATTTTTCCCCCTCTGCCTGTCAGTCAGACATCCTCCACTAGATTCACGTAAGAAACATTCATGCGTGCCTAACTCAACATTTTACCTTGCTACAATGCACTCCTATTGAAAAATAAGGCTCAGATATTCCATTTGGTGTTAGCGGTATGCAGTAATATCAGGAAAGGACAGTTGCTGAACCAAAGAAACTCCTCAAACAAATAAGCACAGTTTTCCTTCCCACATTACATCAGTGTAATTACACTGATAATGGGACAACTGTCAAATTTCCATCTGCATGACAGCTTTCTTGGGATCCCTTTCAGGCACAAACCTGCGTGCCATTTCCATCATGGTGAGCCAGCAAGCTTCAGGAATTCCTTGGTAACAGAAAATGTTCTGGAGCAGAATGATAGCAAACATTTTTACTCTAAGGGATGTGAGGGAAGAAGGGTATTATATGTTGAGAACATTTATTTAGAAGTATTTGTAAAAGTAATTCCAGAAAAAAAACCCTTCCTATGTCTTGAAGTGAATGTCGCAAAAGGAAATTTTCAGAGGATAGATTCAAATATCTTCAAATGTTTCCTGTAATATTATTTATTATGCTGGCATTTGGGGAATTATTATTTTTGTTTTCACTTAGTGTGTCTTTCAGAACTTGATGCTGCTATCTGCGTTTTCAACCGATAGCACGACATTCTCCAATGTCATTTCTCTGAGATCCGGTAATGACCAGAATTTCAGCCATGATCATCTTGAAATGTTGACAAACTACAGTTATAGCAAGTTAAGCATCACTTCCCTTTTCTCAACTATGCACACCAAACTATGGAGCTCTAATGAGCAGACTGATCCTTTAAGAGACTCGGCCTAAATTAGAACCCAGAAACGGTTCTCATAGTTCAAAATTAGTTTTAATAAATTCCTGAGCAGAAGAAAAAGACTCTTACAAGGTGCAGTGCTTTTTTTTTTTCTCCCCATGAAAAGGTACAACCATTGCTACCATATTTATCTGGGGCTAACAATCCCTAACATTTAAAACTAACACAAGAAAATTGACAGGTCAAATCGAAAATTGACAGTCTGGGAGGGTAGTACACACCCCAAAAGATTAGTTTCCTTTGGCTATTTATGTTTTTTTCCACAGGCTCCCACACTTTTGTTTAAAAACAGTAACTGCATCGGGCTTTCATTCTTCCCCATACGAAGACTACCTTTAAATGTATTGCTGCTCTTTTTGTCTACCCTCAAACACGGGGTAATAGCAAGAACACTAAGTGCTTGGGGTTTCCATAGGCCTTTCAGTGAAGTTTAATCCTCAAAGCCAGGAGGGAGCCGTTAGCCAGGAAGCCAAGTCTAAGAACATGAAGGTGTGTGTATTCACATAGGTTGTATACAAACATAGTGGCTGTGTTTGGCATTAGCAAGCTCTTGGGAAAGCAATAGTGGTTGTGTGAGCGAGACATATGCATAGGAGTCTGGGATTTCACTGCCATGCCTCTCAAGTTTGCTTGCATGAGCCTTACCTATCTTAATGCCTGTTAGTGCTTTGTTGCTAACTGTGAGGCTGAAAAATGGGCAACAGCGTCCCAACCTTAGAATTACTCTGAGTGGCAGATATCATTAAGCAGAGTGTACTGTCAGCCTTACTGGGTGTCATCAGGAAAATGGTGTGAATAGTCAAAGTTTGCTTGAGGTCACAGCACTATTGACTGTCCTGTTCTTATAGCACTTAGCTGCATTGAAAACTGTTGCCAACATGTCTTGACCGGATCTGCCTCAAAACTCTTGAACTCTCTTAAGTGACCAGTGAAAACAATACCTGTTTCTTTGGATAGTACTGACCTTTTCTTTGCTGAGAGTGTTTGGCCAAGCAATACACAGGCCATCTAAGATGATTGTAATACACCTTTAAGTGTATAGAGAAGGCTATTAATGTGCAGATATTAAACCATGTCATGTCTAAGTCTTGCTTTCAGGCAAGGCTACTATCTGCGTAGCAGTGGCAACACGAATGCCTACTATGAGAGCCGTAAGGGTTCTGTGGTCAATTGCTAGAGATGTTTTTATGTTGTTTGCATAGTTTTTTGTTTGCACTCCATGGCGAAGTTGGTCAGAGGCCAGGGAAGTACATGAGCTGGGGAGCACAGCTGAGTGCTATTTGCACAGTATAGTATTATTGTTACTACTACATAGGTAATGAATTTGTTCAACAGTGCCAGGAGACTCCAGTGAAAGTGAGAGATGTAAGGTAGACAAGTAATCATCCTTCCGGGAGAAGGAAGAGATCCCTGTCCAGTGGAACCCAGTAATATGTGGGTTACAGCTTCTGTCGGTCCCTCTAACTATAAGGGGTACGAATTGGAAGAGCCAGCAGGGGCACTGGGAGATTAAAACAAACCAACCCCTTCTTTATACAGCTATTCCGCAGCTTTTAATAGAAATGATATGTGGATGGTGCAAAGCTGCACCAGGAGCTGCTGTAATAGTCATAATAATAATATATTCTGTAGATAAACATAACAAAACATCTTGCAGAAAGTATGCATGCTCCTGTGTGACTTTGTGCTATACCTTTATGGACTTTTCCATAAGGATATGTATTAAATCTGGTATATTAAATATATGTCTAATTACTTCTATTTGTAGTGGCGGCTGACAAAATTTATTCCAGCAGCTCTACTTACTCATGTATGAGAGAAGATACTCTATTATCTACTGCCTGCAAAGTCTACATCTGTTTTTGTTCCATTCTGCTGCCATGTAGCTTTAGTATAGTGAGTAGGAGTTACTTCATTCTGTCAGAACACATAATCATCCCAGGTTAATTCAGAACTTTCCTTCTTTCTCCCAGCATTACCCTTTTACATCCATTGCTTCCTTTGTTTTGGGTCACTGGGCCAGGCTTACTGTCTTGTTATCAGAGTTTTATAGTTCACAGTCTGAAACCCCTCTAGTTCTTAACAGATGTTGCAGACAAGAGATATTTAACCACTACTGCTGCACTGGTAAACAGAGCCATCGTGGCAGAAGGTGAAGAATTGCATTCAGAAATAGAAATGACACAGTAAGATATTTTACTAAGGCTTATCTTACAATTATTTGATGTTTAGAAAAACTACAGTGTACCTCTCCATTGTTTGCCTTCAGTTATCTCTGGGATTTCAGTCCCACTGCTTTTAGAGGCTCTAACCGGATGCAACTAACTTATCCAACTAAGTCTCTTTTGTAGAAGATGACTCAATCTTGGCATCAGACCTGAAGCCCACTAAATCTGTGGGGAAGTTGATGAGTCCAAAATCCGGGGAGAATTTATGGCTGAAACTGTTTCTAATAATAGGACAAGAGACCCATTGTTTCTGTATAAATAAATGTGTCAACACACTTTTGTGTAACTTCACCAAAACCAGTGGTAGGAGCTCCTTCCCAAGGGATGCAAGAAGTCCAAAGCAATTCATCTCCTCTTGATGTTGTCACTTGTTCACTGAACTTCTCTTTTACCATCCTAGTCCCTATATTTTTATTTATTTTTTTTTAACATCATTGTAGTTTAAATGCCAACAGAAGTCAAACCTAAAATTTGGTTTTGTGGACAAACACTTAGAAGTAAGGATAGGTAGAGAGAATGGAACTAACATGTCAACCAGTTTTCATAATCATTCCAGTATAGCATTTTCCAGCCAGTTATCTGTTTCTCTGCTTAGAATTTTTCAGCAGGGGACGTTCACCATATGTTTCAATAATGTTTAGCCAAGTTAGATCCTGAGTAGAGCCTGTGGACCATTAATAAAATGTAAGTAAATAGTAGTAATAAGTAATAAGGATCATTCAGAGATGACCTTCCCTGGTGGCAGAGCTTAGCTATTCATAACCTTCTGGTAAACAGAAACGATGAAACAGAGGAAAATGATATATGAGAAACAGGTGTAGCATCTGGGGAGCACTGTAGTCTCGAGCTGTTTGACATGCTCCTTACATCTGCATTTAATAGAAGAGTAGAAATTATTACTTATCTTGGCAAATTGGATGTGAGAGGTAATTAGAACTGTATCCCCTTGAAATTTCATGAGCTTGTAAAATGAGTGACAGAACTTTACATTTCCAGTTCATATATTCAAATATAGTTGAGAATTGCCATCACCATTTTAGTGGACTAATCTTTACAAACTAGAAAATACGATAATCTTCAGGCTCCAGTTAGATTCGGACTCATTGCTCTTTACCAGTGCTGCTTTGTGATGGATAAATAGGCCAGCACGTGGGACACAGCCTGAGATTCAAGAGACCTGGACTCTGTTTGCTGCTGTGCTGTAACCTTGTCTATGACCTTAGGGCTGGATACACGGACTATCTTGGTACGTTGTAATCTGATGGTGCGAGATCAACAACTCTGAGGCAAGTACTGTGCAGTGAGGGGAATTAGGAAGTGGAATTTACAATAGTTAGCACAAAGACGGGACGTCATCCACACTAATCAATAGGAAATGATGAAGAGGAGGATGTATATTAAAACTTAAATTTCTTGTCAGTTTAGGAGTCTCATCCTGGTTTGAGGTTGTATATCTTAGATCAGAATCATAGCTGGAGTTGAATAACTGTGTCATATATCTCAATAATAATCACTATTTTCTCTTAATACACATCTAAAGAAAGATGTATTTCTGCTTCCTGCTATGTCCTTTCAGATAATAACTTAGTGGCCCTATCATTTTCTTGGGTGGTGGAAATAATCTTCCCAGAAGCAGGTGGTAGCATTGTACTAGCTTTATGTTAGCATTCCTCTGTAGTACTCTAGGCTCATGCTCATGTTTCCTCCTCCATGGAGTATGTTTATTCAACACTTTTTTCTTTTTCTCCCTGTAAAATGTACAGACAATCCTTTCAGCTGTTGAACCACTGTATTACAAGAAGACCTAACCAACTGCTTTTACTGTGGCAAGCTGCTACGCTTGCTGTGTTTCCCGCAGAGCATGACAATGCATGTAAAGTATGGCCAGGAAAAGTCCACTGGGATGCGTTACATAGAAGGGACAGCCAGCCTGAATGGGTTTAGATGTCACACCTGTGCTGAGCCTCTGAGTCCCGTAAGAGGCAGTTCTAAGCGTGCGGTCCTTTCAAGTATGAGGAAATGTAGAAATTTATGCACTGCAGACACCACAGTGATCACCAGTGTTATGAAGGTAAATAGAATAAAAGTTGTGAATTTTAAATATATAAACTATGGCAGATTTAATTTCTACCTGTGATACCATTACAGTCAAGGAAAACAAAGCTTATGCCATTTTGTCAGTGTTGTCTCTGTTCTAGAGATAATTTCAGACTCTAGTGCATCTACTCTGGCACCTTTCACAATTGTCTTCTATAGGAAAAAATGTGAAATTCAACCACATTTCCTGAAGTTGTTCTTGGCCTCCTATTTCCCTGATTTTCATTAAAGCATCTTTAGAAAAAGGATGGAGGAAAAAGAAGAAAGCATTTACTGATTGTCCTGACCATTCTGAGTAAAGCATGAGCAGTCACAGAAGGGACGTGTTTTGCCCACTGTCCAGTTCTGTGTCTATTGTTCCATTAAATCTTAAATGCAAAAGCTTCATATGCTTATCTGCTTGATTAAGTATACGCTATCTTCTTTCGTCTTCATCATTAAACCGACAGTAATTACACAAAATTGAATGCATGACCTCTAAGTCTTTGCCCCAGTAAGTATACCAGAGAAAGACTGGTTATACTCTAATCCGCTGTCATCAAAGTTGCAAAGATTTAGTTCCTCCAATTCCAGACAGTGATTCACATCAGAAAAAAGGTGCAGATAATTACCATTTATTACCTGCAGTAGAAATCAGGTCTGAATCCTCTATCTGTGTTGGCATGAAAAATAACCACTACTCAGCGGAGCGAAAGGTGATGACCCACTGGCTAATGAAGTGTCAAAATGAAGCCAGGAAAAAGGATTGACTTTCAAAGTCCATGAAATGTACAGGGAAAAATAAAATGGTAAATATTTTATTGGTTTTCCAGGATTAACACCAATTTGGTTTCGTATTTCTTTCTTGCTGTTGTTCATTCAATACTGCAGAATAGGCTCTATCTAAACCCAAATTTTTTTTGTTGAAAATTATATCGTTTTGAGAAAGCTTAAAAATGTAGGCAAACCCCCATATTATTCAAATAGAGAGCTCTTCTACTTTTCCTGCTTCTGTGAGATTACGAGTTTTGGATAGAACTATCTTATGGATGAAGTAAGACAGCACTGCTTCTGTGAAATCATCCTGCAGACTTTGACAGTCTATAGTATTACTGTTGATGCTTCACCACAAAAATCTAGTTCTGCTTTGCTTTGTCTGGAAGGGAATGGAGTCAGACCATGTTGTTTTTTTGCACAAGAATCGGGAATAAATGTCACTCCAAGCACTTCTCAGGCAAATGGCTACATCTATATTTAACTTTTTGACCCAGATATAACCATGTCTAATCAATCACTAATAATTTTGAATTTAAACAAATGTGAAAACTAGTAAAATACTGTTCTTCAAAATATTTCTCTGATATAGCAGCTTTGATTTAAATTATTCCGACAGAAGCTATAGTGTCACCGGTCAACTTCTAAGCTACTTTTCAAGAATACAAAAGAGTGCAAGTTTGTTTGTTTTAGCTTGAAACTATTTCTACTAGCTGTTGCAAAAGTTTTGTTTGTCTACATGACAATTTACTACTTTCTTTGCTAACTTGCATCAGTTGGCACGTAATGAGATCAAGTAACAGCTCAGCCTTAAGCTGTCTGTCTGTCAGCATATTAGCTATTCTGTCATGGAATAGGAACTAGCAGAGCAGCTTGGATAAATCAGCTTTCGCAGTTGTCATTTCCTGCTATATGGGGACTTTATGTTAGAAATATATTGTCTAGATTAGACACGGATTGATAGTTGTGCTCTCCAGGAATGATGAAGAAGTATCAGAGATGATCATTATCCACATAGTCAGCTTCTTCTGACCAGTCACTGCTTCTTGTTCCATGGGAATAACTCTTACCATCTCCTTCCGTACAGCTGAGCTCATGAGAGAAACAGTGAAAAATTACATCTGCAAGTGCTTTTGTAGTGGAGCTGAGCAGCTGGCAGAACAGAATTCCGAAAAGCGCTGCATTGGCTGAACGCAGTTTCTTATGAGGTTTCAGGAAACAAGAAGGCAACGTCAGATTTCATTCAACAGGGAGTTTGTAGAAGGAAGAGGTAAAATAAAATAAAAAAACCCCAAAAGAATAAAATTCAGTCTCTGCAAAGCAATGTGAAATCCTGTACTGTGTCACAGGACTAGAGCAAAGGTTAAAAATGGAATGTACAATATTGTATAAATCTTAGCCCCAATTTCAATCCCAGTGCATATCAGAGCAAATCAAAGCTGCTGTAATTTAAATGGTGGCTGTCATACACAATAGAGTATGAAAACCTCTTTTTTGTGATTAGTTCTGCCTAGCAGGGTTACACAGCTTGCAGGAGTGCTGCATGACTCAGGACACCACCTAACCATCAGACAACAGCATAACAGAATCTGACCCAGTAATCATATGCTCATCAGTTGGATGCTCATTCAGTTTGGAACCCCAAATGTGGGTTCTTTTTTTAATTTTCATAACTTTTCTACTACGTTGCTTCATTATTTGTAGAAAAGACAGAGAAAAAATTCCTGTTGAAATAAATTTCTCTTAAACTTTAAAGGTATTTTGTATTGTCACATTCTAGTTGATCATGATCTGTTTTATCAGATCTTGTAATGTCTCCCTTTCCAGCTATCCTCCCTTTAAACCTTTCTGTCAGAAAAGCTAGAATTAAAGAACTTCTGTTCTTTTAACCACCTAATGAAGGGAACCAAGACCGCTGGCAAGTTTTTCTGCAGTGAAATGGGCTAATGATACAGCCTTCCTAATCATGCAGTTATGTATCAGATTACTAACACTGGCTATAATATTTCATAGTATTTTACTCATAACAGCTTTTCCATTCCTTGAAAAGCTGTTAGGACACACTGGGTGGGGAAAACAACCCTGGAGAAAGGTTCTCTCTATTCACTTCTGGCAATTGGAATGCATTTCTTCATATTGTGATTACAAGTAGTGATTTTAGAGTCCCCACAAAACTTTATTTAAGATGGCATTATTGGGCACAAAATATTTCCATTCTGGCATAAGATGGCATTTAGAGAACGGCAAACAAACTGACTGTTGTGACCTCAGCCTTAGCAAATGGCTGTTTTAGTAAGAGTTGTCTGAGGATGAGTTGAAGATGTGATAGCTAGCTGGCCATACTTTGCTTTTGAAGCTGCAGAAGATTGCGGTGGAAACTTTGGGATTTAGGATGCGCTGCAATACATTCCATTTGTTTGTGAAAGAAAAACATGGGATTTGGTCTAAAACTGTATGTGATGAGGAAACAGAATAGCATTGAGTCCCATTGGGAGGTTTCAGCATGATTAAAGAAGTAAACGGCACTGAATGAAAGGATCTGTACCTCTTGAATACTATTCTCTGCAACAGGTACTATTAAGAGCAAACACCATGATACACAAAAATTAAAATAGGCTATGTAGGCACAGGTTAATTTTATTCAATACAAGTATGCGTCCCCTAAATGAAAAAACACTGGTCTTTTTATTACTCTTACATTGTTAGGAACTGGATTATGTGGTTTAGTGGTTAGTTTTCTCTTCTTTAAATTTTTGAGACAATTTTTACAACCAGTTTTGGAACAGTAAATAAACATACTCAAATGTGGCATTTGAGTAGCTGTGTGCTGTACATAGTATTTTACTGCCTTACAGAAGTCTGAAATATAGACAGGAATGTATTTAATAGGAAAAAAAAGATTTTATTAAACTAATAATTACATGGAAGTCTGCACGCTACGTCTTTTGACTGTTCTTGCCTGTCTGTATACCTATGGGACCAGAAACCGCTAGATGGAAGCTGTCCCTATTATTTAGAGCACTGGCTCAGGTAAAAACGATCCTTACACATAGATCACTGACTCTAAGATAAAGCTGATTTCATAGTTGTCCATAAGAATCCTTTGATTTGAAAATGCTGTTTTTCCATATGAGATATCTGAAGTATGAATATTTCCACCAGTAATAAAAGATGAATAAGCTTTCCCCAGGAGCATCTCCCAAACCCATTCCAATATGTCAGTCTAAAGCTTTGCTAAGCAGAGCCTGCCATTCATGCCAAAGTGTGGTCTGGTTTTGAGATGTGACATATGGGCACTGAGATTAAACCTCCTAACTTATCACTTACAAATTAAGCTAGGATTGAACGTCAGACTCGTCAAAGTTTTTTTGCCCACATCATAAATTGAACAGATTTTTTATGGTATTCTGACAGGGCACAAATATAAGAATCAAATCAAGCAAAAATTGTAAAAATGTAATACAAGAAATGAAATCAAATACTGCAGGAGCTGAAACTTGAACTGGGGGAATTGATAGGAGCCTCTTTTGCACTTGTCTAAGAATGAAATAAATACTATCTTGCAATTTGTGTGGCAAAGTACCAGAGAAAAATAGAGAAGGTAATCTTTAACTTAGAATGATAAAATTCCTGACCCCATTTCTTCAAATGTTTGTTGGAGCTATTGTTAGCTTATTGTTAGCTTATTGTTATTTTTTTTAATGCAGATGTGAATGGGGTAAAAGTCTTATTTCAGTCCATTACCACTTTTTCACTGCTCATCTGAAAACACGTTGAAAATCTGAACTCCCACATGAAGGTCCCAATATTGCAGGGTACTTACTCATGTGCCAGGCTTTAAACACAAATAAGCACTATTGGCTTTAACGCTAAAGGTCAGCAGTAAATTGAGAGATTTTTGACACCAGTTACCACCTTTATACTACTATGGGACTCTCTTTCATGGTCTTCACAGAAGGCTTTCTAGCATCTGCATAGAAGCAGAGGATAGCCTATACCTTGCAGTTTGAAGTGGGATTTTTTTGTTTATTTACCTAATTTCCACTAAGCCTTTGAAAGAAAAAGAACATATGGACACTATATATAGGAATTATTTCTCTCAAAATAAAGTGCAGCTACCTGTGGGACTCAACAAAGCAGCTGTTTAAAGATCACACTAGTTTTTGAACAAGAAATGAAAAACATGATTTCAGGATCACTGTGCAGATCAGCAACATCTGTGTTTAATACAAAAATCTAGCATCACTTTGTTTTTGCAAAAGTACAGGATTCAGTTTAAAACTTTGGGATTTAAAACTAATCAAATTAAAGATCAAGCCAGGGACTGATACTTTAAAGGTGGACGCTGATGTCATTTTCTTAACAGAATGTCATTACAGTTGAGAAGAAACAGTGAGACACACTCTGTTGTCATGGTTCTTTTCTCTTTGTGCAAAAGCCGTGTAAGTGACACTGAAGCTATGTTCAGACATTGCCGAATAGACTGCTTAAGCAGTTTTGGGGGATATGTCAAGCTATTGTGCTTACCACTTTGGCAATGAGTAAAGTCAGAGCTAAATAAAAAGATCCGGTTAGTATAATGCTTCTGTCATCTTCCAAGTGAAAAAAAGTGCCAGAAAGAGCATATAGTTTGGTGGGCTGAATCCTTCCGATGGTCTTATTGTACAACCCGTGCTCATTTCTCCCTCCTTGTAATGATCAGTGAAGCCAAAGCTCTTTGTTTACAGCTTCAAGAAGATTTTTTTTTTTTATCAGTGCAAAGCATTGGCCATCAGACCTTTATCCAAAAGAAGCATGCAAAACATGGATGTGGTAATCGTCCTTGGGTTGAATGGCTCAAGTAATTTAAAATTCTGATTAGTATTTCAGGCACTTCCAGCAAAATTTTTTACTGTTTACTCACCTATTTTCAAATAAATTTCAAAAACAGAGGTCAAAGTTTGGTAGAAATTATTTATTTAAACATTTTATTTAAATATTTTAAAGTAATTTTATGAAAGTTTCCTGAATAAATACATCAAGAGTTACAGAGCTTACCTGCTATTTCTACATGTCTTTTTGTTTAAAGACGTGTTTGTGAATGAATATTTCTGTAATGAATCTGAAGTGACTGATGATCACAATCCCCGTAAGATCTAATTGTAGCAACCGCTGAGAAGGCAAACTTAAGCATCAAGGAATGTTTTAAAGAATGGTCACAATTCTCGTCATTGATCTAGCCATAAAAAAGCAAACAAAGCCGATAGCTAGATTTCAGCATGGCAGTTAATCCTGTCCTTACTGATTGTTATCTGTGCCACCACCTGGAACAAAGTAGCCATAGTCCTCTTGTAGGACCTACCTTATAAATAACTATACAACATTAGGAAGTATGAAATAATTTTCCTACTTGATTTTCCATTTGGCATGGATTTTAAGTAGCATAATATAAACAATGAAAAAAGTTTTGCATAGAAAGCAGTATGTTTCAAGTATCTGTTAGGAGAACTATGATCCCTAATATATCCCAAATGTGGTGCAACATTTATTTCCGTAAGCTTTATCTGGTTTAGCCAGCTGATTCAGAAGGAATATATATTATTTATGTATGAAGAAGACAGAAACTGTAAGAGAGCATAAAAAAGCCCATTTTGATTAAATCAACTGATGCACTACAAAATTTTGGTAGCTGATGTTGTTTCATAGAGAAAAATCTGTTTAGTTATCTAGATATTAAAAGAGTTTTTCACAGATATATTTTAAATATTCAACTATGCCATTAAGTCTTATTAACGTTACATTTTTATTTTTAATTCAAAAAATTCACAAGTCTTCCCAAGTCTTTCATCTCGATGAGGCTCTGTATTTGTCTTAATAAACATTCTGTGAATATTTAATGTTAAAAAATAAAATATACATATGTTTTCCCTTTTGGTAAGAGCTTCATGGAGCTAACATTGAAGTTGCTATTTTGTGTACTAGCTAATGTATAGTTTTTCTACAAGCCAAATAGTTCATTACTATTTGTACAGGAACCTGGTTATAACAGTGATTTTGGCATCTGTTTTGCAGTTATCTGAGGATGCTGGGGTGTCTTGCGTGCCTGAATAAACAATATTTGTGAGTTAGGAAAACGTGATTCTCAGTGAAAAGTCAGAAAGAATGTCTTCCCTTAAGATCAAGTTTATAAAAGAGGGTGTTTGAAGCATAACAAGTGGAAATACCATATGTGGATGGGAACTTACTTCTAGGGATGGTTCAGCAATAATATAATATAGTATAACAATAATGTACCTGGATATTCTTTGCTTCTTCTCAGAAGGGTATCCCTCTATGGCATTGCTGAAAGATAGTTTTCACAAGAGCTGGGGAGAGACAGTTCAGATGTGTGCACCTCCGTAAGACTTAGAAGAAAAGTTTGCAAAGCCATCAGAGAGCGGCTGTATCTCCCTGACTCGTAAAAACTTGCTTTCACTATAATGAGGCTCGGCAACAGTGAGCCTGTTGCAGCTTCCGTTTCTGACTGTAGTTGAGAACGGGACAGTTACTTTGTTGTTCGTACAGTGACCGTGTGGTCAACCGTCTAGGCTGATACTACTTTTTGTACACAGAAGAGAATGCCTGGTACGCTGTGGCTTTAATCTAAGAAACAGCTTTCTGATTTTATCCTGATCTGTCTTTCTGACAGAACTGTGATATAAAGCTGGATACTCTCCTTGCCTAGTTCTTTTTGATGCCTTTTTTCTGTAGTCAGCATCAGCGAGCTTGGGTGTTCCAGATGATGAACTTCAGCAACGGTCACTTTTGTATTTGCATATACAGCACTAAATAAATGCAAACATGCAGCATAAATGTATATAGTATATATAGTACTTGCAATACAGGAGGCAGAGATATCATGTGCACGCTGATTATTTTCACTCCTGTGTGCTCATGCTGCATTTTCCCACTCCCACCCTACTGAAGATGGTCATATGCCACCTTGATGTAGTTGGTATAATGGACAAATGAAAAGAACAGATAAAAACATTCTTCAGTTACTGAACCATGTTTACCAGTTCAGTAATTGTCTTCATAGTAAATGTTCCTTTTATTTGCTTGTGTTATAAACAATATTTAAGTATTGTGAAAGATTATGAGATGTGAAAAGTGGTGCATTCTTCACACCCATTCTCTACTGCTAGAACGTTACTACCAATAAATCAAAGAATTCACTTCAGTGGTATGTAGTTCAACATTTTTTTCTTCAAGTAAAAGAAACATCTGAAGTATGCTGCTTGCCATCTACAGAAGGGTTTGTAATAGATAAAGTTTACGTTCAAAATAAATAAAACCTAACATGCAAACTCCCTCTGGCAGTAATTTTTCTCCTCAGAGCATCCCAGCTACTCTCTGTGTATTACAATATGCAGCCCAAAAAATGTTTCCTTCCTGGTGTAGTGCTGGGTATCATTTCCAGCCCGTTATGTCAGACCTGAAGAGTGATTGTTCAGAACTCTTGAAACTCTTAAGAAAAATTACTATTTTGGTCACATGAAGACTTTTGCCTCTCCCCCTTCCCATCTGTTTTTAAATGCCTGGATGCTCAAATATCCATGTAGGAAGGTGTTAAAAGAAATGCTCATCATCGTGTCTTAAAGTAAAGGAACAAATGTCTTATGAATGCTCACTCTGATATCTTCAGACTTCCAAGGCAGTGATATTTCTAAAAGGTTTGTACTCCTCAGTCATTGCTATGTTTCCCAAGCACAGTTGCAGGTTCTGAAGGCTTTACTTCCAGAATGCAATTTTTAATTAATGTATCTTAACGCAAGCTTTATATTTAGCTTCCCTTGTGAATAAATTATTCTGCTGCTTCTGAAACCTGTGGAAATGGGATGTAATTTTTAATGGGCGTGAAGATATGATCCATATTTTCTGGTAAGATTTCCTAAGTCTGGAGTGGATGTGTGTTGCTGGAATATGCCATTTGAGTTTTTCCTTTTGTCTTAAAGATTACAAAGAACAAGCTTTCTTTTCAGCATTCATTAATTGATGTGGTTTAGATTTCTTTTAATTTATGAAGTGAAGCAGAATGTTTTGAGGCCATTCTCATAAACCAGTTATGACATATCAAGACTGAAATAATATTAAATAGTAGCTATAGGAATGCTATCCAAAGAAGGGCACCTTGAGATGGAATTAGATTTTTAATTAATTCAGTTCATTAAATAAAATTCACTCATTGACTCAAATATGATGCAATTCACAATTTTATATACATATATCACAGTTGCAATCACAAATATATAGACACAACTATAAATCTTATGCATAGAACTGTTAGAAACTTTTTCTAAAAAAAAAGTCTTTTACAAAAAAGCATTTCCTAGGAAATAAGAATGTTCATTTTGATAACTAACTAAAGCAAGCTAAAATAACATTTTAGATATTTATATTTTTATTTTAAATTATTGACAGATTTCATGTTGATAATGTTGAAATGTTTAATTTTCAGAAGGTGTTTTTTGGTTCATCTAGCTTTCTGTTTGCTTCAGTTTTTTTGATCTTGTTTTTTTTCTGTTCTGTTATCTATTTGATTATGAATATTAATATGGGAAACTTTTAATACCTCAACATTATTAAGATTTTAGGATTTTTCTCCGATTTCCAGCCATTTTTTAAAAATACAAAACTGACATTGAATTCCAGTCTAACCCAAAGTAAATATTAACTGGAATTTTTCCATTTTGCCATTGAACTTGGCTATGTGATACAACCTCGTTAACATATTCAGAATTTAATTTTGTGTACACAATAAACTTGCTATCTTAGGAATGATATTGACTCTTTTTTTGGTGCAAGTACATTAAGATTTTGGTTTGCTGGAGGTTGCTTACATATAAATTCAAGTTGGAAAGTTCTAATAATCACGAAACAAAACTGTGTAAAATAATTTATACAATCATCTGATTGCCACAAATTTAATTTAGTAACTACCATATACAGACCCAAAATTTCTGCAGGTTCTGACATCTTGTCAATACACACCCATCACAGCTTGTGATGGCAAGACTTAGTTTGCCCATAGGAAGCATTTTTCTGTTCTGATAATAAACCGCTACTCTGTGGAAGGTATCTGGGAACCTTACTGAGAAGCATGAATTTGAACATAAGGCAATTTTTATGCTGCTAAATGTGAAATCATAATGTTTTTGCTACTTAAACCAAGCTTGTTTCACAGCCTGCTTTATTGTGACACAGAAAAAAATGAGAAAAAAACATGAGATACTGAGTCATTGAATCTAGGAAAGTATCAGCACTGCTGTTAATTTAAAAAATCTGCCTAAACCTTTTCTGTGTTGAACACATTTTTACATGTACTGAATAAAAATGGTCTCTGTTCTTTCTCAAAACTAGCTTTGGTTTTCTTTTAATTACTGGTCTGTGATGGTATTTTAAAATCCAGTTCTGGAGCACACAAAGATTGGAAGAAAGGCGAGTAAAGGGAGGAGAGCTTTGCTCAGATTGTTCTGGAGATATGCAAGATCTGTAACTCAGCTTCTCATATAAAACGAACAAAAAACCCCAGACCTCCAGAGGGATGAGGAATTGGTGGTTGAAAAGACTGCTTGGTGGTCAACAATAGAAACTAATTACCATTTCATCCTACTAATGATACCTATGCAAAAAGGTTTTGATGCAAGGTAAGTTTCTTTGACTGGCTAAGTGTCTTCTCTTCAGTGACACAAGTTAAAAGGCATGATTAGCAAAACACTTCAAGAAGGAAGCATCAAATCTCTTCAGAGGAATCTGTTTTGAGAATAATCATCAGAGAACTTACAAAGTCAGCTTTGTTGGCAAAAAGAGAAAAACAGCATTCTAAAAAGTCCTTCCTGTTGAAAGCATCGAGTTTGAGTACCTGGGGTTTTCAGCTGGGTTAAACTGCGCCTTATGAAAAACACACAAGAGGAGTTTTTTGAAAGTAGATTTTCTGCTGTGGCCCTCTATCAGATTGAAGGTTTAACTCCTTAGTTGGGCAATATAGAGCATGACCGTCCATCCCACATATATTAAGACCAGCAATATCAGCAATGAACAGAACATCTGACCCAGGCTTATGCCAGAACAAAGCTCCTTTCCTGAAAAGGAAAAGGTTTTACTGGTGTGAATTGGGAATTCTTTTAGGGTAAATGTGATAAGACAAGCAGTGAGATTCTTTTTCATTTTCAGAGAAATAGCAGTGAGATTCCCATACATTTTTCAGAGAAATAGCGAGTTGTAGAAATACTCTGCCCTCCCTGTGCCCTATTTCTTCTCTGCCTTTAAAACTATAAATCTAAGTAACACAGATTCAGGTCAGCGGACTGTAGGAAGTGGCTGCCTATGGCAGAATTTGGCCCAGAACATGAGATTTCCATTCTCATCTCTCCTATAGTGGAGAGGAGGGTAGGCAGTTGATAAAGTCTATAACTTTATATGTGGGGGGGTTTCAGGCATTGTTAGTAATTTTGCTGTTTTACAAATGCCTTGAATTAAATGAGATTACAGAAAAAGTCCATTCTAATTTAATCAAATTAAATGTAATTAGATTTTGTATTAATTTTTTTCTATGTCAAATTTATTACCTTTAGGAGGATTTGTAATATAGTATAAATTGTAGCTCATAATAAGAAGTCAGAGTAATAGTGAAATGAGTTTTTGTTTTATTAGACATTACAATTCTAAGAGTGATTAATTTCTTCTTTAAAAAGATTTGTTTCTTTACTTGACAAGTCAGCATTTACGAACAAAACTTTTAAATTCAGTTACCATCACATCACTCGGAGAATCAATAAACTTAGGTTTTTATTAGGAACAACATTTGTGCTAATTTTAGTCCTATGGCACAGAAAAAAAAAAAAAAAAGGAAAATTGAGATTGGTTTGCTTCTTTCTGCTTCGCTGGATGAAGTAGAAATTCGGTCTGTTCCCCGGTGTATTAACCGGCACACGAATTCCATTTCTTAGGAAAATCTTCCTTTTGTAGGCAAAATTTTGGAAAGCTGGCACAAAACCAGATATAGATCCAGTGAATGTATGAGCGTTTTTCCTGTATTTGTGTTGTTCATGGAACAAGTTGCATGTTTTTATGCTATATATGCTGATCAGCTAAAAAAAAAAAAAAAAAAGGAGCATCCTACCCATGATCCCATGAGATTAATTTCAGTTAAAACAAATTTAGGCCATGGCAGAATGCTGATGATAAAACCAGCTCGTGTGTTACTATTCTCAGTCACTGCCATAACAAATGTGATTTTGGTACGCTGGAGGGATTATCTGGTGCTCGTTTCAGACCTTAGCTGTGCTGTTCCCCACCCTTTTTGTGGGTGAGGAAGACCTTTCACCATACTCCAGATCACCTGCAGTGAACCAGAGCCTCTCCCTTTCATTTCTTCTGTGGCTTCTCCTGTACAATCTGAGAGTGAAACAGACCTTTGCCATAAGAAATTTCAGCATTCCCGTCTCCAGCTGTTAGTGTGATGCTCACCATTGATTTGTTTAACTCTGCTCAGGTTATCAAAGACGACAGACTTCCAGCGATTCCTTTAGCTTATTTCTAGAACAGGAAAGAATATTTTCACTGATTTTCCTTTGTAAACTTCTCAACTCACTGTAAAATACTATCAAAATTGGATTCATCAGCTCTTGCCAGGCAACAAATTACTGCAGATGAATAATAGATGTTCCATGCTACCAGATTTGCTTCTTTTGCCATTATTTATTTCCTGCTAGGTTAGGCAGCCTCCTCTTTTACCTAGTCCTCAGACTGGCCCTGCTTCCAAGTGGCTGGTCTGCGCAGGCTTTTCAGTTTATGATGAAAAGCAAACAATTGACCAGATGCAGTAAGTGGCACAACTTCATCATCCATTTCTCCATTTCATGAACATCCTGCATTTTTGAAATTATTTTCATTCCTTTTGGAGCCTGGAAACTGCTGAAGTAATAATAGCTTACCCTAGGAGCAGATTTCTTAGTAAACACTATACCTTTGTGAAGAAATAGCTATTATTATGTCCTAAAGAAAACCAAGGATACAGTTTTATTTGTTTTGGGGGGTTTTTTGGTTCCAAAATACTTGTTTCTTTATTAAAAGAAATAGAAAATTTGGGGGATTTTTATCCATCCTTTCTAGCATAAATCAGTGTGATTTACCATTTCTGAGTAACCTTTTATGAAATTGGCAGTATCTAGAGATGTGTTTGTTGTTAACTAAATGCTGCGTTCATAATGCAGCTTGCATCTTTGTATATCGCAAGCCAATATTACTATCTACTGAGGAGTAGAATTCTCACCTGTGTTTTAAAAGTCACAGATTTTTGGAAGGAAGCAGCTCAAAGCTTATTTTGGAACTTACGTCTGTATCCTTCCCTGCAGTTTGAAGTATTCACAGTCAGTAGCAACTGAAGATCTAAGAAAAGCATTTCTATTTTGATACCTACGCAGTAGAACATAGCTCTGGGAATTTTATGCATTTTGGGTACTTATGCATATACATATAAAAATAGGTGAAACTGAATCAATATTTATGAAAAATGACATTTCATCTATAAATATTAGTGGAAGAGTTTGAATATTTGGTTTCACACTGCTCAAGCTAGTCCATGCAGTATCAGAAATCAGTGTAGAAGTGACCGATGACACATAAATTAATCAGTGCATTTTAGGCATCCATAATCATATCTAGCTCTCTTCACCTAATTGTACCTCGGTAGAATGCACCCCAAGTTTCTTCCCAAAGCTAAAATATTAATCTATAAAGGGAGAGATACTAGTCCTTCAGTGACTAAACATTAAATGGCTACAATAAATAACTGCTTTTTAGACAACTGATATCACTACAAAATAACAACTTTTGCTGCACGTTTCATGGTGCGCTGCATTTTGAATCCTTCAGAATACAAAGCTGCTGGACATTTTGTTAAGTCAAAGATCAGCTTATCAACAGGTGTAATTTCAAAAGCTTCATACAGATTACAGCTAAAAACCAGCAAGAATTAAATTATTTAAGCAATTAAATGTCAGCTGTCCTTCAGATTTACTGATAAAGATTCTATTTGGTGGTAATAGCAAAGGTATTATCTCTGGATGAATTTTCCTTGTTCGCTAGATTTGATGGTAGGGTTATCATAAGAAAAAATGCTTGGAAATATAATTTTCTTGATAAGGAATGCAAGGTATTTCTGTCTTTTTTCTTGCAATAAGGTATTCACAACACAAACTGCTAAGTAGCCTATATAATCTGTTGATGTATGAGTGAGCAGCTGAAAGGTACAGACGATGTGGTGTTATACAGGCCTTAATTATAAGATACCTTTTACACCTCTGATCAGCTGTGAGAATTCTTATATTAAGTCTAATTATTACAAGTACTTCAAACCAAAGAACCATAATCTCATTAATTCAATAAAATGTCTTTCTGTATGAGCAAACTACAAGTGATCTTTTGCACAGATCTATTAATAGTTACAGTAAAGAAGCAGAAAAGGTATTAGAAAACTATAGATGAAAATGGCTAAAAGTTACAGGGAAAGTCACTACCTTTACTTACACAGTTTGATTATTATGAAAACCTAGGAAAAGATTTCAGGTGACCTTTATGCTGAGAAGTTTGGAGAATCTTGGATTCTTTTCAAGAATCTTAAAGCCTTTTGGATTTTGAAGCCAAGGTGTGAACTTGATCATGGGTTTTGACTTTATTATAATTTTTGGAGGATATAGGAGACGTATTACAGCTGGAGTTGCTGTGACTTATTGCAAGTTTATACCAACACACATATTTTTGGATATTTAATGGAGAACCAAAAAGATGGATTAAATTACAGGGCTTCTTGTGAGTTCTTGTCTATGAACCAAGAAAATAATTTCAACCTGTCAGAGGAGAAATTAAAACTGGAGTCCTACCCAACAAGGTGCAAAATTGTTGCTTACTGTATTAGTAGATAAGCTCGTTTTGCACTGCTGTTTAGGATGGTTGGTTTCAGTGCAAACGAAATATTTTTCAGTTTCAGAAAAAAAACAATCCAGATATATTTTAGTTCCTTTATGGAAATAAAATATCTAGATTAATACATGTGTGCAGTGATCCTCAGTCATAACTTCCTACTGTGTCCCAATGTGTAAAATGGAATTGGAATAGGAAGAGAGACTTATACTGAAGTTGTTTCTAGGGAAGCAATTTTCTAACAGAAAATGCAGATTTCACAGGATCAGTTTTGGGTTTCTGGAGTTGTTTCCAGGGAAGGAATTTCCTAACTGAAAATGCAGATTTCACAGAAGCAGTGGGGGGCTTGGTTTATTTGGTTTTTGAGAATGCCTGATTGTTGATATTTTCAGTAGAAAGCAAGTAGTTGATTGCCCTGATATGCTTTCATTTTCTTTCCAGCAAGACAGAAAACTCTGGGAGGTTGGGAAGGCAGGATGCTGGCTAGCTTGCTATTTGTCAGCTGCCAGGTAGACTAGAGGATTGTCCAGTTAGTTGACCAACCAAATTCAAGTATATTATTCCACTTCACTAGAAATTCCAGTACAACAATCCAGAAGTTTTAATTGAATGGAAACGTAGCCATCCAGCAGCCCTGTTCTATCCCTTGTTTATATTCGTGGTATCTGCTTGGCCAGCACTTTGGCATCTGACTGCTTTTGCATAAAAGCCTGCCTCGATTCAGCATGAGAAGTAGAACATGGCTTGCCAACTTTTTATAATAGTCCAAGCTCATACATTTCTCCTGGGAAGCATTTATTTTGCCTACCCACACAGTCCTCGATACCAGCTGCCTGAAGTTTGTTCCTGATCCCCCTGCCTCTGCAACTTAGGAACAGTTTGCACATTAGCGAACCACAGAATGAACTGGTCTTGTCTGTCATGATCCCAAAATCTGTATTGACAATTTGTGCGCTATTAATCAAATTCATGTATTTCAAACTCTGTTATCTAAAAAGAGCTGCCTGTCTTGTCCCTAACATGACTGTCCAGAGGATTTGATTTTGTCTTGTTATGTGTTTAATTGTATCTGAGAATACTCAGCTATGTTTTTTAGAAGGACAGAGCTTAAACATAGAAGTTTTGATTTGATCTCTCATCTCCAACTTTACAGTGTCTTCCTGCTATCAGTACAAAACTTCAAATAACAAAAAGCGTGGAAGCGCCCGGACTGAAATTCCCCAGGAATATCAAATGTGCTAAGAGCGATTTAGATAGGAGTTGGTGAACGCACCATTTGTATCACTGATACCACCAGTCTCAGAGGAACATATACTGAGCAATTACACTGACCTAATCCCTGCAGCTAAGTGAGATGTTTCTTTGTTTCTTTCATGTTTTCTTCTAACACAAATGCAAAATATAAGCAAGCAATATGAAGACATACTGCTTTAGTTTATACCTCCTGCTTTTTTTTTTCAAGTTGATCAGATGAGAAGTTCTGATAATCGTGTTATCTCATGCTCTACCTTTACCCTTCATGACTTGCAATATAATTCTCCTTACCCAGGGCATTTGGGATTGTGGAAAGGACTTGTCATGTTGGCAGGCATGGACAACTATGGAAGGAAAAATATAGGAAGGAATTCCTTCCTACAGAGGTTCTTAAAATCCTGCTTAACATTTATTACACCTCTGTATAAAAAGGAGTTTCCATGCTGGTATACTCTGCTGACGCAGACATGATTCCCACATATGGAGTCATGACATTATTTCCTTTCTGTGCAGAATTCTTTTTTTTACAGCTCTAGAGACACATCGCAAAGTTTTCCTTTTGACATGCTCTTAAGGAGCATGCTAATTTCAGGAAAAAAGAACTACACGATACCACAATTTTACTAATAAATAGTTTACTTGTATGTATTAAGGAAAGGTTTGCTAATTAGTCTCTTCTCAGAAAGTTTTCATTTGTCTTTTTCTAAGATAATTTTAAGTTAGTTCAATATCTTCTTATCCTTTGTTTACTACTTATGCAATTTTAACACCAACATTTTTTGTAAGTACAGCTGAAGGATTTTATATCCACTTACAGTAGGAAAGGTGATGCTCACAGTATATGCTGCCGCTTCAGCTGGCAATGTGGGACACTACTGAGACTGACAGAAACTGCTGACCTTTCCTCCTTCCCTTAGCCTTTGTTTGTGTCTGCTAACTCAACAAAGCACCTGGCTAATTAGAGTGCCCACAATGGAGGAGAGAGAGTTCCTACAGTCCAGTCTGAAAATATTTGTGTTCCTTGTGGGTTTTTAAAATATTTTTAACTTACCTTTTTTTAACCAAAGCTGTATTTTAAACTGAAAATACCAGTTTGGCTGTTACAGTAGCTTTCTGCCCAGGCCAATACGATTGTTTGGAATTGGGCAGACTTTGCTCTCACATTTTGCTTACAGTTTCTGCTCAGATTAACTGAAGACTATGTATGAAGGGTGTTTAAGTTCCTGCATTAGTCTCCCATTGGAAAAGGCAAGAAGTTGGAAACTGACCCTAATAGTTTAGCACCTATCAATTTTTCATCTAAGGGACTGCGTGGATGTCTCTCCATACACTAAATTCTGCATGGATCTAAAAATGTGTTTAGCTGGTAGTCTTCTCTGACTATTTTTTTTGTAATGTTCACTAAAAAAGACATTTTGCAGCACAATATGAAAAATACAATTTGAAGAATTCAGAATATCTGTGATTCCAGTGTAGGTTTTTTTTTTCCTCTGACCTTATCTAGGTGGTGGTGGACACAATCTTCCTGGAATGCATAAGGGCCATGACTGAGAACAGGTTCTTCATCTTGTTGTTTCTGTTCCCATAGGAGATGAAATCTGTGCTGGTGAGTTATCACAATCGTTTGTCTGATAAGCTAATATAGCTTAATCATAGCTTTGCAGATTTTGGCTTCCTGCTGTGATATTTCTCTGTCTGTGCTCTACACCAGAAAATATTTGAGTGGCTGACTGAAGCCTTGATGTTTTATGAGCAGTCAGCATTTTTTTCACCTTTGTTATTTATGTTAAATTTACCTGTGCTTCTCTAGGCTGTTGCTGCTGTTGATTGATAAAATCATAGAATCATAGAATAGTTTGGGTTGGAAGGGACCTCTAAAGGTCATCTAGTCCACCCCCCCTGCCGTGGGCAGGGACATCTGCAACTAGATCAGGTTGCTCAGAGCCCCGTCCAGCCTGACCTGGAATGTTTCCAGGGATGGGGCATCCACCACCTCTCTGGGCAACCTGTGCCGGTGCTTCACCACCCTCAGCGTAAAAAATGTCTTCCTTTGATCTAGTCTAAATCTACCCCCCTTTAGTTTAAAGCCATTCCCCCTTGTCCTGTCACAACAAGCCCTGCTAAAAAGGTTGCCGACATCTTTTTTATAAGCCCCCTTTAAGTACTGACAGGCTGCTATAAGGTCTTCCCGAAGCCTTCTCTTCTCTAGGCTGAACAACCCCAACTCTCTCAGCCTTTCTTCACAGGAGAGGTGTTCCATCCCCCTGATCATTTTCATGGCCCTCTTCTGGACCCACTCCAACAGGTCCGTGTGTTTCTTATGCCGAGGGCTCCAGAGCTGGACGCAGTCCCCCAGGTGGGGTCTCACCAGAGCAGAGTAGAGGGGCAGAATCCCCTCCCTCGACCTGCTGGCCACGCTGCTTTTGATGCAGCCCAGGATATGGTTGGCTTTCTGGGCTGCGATAGAAAAACCTGACAAGATATATTATGGAGGGGGAAAAAGGATTAGTTCTGAGATGATAACTGTTAATATATTTCTGTTTTCAAGAAACCTTTGGTGCCAAAGTATATCCTTGATTCAGTGTCTGAATTATGATTGATTGGCATTGCTTGATGTGGGTATATAATAGAACAATTGCTTCCAACATGTTTATGCCATAACTTAAGCTCCTCATTTGTTGTTTTCCAGACCATCCAGTCAAGCTGTGTTATGTGCTCAAACACATAGCACAAAGAGAATAGACCTATAATGGAGGCATGACGAACTAGTACTGAATTAGTTTCTATCTTCTCTCAACGGCTGTTGAAATCTATCTTGACGGAAACAGAATCAATTTCAGTTCTGGGACTTAGAAATGATTGGGTCTTTGTCGAAAGTGGACCATTTCTGAAAAAAAGAGAAAAACCTACAAGATTTTTCTCAAACTTAGGTCTTTTTTTTTTTTCCCCATCTGAAAAGCAAACACCATTCAGGTGTTTTCAATTGGTATTTAAAAATCTTATTGAGGACTTGAGCATGCAACAGTCACGCTTAAGAACAGATTTGTTGCAATTTCTCTAGGAATTAAGCTGTGTAGTTCTGGCTCCCCATACTCATCTTGCAAGCTAACTGCTAGATGAAGTATAAGCAAGTGAGCGCGTCGTTTCTTGAGAGCCACTAGACTAGACTTTGGTTATTGGGGAGGGCAAATACACCCGTGTTCCATCTCTCAGTCAGTACTCCCACAGGGAACAGTGAGTCTCTACTGATCGTCTAACCTGGTTTCTACTGAACTCAGAAGATATTTCTGTAAGCTTCAGTGAACTAAAGATTTTCAATGCATATTTTCCCCATTTTTTAAAGGCTTTTAGAGAAATCCTCTGAGCAATATAAGTAGGAAATTCCGTATGCTTCTGTGTTGCTTTTTTCAAAACTAGAACTCCTAAGAATTTCTATTACAAACAATAATTTTACTAATTGGTGAGATAAAGTACAACAAAACTAAAATGTCATCATTTTTCTCACTCAATAATTAATTTGTTGTTTCCACAGATGATGTTACCACATTTAATTTTTAGTAACTCTTTAATTGCTTGTGACCTTAAGAATTTCTGTCCATGCTATCGATATACTGTAGTTTATTTCTGTTTATTTTTGCAATTCATTGTTCAGTTTCCTGTTTTGTAATATAAATGTCTATTAATTTATCACTTGTTTATACAGAGTACATTGTTTATTCTTCATCTTTGTTTAGCTCCTGCAAATATTTAATTTTTTTTACTGCATATTCCTCTCCTTTTATATCTCATTCAGCAATTTTGTGTCAGTGACATTACATCTTTCCTTTTCCTGCATCTGAACTACTGAAGATTCGTCAGGTGCTTCTATGCTGATGTTTTGTCTGAAATGTATGTTATGCTCTCTCCACATTTTTGTGCTTATTGCTGTGTGCCCTTCAATCACAGTTTTCTAGTTCACTTTATTCTTTATCTTTTGTATTGCATTTTCCAACTGTAGTGCTTTTTTACTTCCATTCCTGTTTTTGGTCACTATAATTACTATACAGACATGACGCTATCTTATTAGCTTCCTTGAGTATATTATTTTACCTGCTTTTAGTTCTCATTTTTAATTTTAGCTCCTACTAATAATGTTCTCCTCCTGTTCTAAAAACTGTACAGTATATTACAATTCTACCACATCTTTCCCCATCTTGCTCTTTCTGTTTTTACTTCCCTTCCCCACTGTCATATCCTAGTTGATACCATCTTGATGAATAAATTATGAAGATCGTTCTACAAGAAATCTGTCATGTGGTATGTGACCTCTTTTAAATCTGAGATTTAGCTATGAATTCCATATTAGTACTACATGAGCTACTCTTATGTAAATGTATAGAACTGGTGTCTGGCAATTTCTTCTGAAGACTTCCTGTCTTTGTTCTGCTTTTCTATCCTTCTATAATTTATCACTTTTAGGACAAAGTAAGTGACTTTGAAAAGGATGTTTTGCCCCAATTATAGCTTGATTGAAGTCAAGTTCAAACAGATGTACTCAATACACAATCTTGTAAGGAAGCTGGGTATTACATATTAAGAAATAAACACACATGGACACATGAAAAATGTGTGAGGCTTTTTTTCTCCACCTTTATTCTTTCATAATTAATAAAGGGTAAAAGTGTCACATTATGATTATGATAATCACTTTTAGGTTTTTAGCTCAGCCAGGAGAAGGCAGTACTGGAAACCTCAGTTAAAAAGTTCTCTATTTTTTTCAAATGTTCAAGATTAAGTGAACATTTGTACTGTTCAGCTTTTATTAAAACCTATCTGCAAAAATACCTTAAAGTACATCCTTCAGTAGTTAAGCAGAAGACCCAGGGGTAACACAATGGTCTTTCAAGGAAAAACATACATTTTAGTGTTTTCCTTTTATGTTATGAAAATGGTGCAATCATCTCAGACTTCCCATAACTATAAGAAACATTAACCAGTGGCAAAGAGTAAAAACAGGTTGGAAGAAGAAGAGTGAAAAAGAAAGGTTTTCAGTTATCTGGCTTCTCTGGGCTGTTTCTTAAAGCACAATGATCAATCTGATATTTAATCCCATGTGCTCTTCTTTCAAGTGTAATGTTTTTAAGACACATTTCTGTCTCTCCCTATGTACCACAGCTCTTCAAACAGTTGGTGCCAAGAAGGGGTAACAATTAACTCTGCCTTCTAATAAGTATGTAGTTATTGGTGCAACTTAAGTTCCTGCAATAAGCTAGCTCTGAATCATGTTTGTAGAGTGAAACTCTTGCAAAACGGATTCAAATCCAAGCCATCCTTTGTTTAATAACTAAAAGGAGGATAATATATTTGGGGTCCGTATATATAGGCTGTTCCTGATATCGTTACGGTATAAGACTGTTACTAATTAAACAGGTAAAGATTCATTACGTCCAGATTGCAACTCAATGCACAAAATGCAGCTCTACTTCTCCCTGATAATATGTTCTCTTCGTATAGTTACTGAGGTTTAAAATGAACATCTTATGTTATAATATCTATTTTACATTACTTCTACACAATAGTATTATTGAGCCAAACTGCACTCATATTTTCAACAAAGAGAAACTATCATGAGTTCTGCCTGATACATTTTGGGCAGGCAAAATCCACAGGAGAAGACATACTCTGCCTTCTCCTGCATAAAATAAGCCGGCTAAGAAAGAAGATTCTACACACTTCCCAAAAGGTACAGTACATGTCATCAGTTACACAAGTGCCGTTATTCACAAAGTTAGTGCATGTGTAGACCCAAACTTCCAGGTCCAATATCCTTAAATTGTTTGACTTGCAGAATAAAAGCAGAAGTTAGTGTAATGATTCATGATTAGACTTTGCATCAGAAAAATACAAAGGATTAAAATCAGTGTTCTCTGGGTTAGATTTATGACATTTGAAATGCAAGTAGGACAAGCACATTAATGTCTTCCCAAACGCGAGACATCTGCTGTCCTAGGCTTAGGAATTCTTAAACTCAAAGTGAACTATGGAGGGCAGATTTTAGATTTTATTCTGCAAAGGAAGAATATTTTTAAAGTATTTGCAACTGTATATAAGAAATAAGTGAAAAACTGGTAACTAAGGAAATTCATAGACTGAGAAAACATTGAACAGCAATGTTTTCTATAAACTTTCAGTTGCTTTAAAGACTACACTTTAAGCTTTCAACTTAACTGTAGTTTAATCATTTATTTTATATGGGAATTTAGAAGGCTCTAAAAATGTCCCAGAGGATGTTCGAAGGCTCTCAGGTGTTGTAAAGATAGACACAATAAGCTAGGTGCTGTAAAAGGCAGAACTTGCAAGTATTAGTTTATGATCATCCCAATTCCCACCCCCCAATCTCTCTTCTTCCTTCCCATGATTAGATGACTGTCTTATGAGGTCTCTCTCTGCCCTTTGTGAGGCTTTCAGAGATGTGTTTTTAATACAGGAGCATTTAGAATTTAATTTCTTGTAATTGTGAATCCATATTAACTAGATATACTCTTTGTACATGAATATGTCTCATTATCTCTGTATCTTTCCCCAGGAGAATTATACAAGAGACACTATTCACCATGCTCAACTAGGCAGAGCAAAGTGATAATTTCTGTGCCAGGTCATTTTGGAAGAATATAAATCTACCAAATAGAAAATCCAATCTTGAACAAGCAAATCTTGTACATTTCTCAAGCAGTTTCACCCAGATGTCTTGGAAGCATTATTCTCCTGATATATCTTGCATCAGAATAACAGAAAAATTGGTTTCCTTTTAAAAAGTGGAGAGGACTGTGTGGGTCTGTGTGCATATGTCTGAGATCCAGGGAGAGGAAAGAATGATAACAGACAGCTAATTCTTAGTTTGAACAAGTGCTTTTCCGTATGTTGAAAGAGTATGTATAATCACAAAGTGAATAATTTACAGAAAGCTTTGGAGATTTTTCAGGGAAAAGGGTGTATTTTGGGGAGTTGGGAAAAGAAATCTCTGTATTTTATCAGAATGTACTCAACCCTGAAGAATGACATTTCATACAGTATAAAGCTCTGAAGCTTAGAATGCAACTATGGGAGAGTTTGCTACAGATATGCAAAATGTGGCATTTCACATAAAGAATCACAAGTACACCAAAAGGATAGAGAAACGAATAAGTGTTTTGTTATAGTTATTAGCTGCAGTTTGATTAGGTAATAAGGTAAATGGGGATTATAGTAAAAGTGTGGTGTGACATAATTAAAAAATGCCTGTACTAGTACAGAAGTATAAAATTGAACAGAAGAGTATTCTCAGTTCGTAACAGTTTGCATGCAAATTCAAGAAAATATTAGTTAATCTTTAAAGGCAAATATCTGCGATTTATACAATGCAGCAGAGAAATAGTGGATGGATTTACAGAAGCCTTACAAAGAGTACAAAAGAAAATAGGAATTACAATAGAAAGATAATGACTTTTCCCATACTTGAAACCAGATTGTGCAGTCCTCTAACATCCACAGTGAAAGAGAAAAACAGCTGGGAGGTGGAGAAGTAACAGATTCTGCCGGGTGAAGACTCTTAAAATATTTAATTCCTTCACTGCGCAGCACCTGCTGTGTTGATGCACACCACTGTCATCCGTGTACTAGTGCTGGAGTACACTGTGTTCACCAGCACAGTGGGTGTTTCCTATCTGCAGTATTTGGCAGTAGGCAGGAGGTTTCTTGGGCTGGAGAATGTTCTTTCCAAGCTTTGTCCCCTAGTTTCATACACAACTCTGTTTCAATTTACATCTTGTCAGTTCATTTTTTCCTCACTTCCAACGCCTTACAATTTTCTTTTAGTTCTTTACTCATATTTCACAACTCACACTTAAGTAGCTTTACAGAAAATTTTCACCAGATGTTTTCATTAACAGTATATGGTCCAAGCCTGAAATGCTGACGCACACCTCTTCTCCTTTATGCCTGTCCAAGACCTCTGTGATCTCACAGATGTATCTTAGACCTCTGACGAGCTCTATTGATGAACTCTGGGGGCTATTTATCCACCTGAAGTAGCCTAGGCAAAAAGTCTTCTCAGTTCAGGAGCTCTCTCTGTAGGTTTTCCCATCTCCGAATATCTAATGAGTCACCCTGTGGCTGCACAAAGACTTGTGCAAATAAGGTCTTTCAGTTCATACTAGTTTGTATATGACTTTATTCTCCCTTGTTCATTAGCTGAATGAGGTGATTTATTTTTATTGTTTTTTGTTTGTGTTAAATTTCAAGGTTATTTTGCCTGCCCCAGGGTCTGAAAGTTAAAGAAATGAAAATGTTAGACAGTTGTGCCTTGTACAAGCACTTTTGTCCCCTCTGATTCAGGCTCTGTTTCCACAGTAATGATACTAGATCCATTAATTACTGGAATATCCAGTCATACAAGTTTACATGCTTGTATATCTATCAGACTAACCTCCACAGGCACAAGCAAATGAAAAAAAATGGCCAGTGCGAAGTAATTAGTCAAAAGTTTAGAGCAATTTTGAATCAGCTGAGTGAGATAATATCAATCTACCACAGTATTTTTGATCTGTAACCTGGCACTGCAAAGCCGGATTAACTTTATTGTCAAGTCAGACGGAAAGTTACTTGATGTTGAAGCAAAATGCCTAGCCAATATGGTCAGTCTATACCTTAAGTATGTGTATTTCATTAGAATATAATGAAAGTGGAGCAAAGGAAGTTGTTATTTGCTTATCCTTCTCAACTGATCAAATCATAATAGATCAATAATATCAATCTTAATCAATCTAATGCTATCTCTTGTACATTTATTTCATGAAAATAGGCTAACAAGGGGTACAATTGATGCTGCCTAAGAAGTACTGAGGAAATGCATATAAAAGCCAGTTTTACAGCCCCAGATTGACCAGCTCTGCCCTTTTTAGGTGACAAGAATCAGTACCATCAATAACCCTTCTTTAAATACCATTGAATATTTTACAATATAGCAGAAATTGGTTGTACATTTCAGCTACATACAGACTGTGAAGAAGTCCATATGGAAAGCTTGAAAATCTTTGTCAAATACTGTATTTCCTTGACTTTCACATGTGAAAAATCTTTGAATTAATTTTATAGGGTTAAGATATTCAAAGTCATTCGGGCCTTCAAAAGATTGTTAAAGTTGCGTTCTGTTAGTGTACCTAATCTCATCAATACTCATCAGTATCTTTACTTAAAGTCAGTAATTACTAAAAAAATTGTAGATCAGTAATTTATTTTAACTTAACATAAAGGGAAACATGAAGAATCCAGCAGCTGCTACGTTTATTACGGCAGTATACAAAATTTTGTTTCTATAATTTCAGGTAGCCCCTTTCCTTCCTGAACTTTTTGTTGAAAAGGAAAAATGAGAAACTTTTAAAAAATTCTGCTCGGAACATAAATGGGATGGATTCCATGAGTGGCTCCTGTTCCATTTCTTCTTCTCCTTTCTTTTGATAAGTCCATAGTAACTAGTGACTCCGAACTTCTGGAAACGACTCTGCTCTAATTATATCTTGTTAGTACAGGGGCGGGGGGAAGGAATTGCTCGATTTTTGAATCAACATAGATTAACTCCATGAATTCATTCTGGAGGCTGTACGTCTTTGCATTGAAACAATGAAAATTAGTTTTACTGAAACTACCGACAAGATTTCTGCATTGCTTGGTTGTATATTTACCACTTTAATATACAGCAGCTCCAGTGGCATTTTCCATCTGTCTAAGTGTTTTGGGGAGAGAGTGAAGTGAATCCAATACTTATTTCCGAGGCGAAATCGATTTTAACTAGAACCAATGCATTTTATATTCCTGTGCAACTCAGGACTAACTTAGTATTCATGATGCTTTTCTTCATACAGTACTCATGTGGTGTGTTTCATTTGCAAAGTGGCATGCACAGGAATAAAGGCCCAGAGGAATATAACCCTTCTACCTCACATAAAAAGTAAATTAGGTTTTCTTAGCATTCTGTCTCTTCATCATCTGGAAAACCTGCTGCTAGTGAAATTTTCTTCTGATGTTCAGTGCATTTTCTGATAAATTTGTAGCTTGTTTAAAAGGCAGCTGCAGTTTGTGTATAACCAGCAAACATCTACAATAATTCAAAAGGAAAAGGTAAAACATTAGCACTAGACAAAATTATCAGAGAAGATCGGGTACAGCAGATGCAAATGTTATTAATAACTGAAAAGCAAATGAGCTAGACTGCTTTAGGAGGTTCGGTAGTGTCCAGGAAAAGTAGTTGTTGTTGCCTGTCCTGCCACACAGAACAACTGTTAGAGGAACTGCAAAAGAGTCTACAGGGAGAAAGTCTAATGACAATTCTCAGTTCCAGCTTGATGGAAAACGTTTGGTTTCTCTAACTTCTAATATAATGTATTTGCTAACTACTAGGTGTAGAAGCAATTTTGTATGGTATACACTTAGTGAACATTGATAAATATTGTAATTGTCCTTGTGTCGTTGGCCTCGTACTGATAACATGTCCCTAAGATCAGAATTTGGCACTCTATGCTTTTCCAGTAGAAAGATAACTATTTCCACATACACACAAATGACTGTAATATGTATTTTGTTTATTTGTTAAAGTACATAAAATCCCAGATATCCAAATTTTGTTAGCTTTTCCATTTTCAGCGTAGTAGACAAAATCTTGTCTTCGTCTTGTAAAGTTGCTGAGACTCTGGATCTGTTTTGGAAAGCCTCTTCTTTTTTTTTTTCCTTGGAAGTAAAGGAGGTTCTCAGTGAAGTTAAGTGACTTTCCCTAAGGCATAAGAGTTGGCGGAGGAAAAAAAGAATTAAGACAGGCTTTTCTGGCTCTCAATTTCATGTTATTAGCCATCAGATCAAGCCAGCTCTACACTCAGCACGTTTCAAAGTGATTTCTTGGGAGGATACCACCGACACAAAGGGGAAAACGTGTCATTTGGGTGCATGCTGTGTATAGCCATCAGGTCTATCACACTGTTTCTAAAAGAGCATGGGAGTCACACAAATTCACAGCAACCATTAAGTCACTTTGTAAAATTCACAGTGGAGGTCACCATGTCCACACCGATTTTTTTTCTCCTCTTTTCATTCCTCCTACTCAGTAGGCAAACAAATATGTTCTGTGTGAATATATATCACAACAGGCTGGCAATCACTGAGCAGCCAAAGCAAATTACTGACAAAATCCCTCTGTCAATTTAGTAGCAAATCTAAACACGACAAACTTTACTATGATGAATATAATAGAGAAAAGAAAATGCTGAATACATGATTCTGCCATAAACTAAAGGAAAAGAATTAATTGAAACCCTAAGCCAGAGATGATGTTAATTTGCCTTCTCTTCTACTGTTCTCATTTTTAACCTTCTTTTGTCTGTCTGTCTTAACTCTACCTCACATAATTTTTCTCATTTTATTAATGTTCTGATGATTTTTCTTTCTCCAAGATCAGTTTTTTGTATCCATAGTTATAGCCACTCTTCTCATATGCATCAAGATACCATCTTTATTCCTCTTACTAATTATTCCTCTCTGTTCTGGCTTTAAGTTTTAAACACCAAAGGGTCTTGGAAGTTTTGAAAATCTTAGTACTTAGTAGTTCATATTTAACTCATGTTAAACTGCTTTTATCTTGCAAATGTCAGTCCTCCTACTGTCTAAACTGGTTGATCTTCCTTTAGGTTTCATGAGTATTTAGTAATCAGGAGTTAGAGCATTGCAAATGTTTAGTAATATTTTTCCAGTACAAATGAAAATTCAGATGACTGGAAGGTGTTAATAAAGAAAGGAAAGCCTAGAACTTCTAGAAGATTTAAGTCATTCCTCTAATCCGAGTGAGATTTACATTAGGACCTGAAAAGCAACTTCCACTAGCGACTGACGCTTCTCTTTCCTGGAAAACAAAGTTTTGGAAACTTTTAATTCCCCACTGAAATAAAAATGGAGCCACTTAATTGTTTTCAGAGGGGGGGAATGCTATACAAAGTTTATATTGGGCATTGGCTTATGAGTTCCAGATTCCATATCAAAAGATTTTCATTCCATACCACTTTGAATCAAGCAGAACAGGAGCTTAAATGCTGTCACAGGTCAGCAACAGCTTTTGATTCAGTATTCCAGTCTAGGTCTATGGAAATAGTTTCACCAGCTTTCCTGAACAATTGGTTCACTGTATATAATGTTTTTAGACCAGTGAACCAAATCCTGCCTGCCTTTCTCTTCAGTTTCAGTGGGAGTTTATAAGCAAAGTAACAGAACTCAGAAAATGGCATACTATTCCACTTGAACTAAAGGGAGAATTTTAGGTAGGTGGAATGTAATTCTGAGACTGGAATTCAGCCAGGATTCGGGCAGGAGGAGTTGTGGATCTGTCAAGCAGCTATGAAACGTGTCTCAAAGTTGTCCCCAAAGTAGAGGGAAAAGAAATGTTTTGCCACGTACATAGTATTAGGCTTAGAATTCTGTTCCCTTTCTCTGCTTTCAACGTATGGAGGTAAAGGGGAAAAGTGAGAAATAGAGAGCTGCTTTGCAGAACATTCGAGGAAAGGCAGAGGATAGTGCCAAAGATGGGAGAAAATATCAGTAAGTTTCACAGCATGTATTTTATTTTCTGTCCCGTCCTGTTAGTAGGTGGTAAATATAAGCAGGGTGTCTAATGTTCACAAAGGTAATAAAACATCTTGAAGTACGCAGTGTGGGCTAGCTTTCAGTCAGTACTTTATGTAATAGTCCTTTGTAGGAAATGCATAGGGAGAGGAAATTAAGGTGCAGAAATCTCATCAAAATCCAATTTTCTGAAGCATTAGAATTGGCTAAACAGAACTCTGTGACCGGTTATCATTAAATTATGAGAAGTCCTTTATTACCCCGCCCCACTTGCCTGCAGTCTGGAAATCCTGTTTAGTGAAGCGCATTTTCAGGAACCAGAGTGAGCTGTGGTTCAAGAAGTTGAGACTTTTTTTGGTTCTACTCTATAGTAAGAAATAAGGATAGATTTTTGATGCTTCAGTCAGTCTCCAAATTCACATAACAGTAATTAGAAGTGATTTTCTTGGTTTCTTTCTCCCCCTTACCAGTTCAGTCTTCCTAGGCAATAACATTCTCTAGAGATTTAAGTGACAGTCTGTAGTTAAGTTAGGAAGCAACATGTCAGAAATAGCTGCTGATTGCTGGATTGGCAGTGTTGGACTCCAAGAAGAGCCACAAAAATAAACGTCAGAAAGTGGAAAACCTTAATTTTTTAATCAATTTTCTCCCTGGTCCCTCTTTCCTCCAATCAAGTGGTGTTTTGAAAGTCCTGTTTGTTTTCATCTGTATGTTGAAATAACATGTTATTTAAAATGTTTCAGTATTTTTCCATTCCTTATTAATTTTAAAATATTTTCCTTAAGTTAAAATTAGTTCAGAGACTGATAAGAACAGCAGTGCTCATTTGTTTGGGTTTTTTTTGCCCAATAGTATATCTTTTCAATAAAATATGAAGAACAGATCAGGTACATGTACAGTAAAAATAAATGATATTTCCTTACTCAGATTGTCAAGAATGTGGGCAAAACCAAAATATAACCCCAAAATCCAGAAATATGTATAACAGAGATATTCTTTGGTTAAAAAAAAAAAAGAACCAACCCCCCCCGTTTAATTCTTTAAGAAACTATAATTAAATTTTATAATAAATGTTCCTGCTAAATAGCTACACAGGGAAGCATCTTCTGAAAATGGAATATAAAATAGTCTTAAGGCAATTACAAAGAAGTTTTTGATTTGCAAAATTTAGTACAATTATGTAATTTTCTTTTGTGTGCAAGCAAGCTTGGCATTGAACTCCCACAACATGATGAGTCATATGGAGCTGGTTATTTCCTAGTGAATAGCAAGAAGCAAGCAAAAATTATCATTTGAATACAACAGCCCATGAGTACAATGCATTAATCTAATTTTACAGTAGAATCAATGGCAAAAGTTCACTCTGATGCTTGAAGACGCTATACCAAAGGTGTTATCTGGAACACAGGAAGGCCTGACAGGACGTCTGTGACAAGCAATGTAAAAATGCTCCTTTCCTGAAATGTGAAAATGCTTTCAATCACCACCTTCAGATGAGTTCACTCCTTTAAAGATTTCATTTCTTTGCCAGTATGTTTGCAATGAAGTAGCTGTAAGAGTGTGTCTGACTTTATTATGCACTATGAAAGGTGAACATATCGTAGACATTTAACAGGTTCCTCGTATTGGGCTTGTCAAAAACGGAAACCTGAGTAAACGCAAACATTGCCCAACTGAAAACATGACGTTACATATGTAGATATATAAATTTGTGAGTGTAAGTATATATAGGCAAAGTAAAAATATATATATGTGTGATACCTAAAATCTAGATTTTAATGATTAAATGTGTACTCCTGTAACAGAAATTTGCTTATCTCGGTGTTATTAGGCCACAAAATAGTTTGGATTATGCCACATTTTTGTTTAGAGCCAAGCGAATACTATTAAATTATTTACAAATAAACTGCTATTTCTTTTAGTTTTCAAAGTCCTTTTTACTGTTAAATTTATTGCTGAAAGGTGCTTTAGCACATTCTGAGAATCCAGTGTTCACCAAAAGCAGGAATTCAGTTGTGGAGAGGACACACTTTGGCCTTAAGTGGTACCTTTTGCATTTTTCCAGAACTGCAAACACTTTTTTTTTAAATTTATTTACAGTTTTTTCCTGTGTAAACTATAAGTCCCTTTGAAAACTACAATCAGATGTCAGTGATGCCCAGTGACAGGATAAGTGGTAACGGGCACAAATCATGATACAGGAAATCCAAGTTAAACACAGGAAAAACACTTTTTTGCAGTTAAGGTGGTCAGGTAGGTTTGCCCAGGCGGGCTGTGCAATATGCATTCTTGCAGATAATCAAAACGAGACTGGACCAAGGCCCTTGGCAACCTGCTCTTGTTGACCCTGCTTTGGGCAGGGGGTTTGGAGTAGCTGAGCTCAGGACGTCCCTTCCAACCTCAGTGATTCTATGATAAATATTAATCATTAAAATGGATTATTCACTGTATTCAGAGGAAGGAATTTCTAATTAATGCACCCTTTTCAAAATCAAATATACCTGTACTAATACAGTTTTTAGAGTAGGACTCTATCTTGGAACTCATTTTTTTTCCAGTGGATTCTGACTCTGGCAAGAACATGTTGTGCCATATCTCATCATTAGCATATACATGACACGTTCAGAGGACAAAACCAAGTGCTTTTTACAGGACATATGCTATGTGACTTGAGACATATTAAAAGATAATTAAGTATATTAAACAATAATTTGATTTATTTCATATTTGTTTTATATGGGGATATAAAAACTGATTCATGCCTAATTCATTTCCCAGGCAATATCTTTTCATGGCACAGATGTTTAGCAAGCAGAAACAATGCTGTCTCTACAGTACCTCTCATGTACTGTCAGAGAAAAACTTGACCAGACAGTCTATAATCAAAGGAGCAATCACATAAAGAGGACAAATACATTCCGTATTGCTTCAAAACAAAAGTTAAAACCAAAGTCCCTGAATACTTCTAAAACAGTATGTTGGCCAGAAGTTAACCAGGACAAATAATGTAAGGACTGCTAAAAACAATTAAAGAAAGTTAACTAGGAAAGGAAAAAATAACCCAGCCCAAATTCTGTTGCTGGAAGTTTTTTCCCCAATGATGAATAAAAGTTACTTTTATAATATAAAAAAAAAAAAAAAATTGTGCTAATTATTCTTTTACTTTTCTATGCATGAGTATGACTGCTTGAATAGATGAAAGCTGGGCAATAGACTTAAAGTGAACAAAAAAGAACATTTCTTCGTTAATCTGCTCTGAATTCTGTTTTTCCAAGCAAAATGACACAGTGCTGTATTGTGACTGACACTGTCGAGAAAGACATCCTGGTGGCGAGCAATAGTAGACAAGCATTAGTCTGTTAAGTTGTGGGTTTTTTCAAACACAATTGAACAAAATTCAGGGCTTATCTTTTTTAAAAGCTCACAATGATGTTCAACCTCCAGCTGTATGGCTTGGAATAGCAACAGATTTTGTGTTCCAGCCAGTCAAAACTGGAAAACTGGGCAAATAAATAGGACAACTTCCCTGAGAGACAGATATAACTTCAGCTCTGGCCTTTCCTGGGTAGAAGTGTGCATTAAGAGGTATGGTGAACCAGTGAAAGGTAGTATCTGATGCTACTTCTCCCAGATGATTCCACTGTTATTTTGTTTCAGTCTAAAACAGGCACAGATTTATTCTGATTTTACAGATACCAAAGGAGTCTAGTAACTGAAAATTGAAATATAAAGTTAAATACTCAAAAAGTTAAATACAAAGTTTATATTTATAATTACTCGAAAAAGGTAATCTTCCACTTCTCTGTTAAAGTATATTCTGATTTAGATGACTGGCATGTTATCAGTAATCCATTGCTATAAAATATCATTTGTAAAAGACCACTTAATACATCTTCTGTGAAGTATCTATTATTAGCAGATTGTTGATTTTTAAAGATGAGAAGAACACGCAAAGGTAGAGGTGAGAATAAGGATAACATTTCATTTTTGTAAGTACAGTTGTTAAGGATATAAAACAAACCATTAAAAGTTTTAGCAATTATTATTTTGGAATACAATTATTTTAGAAATACTTAAGGGGAAGAATTAGAAGTCAGGTTTAGAAACAAACAGAAATAAGAACATGGAGATGAAAAGTAAAATTTCCTATTTGAGAGCTTTTCCAATACTATCTTGTCATAGTATGAGTCATTCTCAAACATTCTTGCATAGCAATCAAGGTCATCCAACATACATCATGTTACAAAGCAAACCACTCACTGTGTTGGTCTGTGACACTAATGTGGTTTGGAAGAAGCTAGCCCTAGCATGATTTTCACCATAACAAGTGGCTCAGAGATCAGGGGTCTCTCCCTGACATAGTCCATAAAGACAATAATGATGTAGCTACACTTGTGCTTCAAAGTCTTCATTTCGATGTCCCTTATTATTATTTCACTATTTACAAATTCCAGATTTTTTTTTTCCTGGGGCAGAAATGTGCCAGGAATCCAGGAAGCCAAAGTGTTCTTAAATGGTAGACAAAAACAGATGGACAATTATGGCACGTTGGCTGAAGTTTTGTTTTTCACCAGTGTTCTGAAAGCAGTTTGTGATATATTGAATGAAAACGCAGATGTATTAAAAAATATGTTCTTTTTTTTACAAGTAAGATGACTACGTCTGGCGATCAAGACCCTTAGCTGATCAAGGGTCCAGTCTAATGAAGCTGAAAGGAGGGCAGGTCTGAGCTGCTTCTGTGTTCCTAGTCCTGGATCTGCCTAGAGTCCAGACAGGCTCTGGCTCCTAGCACAACCTGAATTGAAACAATGGCTGGAAGTCATCATTCAGGTGAGAATTTTCACTCTGGAATTATTCATATTTGACATTAGCACTTCTTCACTAGCCTCTCAATGATTAAAAAAAAAGTTGCATTCTTGTATGAATGTACATTTTTATAATGGCCAGTTCTGAATAAATTGGACCCATGAAAAATATTTATTTGTGGTCAAACTTTGCAACATTTCTTTAATTTCAATTCCAAAGTCAGTCTTCAATCTTCCACAGTGGTCAGGACACTAAGGCACTGCATAATTCACAGGCCTCCTTTTGACAGACAGTACAGCTTATTACTTTTTTTTTTCTTTTTCATTCTTTCAGAATATGCTCTGCCTTTGAAGGCAGAACCGGGAGGTTTTTCTGGTGATAACTTCAACAGATTGTGCTGAAATATTTTTTTAAAAAATTGTTTACCAACAGGATTTTCCTTTGTTGTTTTTCTAAATTAATAAAATCAGTGTTTAATATCCATTAATCATCTATTTCTGTTAGGATGTAAGTGCAATAAACCTCCCTTTATTCATTTATTCGTATGCTGTCACTTAAACCTCCCATTTGTAGATCATGGCTGGGTTATGCAGGGCTCTCTGCAGGCCTATAACAAAGAAACAAGTTTTTACTCCAGAGAATTTACATTATACATGAAAGAGAAAATGAAATAACAGGGCAAGACAGACAATCAGGGTTGGGGAAGAGAAGGAAGGTAAAATAAAAAATGAACAGAACTCAGCAGAAAAGCAAAAGTCACTGATGACTCCTAGGAAATCAAGAAACATAAATATTAAAATACGGTATCTGATCAAAAATGTTCTTAGGTGCACAGATGTTAGAAAAAAGTCATAATTAATAATATCCACTTCAATTATTTCTAATTAATTAATTAATTTCATAGCTTTCTTAACATTTTAGGGAACAAAGCTCACTGCCTCTATCTACTTTTTAGGCTGTTTTCTATTCCTCTGAGAATTTTGAGGGCCTTTGTCCTCAGGGTCTTTGGCTTATCTGGTCTGCTTCTCAGTTTTATCAGTAGTGTCCTCTCTGGACAGTTGTTTCATTAGTTATTTTTTGCAATAAATAACTAATTTTGAGAACTGATCTTTCATGCTGTAATTCCAGAGATGCTTACAAGTCAGTTGTATTATTTTTGTATTATATGTAGAATGTGCTCTAAGTCAGTATTCTATGTAGTTGTTAATTCTATATAGTTATATTCTAGGTTTTCTTCCTTTTTTCTGGTCTGTTTTATTTTCTTCTCCCAATAATCAAGATTCAAAACATGTTTCCTCCATTAAGAAGGACAAATCTTGACCAAAGCTAGTTTCTAGCTTTAAGAAAGGTTCCATTTTCCTGTTGTCTCACATTCTGCACTGGAAAATTTTGAAATGTCAATTCTTTCTTATTCTCTAGCTTTCCCATGTTCATATTTACATCTATAGTCATATGCCCTCCACATACAGATTCATGAAAGCCTTGCAACTTTAGAGAAAAATATGTCAAAATAAATACACAAAAATTAATTCCTGTTTCAAGATTGTAATGGTTTTTGTTCTTTGGCAATTTGTCATTTTAGACTATTATAGAAATAGTAAAACTTTGCATTATAATGTTCTCAAATTCCCTCAACATCTGTTTTAAGGGCATGCAGTTCTGCTGATGAATGTCCCATGCTTTAAGTAGTGATTTGTCATTAATCACATTAAGAAATAGACCTAACGAACCATAAATTAAAAGTAGGACTCTGTTACCAGCTCTCTTTTTAGTAAAGATTAAATAGTCTATTAATATCTCTGCATTTGAGGTAAAGGAACATCTGGATATGTTATTGCCATGACAGGTCCTTTTTCAAAGCAACGCTCCCCATCACAGTGACAATTCACTCTTTGCTCCGTACCAGGGAACAGTGACAGAATTCATTCCTATGTCTGTGCAGTTGCTTGTATGAACTTTCTCTGAAGATTGTGGTCCGTATTGCACACTGTGCTAATCACTGTCCGAGTATGGGCAAATTGCTGAAATCTGATCCTGATTTATACTTTCTGTGAATAGAATTAGAAAACGGTTAGGCATTATAGCCTGAAGCACTCTGGGAATGACACCCACAACTGGAGCTATTTGCTTCAACGGTTATGTTGAAATTGTGATTATCAGAAGCTGCATTATTTAAAAAGGTAAGTTACTGCAAGCAAGAGATATAATTAGCATAATCTGTTCTTTAAAAGATACATAAGCCATTAAAGTTTTAAAGAAAGAAAATCTTAGCTTAAATAGTCTTTGTGTTTTACTAAAGCTCATTTCTTTTCCATACCATTTTGTCAGAACAGCACAAACTTGGTATTGGAATAGCCTGAGCCTTCAAAGTCGTGTTCAGTTTTTATCGTTTTCATATGTCTGTAAGAATGACATCGATGTCCTCAGATTTGGTACAAATTTTCCATTTGCACTCTCAGAATTTTATAAGCACAGTTTTGAGCACACAAGATTGATGAGAAACAATTCTGTTACTGAACACGGAACATAGGTTAGTGTCTACCACTTAATCAGATGAATGCAAAAGGAAGAAGACACACTTTGATATTGATCTATGTAGTGTAGTGAAAGGGGAAGAGGAGCTGGTCGTTTCTCTAACTTGTGATTTAGTAATTAAATACTTTTATTAATTTCAATTTTACCTACCTCAGTTTAATGATATCAAGCTAACCTGCTAGCATCAAGATATTCCATGACCACAGTGGAATTTCTGGCTATTCCCAGGTGCCCTAGCACTCCACTGTATTTCTCCTACATTTAGCAGGTCCAGAGATAACAGGTCAAGACGTTATCATAGGATCATAGACCAATATAGGTTTGAAGGCACCACTGAAAGTCATCTGGTCCCAGCCCCGCCCAAAGCAGGGTACACTTAGAGCAGGGCCATGACTTGCCAAGTTTTTAATGTCTCCAAGGACAGAGAATTCACAGACTCTCAGGGTCCCTGTTCCAATATTTGACCACTGTCATTGTGAGATTTATTTTTCCCAGTATCTGAATGGAGTTTCCCTTGTTACAGCTGGTGTCTGTTGCCTTTCATCCAACCACTATATATCTCCAAAAAGAGTCTGACTCCATCTTCTCTGTACCCTCCTGTTAGGTAGCTGAAGATAACATTAGGATCCTCCCCTTGTCCTTCTGTTCTTAAGGCTGGACAACCCAGTTATCTCTGTGTACGTCATGCTCCTGCTTCCTAATGATCTTGATGGACGTCTGCTGGACTATCTCTAATTTATCCATGTCTGCCTTGTACTGGGAAGCCCCAGACTGGACACAGTACTCCTGTGCAATCTTGCAAGAGCCAAATAGAGGGAAAAAATGATTTCTCTTAAGTTTTTGGCTATGCTTTTGCTAATACAGCCCAGGATGCATTTGACCTCCTTTGGTTCAAGAGCACACTACTGAGTCATGTTCAACTCCTTGACCACTAGGATCCCCAAGTCCTTTCCTGCATGTTGGAAATTTATTCAGGACCTGATACATCGCAGATATGCTTACTTGTTTGTGTTTGAATTTAAAAAATGCCAAGCATCTACAACACCTGTTCACACTGAATGGCCTTCTAAAAGCTATTCTAGAAAGTCAGGCCCTAAATTTTTACAATCCTTATTTGCCAGTAGGAGAAAAAAGACAGAAAGATCACATTCAATGAGAAAAAATAGGAACTAAAACCACAAAGGTCACTTTTCACTTGTAACTGCAAAGATACTTTCAGCTGTTATAATAGACCCGTTTCAGGTCTAAAGCGGCACCTATGTGCCACCTCTCCTTGGGCATGTGAAAATTCTCCTTCATTTATGCACATGTAATGAGAATTAAATAAAGAGGCTTTTTGAAGCCCTGGACTTTGCAGGAACCAGTACAGGTAGAAATGTGAACTGTTTGTAATATTCAGGTTTTTATTTCAGGACTCAGCAGTAGTAAAAATTTTATTGTTCATACACACTTCAGAGAAACTGTGAAAGGCCAGAACAAGTCACAGCTGTGCTAAATGATGTTCTATCTTTAAGCTTCTTAACTTTTTTCTTAACTAACAGGTCAGGGACTCTACAGGTGAAATCACATCTGAGGCCACACATTCTCTATTGGATCACGTACTAAAGAAGCCTTGTGGCATAACAGAGTAGCAAGGAGTTTGTGGGCACTGGTGACACTGCTTCTTGTGCGTGTCCTTTCCAAGACATATGTACTGCTCCGCTACTTTATGAGTTGCCAGGGAATTGCTAATGAGGGCTGAGCAAGTGCAAGACTTGATTGGTCTATGTGTTTAAAGGTGTATTCTAACTTCTAGTTGCTTTCCCTTCAATAAACTTAGGCCTTACAGACGGGATTATGTGGCAGAGGAGAGCAAGGAGAGACTCCAGTGCCGTCCCTCCTATTTCAGTGTTCAAAAGGGAGGATTTGAGCCTTTCACAGTGAACTATAGAATTGGGCAAATCATGCAGTGATAAAATCTGAGTTTAGAAAACCTTTTTTATCTGTTTATGTTAGGGATCCTATAAAAAGCCTATCACCATGGTATCTGTCATGGTTTATCCCCAGTTGGCAACTGAGCCCCCCCCAGCCACTCGTTCACTCCCCCCAGTGGGATGGGGAAGAGAGTCAGAAGAGTAAAAGTGAGAAAACTTGTGGGTTGAGATAAGAACAGTTTAATAATTGAACTAAAGTAAAATAGTAATAGTATTAATAATAATAATAGAAGAATATACAAAGCAAGTGATGCACAATGCAATTGCTCACCACCCACCGACCGATGCCCAGCCAGTCCCCGAGCAGGGGGCAGCTGTCCTGGCTGTGCCCCCTCCCAGCTTCTTGTGCACCTCCAGCCTTCTCCGTTGGTAGAGCATGGGAAGCTGAAAAGCCCTTGACTAGTGTAAGCACTGCTTAGCAGCAACTAAAACATCGGTGTGTCATCAACATTATTCTCATCCTAAATCCAAAACACAGCACTGTACCAGCTACTAGGAAGAAAATTAACTCTATTCCAGCCGAAACCGGGACAGTGTCCCAGCTGTTTCAAATTAAACTATTTCTACCATTTACTTAGCAACTTTGACAATAGCCTCCAGCAGCAGTAAAACAACTTGACTGCCTGGCATTTTACAAGACAAATTCTTCACTACTGTCTGGGTTTTTTTGCACTGTTGTTTGCAAAGACTTAAAAAGTTACTGCTTCTTCAACCACTGAGGCTGGTATTGTTACACTCATTTGAGCTATGGATCACTGGGTACACTTTGTACCTTTACATGCCAGTTTGAGAAAAATCAATTTTTGTCTTGAAGAGATGAAACTAGTGTTGCAGAAGAGCAGTGCACATTTCCAGGTGCTGCAGGGCACTAGCATCTTGATGGGGATTCAACAAAACATGACATAGGTATGGTTCAAAATTGTTTACTCTTTTGCTATGAGGTCTTCTGAAAAGAATTACCCAGTAAATCAGAATACTGTGAAGAAGCGAAAGTCACACTAGCCACAATAAACACTTCTACATTATTCACAATCTTAGCATCAAAAACATAATTTATGTTACTAACTGTAAGTTTCTGTATGCCAATAAATGTTATCAGTACAATAGAAAAATCAGGTAATATTTAATACAGAGATTAAAAATAGCATATACCTGATGTTGAGGAAAGAAACAGTTTGTGCATAATAATGGGTAGAAGTATTTAAAATACTTCTGTCCAGGTAGAGCTTGATTGTCACCTAACTCAGAGATAATGTCAAAACAGTAGTGTTACTCTCTCTCTACCTTTTTCTTCATTTATATTTTAAATCTCTGCACCATTTGTATACATCTACAAAGCTTGAGAAATGGATCATTTACTTTTTTTTCCCTGCTATATTTCTACTCAGATAGAAAAATTAATTTTTAATTTTCCTTTTGTAATTTAGAGATGGGTGTACTCTCTCCTGTTTTGAAGGACTGAAGTAGCACTTCTGTGGGATATTAACTGTGCTTTCAGTGAGCACAGACCAGAAATGCTGAGTCCAGATAAGACATTCTGCTGAACTCATATAAATGTTCTCTGCCAGATCATATTTATTAACATTTTTTAAAGAGTAACTTTGTCTCAGAAGAGGTTATGCTAGATCAAGTATCATCTGTTTGTGAAAATCTAACTTAATGCTAGGTCAGGTGTTGTCTATTCTCCTGCAGCTGATAAAAGTCAGATTTGTTCTGGTATGAAGTATAAACCAGTATATATATTTTATTGTGCATTCAGGCTAACTTGATGCAGATATATTCTTCTGTCTGGAGCCATACCAGCTTGAAGCAGTTGCTGCTCCCCCAGCCCTTCTTCCTCTTCATGTCAATATTCCCTGTAGAAGGTAATCCTTTTTCTAATCTGCTGGATTTTCTTATCTGTATGCTTCTTAACTAAAGGATCCAAGTTAACAAATAGAGCATACATAGTAGAATTTTGCTAATCAAACTGATTGGAACTGAAACAGGTTAGGAATTGCTTATACAAGCAGCTCCGCTGGGAGATTAGAGGAGGCAGTAACCTCCAACTACTGCAACAGACTGAAGGTGGTAGTTATTTCACCAGTGTTGCTCTAGCTGGAGAAGGATATATGAAAACAGCTTAAATGATAAAAAGGGTACGGATCATATATAAATACAGATTGGAGCACTCACTCCATTTCCCAGTGGAAGCCCTAAATATGCAGCCAACTGCAGGCTCAAGAGCAAAACCAAAAGAAGAAGAAAAAGGGAGACTGTGGAAAAGACACTTTTCCAAGGTCTTTTTTTTTTTTTTTGCAGTACAGTTTTCCAGGAAATACTGTTAAACATGCAGGAATGATTTTGAAATGCACTCTGCATTCTTCCTATAACAAATATAGATTTGTGCAGAGGTAGTCAAAACTTGCCTAGTCTTACCACCTTTGTATGTACTCTATTTTGAAAGAAAAAGACAGGTGAACATTATTCCAAATATCAATTTTGTAGAACTAACTGGATAAAGCAGTTATAAAGCAAAGCTGATTTAAGAAATTCCAAGTATATAAGTAACTCAAGTTTATCATAAACCTGATCTTCACCGAAATATGAAAAACAAACAAGGAGGTTTGAAGTGCTTCATTAAGAAAAGTCAGGGTGGTTTTTTTTGTTTGTTTGTTTCCTTTAAAAACCACAGCTGGTGATGGTGACAATGATTTTGTGACAAATGATTTTGACATTTACATATTTTACTTAATGTTACTGGACATTTCTAGTTTATTAGAATGATTAATGAGTAAAAAATCTGCCAGTGTTTAAACTTTGATATAACTTCTGTAATTCTGGCAGAGATTTTCGAAACAATAATGTTCTCCTTTTGTATTTTAGGATTTCTATAGCACATTTTAGATTATGTTTTCTTTTGTTCCTACAGGGAAAATTTCTCAGTGACAACACCTTCCCTTCATCCTCCTATTCTTTTTTGAGAATACCTTTGAGGCACAAATTACTGATTTTTGTTATATTCTTAATGCTATGATACTCCAGTTACAGATCATTTGTATCACAAGCGATTATATTTGCAGTGCATCAGGAACCATCTAATTATACTTTCAGCCTATTATTATAGTCCCTCATCCTCGTCTGGCCTTATTCATGGTGACAGATTCCTGTGTTTGCACTGAGTCTCAATGAGCTTGGTAGAAGGCTGCATGGATGCAGCACTAACCCACAAGCGCTGAAGTTGGGATCCTGATTGCGCTGTGTTCCCTCCATAAGAGGTATATCAGGTGTATCTACCTCTGAAGCTCCAGAACGTGATTCAGCCTGCCAAAACTATAACTAATCTTCTGCAGATGTCTTTATAGGAGGCCTAGGGAGATCACACACTTAATAGCATGATGCGTGAGTTACAAATGCAGTGTTACATGCAAACCAGTAAGCAAGCCAGAGACCGCTGTGCTTCTTTTCCTCCCTCTACACTTAACACCTTCATATTGATTTCAGGGTTCAAAAATATTGTCAGGATATCCAGTCTTGGTTCAAATTAGCTTTTACTGGGGACTAGGCTTCTGTAGACAACATATACTTGATGTATTTCTTTTCACAGCGAAGGACTCACTCTGAAAAAAGAATCCCTTTATCTTGGAGGGGAGTGCTGCTGTTCCATTTTCATTAAAAAGAGGTGTATCAGAAGCCTGGTTGATAGATTAGGACACCAGAAAAATAAAAGGAATTTAGGGCAATGTAAGACCAAATCCATTCATGGAAATCACTGTCGGGCGGTGGATCGATGGGATACGTTTTCAAAAAAACAGTGCGAGAATGATGTGTTAAAGCTTTGCTAATGTTGTCCATGTGCTATAGGCCAGAATCAGTGGGCCATTTTTATGTTGTGTTTTCCTGTAGTGAGCAATGTTTCCTGTTAGAAATTGAGCTCTTTTGTTTCCATTTTATTTTACTTCATGAAGAAATCAGCTGTATTTAAAGAGAAAAATTCCTACTTCTTCCATTAGAAATTAATCACACTGTTCAAAAACTGAGTGGAACAATTTAAACATTTCCTGGAAATCTTCATTGTGTTTCTGTGTGATTAACTGTCAAACTATAAAATTTATTCGTTGAAATTATGGCTGTGGAAATCCACTTGTGTGAGCCCTAGCATGTAATTCCAGACTGTTATCATGCTGTTCAAGAATTGTTCTTCATATATATTGGCTTTTCTGACCATATGACCATATGCTTAAAAGTTCATTTTCAGGAGTTGAATCAGTTGATAAGACTGAGTTATATTCATATTAGCTCCACCATTACACTTAAAGAAAACAAAACTCAGTATTAATTTTGGATATTTTCCTAATTAGCCACTCCTTGAATGGAATGCGCTGGAGGAAGAATGCTTCATCCATAGTCTATTTTTCATTGCTTTCTATTTATTTCATGTTGAGAGTAATGCTTAGAGTAGCGTTACTGCTCATTACCCTGCTTAGGACTTAACTGTTTCCACTAACTGGCAGAATCTTTTTTTGGAGAAAAATATCCTTTTTGTCTTGGTTTGCTGGTTCCAAACTCAACAGATGCATCATATACCATTTACTTTTTTGCTGTTTCTACAATATTATACTTACTATATAAAGCTAAAAATATCTGTGCTTTCAATTATGGGTGATTTCAGAATTAGTTAATTTACAGAAAATATTCTTGAGTGAGTCCCTCTAAAGCAACCCCGCCCCCATTCCCTTCCATACATAAGAAAAGTAAAAACACAGTTTTTTTCTGACTTCCTATTCCTACTGCCTTACATGAAAAGCAGATTTTTTTTCTCCTCTGATTATCCCCTGTATTACTTCATTTTAGGACATCTTTGAAGAAGCTACTGTAGGCAGCTAACAAGTATAAGCAACTGAGAACTCATAAATTAATTAGATAATCTGCTCTCTTGACTTGGCTTGCTCCAGTGATGTTCTACTGTGATTTTAGTAGTGCTCTTTTTTTTAAATCTCATCAGCTTGTTTTGACTTGTAGTGGCTATTCAGAAGGATCTATAACTTTTGCTGTTAATCACCAGCTGTACACTCCATAGTCGTAATGATTGCCATTTCTCTTGTTAAATCCTGGAGTAAAGGTATTTATGCTAATTTGAATGGTAGGTATTTTAAATATTGACTGAAAAGGCAGTAGATCACGAAAGGTTAGAAGTCCAAAAATGTGAGTTCATTTTATTTTATTCCAGCTTAGCACCATTCATTACACCTGGTATTTTTCCTGTTCTGTAAACAGTAAATGTATCGGGCACTGAATCAAAACCAAACCTAACCTGTAGTTACACTTTTACAAGGAGTATATGATCTTGTCAGAAACTCATTAAAATGATCATCTGTGGGTGTTTTAATGAAATTATTTTGACACGTAGACATAAGAAGCAGCAGAAGGATACAAGAAAACCGTAAGTTAATTACTTGAACTTAGAAACCTCAGCTGAAATATCAAAAGAAAAAAATACTGTTTATTTTTGCTTCAATACTTCTGACACTTCTCACAGATATATCTTCTTTTCCTGTGGTACTAGAAAAGACCGTTTTGGGACATGAAATATTGTGAGAAAAACAATGATCTCACATTAAACATCTTTATTAATATGGATATTCAGTGATTTAGCTGGGACTAGCTTCAAAACATGATGTTTTGGAAGACAAAGTACAACCAGAATTTAGAATGAATGTGAGAAATAATTATTTGGGGATAGATACTTCACTGACAATTCGAGTTTAATCCTTATTCAAATTGAATTTCCTTTGAGAAAGCTTAAGGCCATCAGTCTATTATCAGACAACAAAACTGACTATTACTCATTTGAGTTGTTTTTTTTTATTTTATTAAACCTGAAAGAAGTATGGTGAACTAATGCATTTGTAAACTAAGCCTGCAAAAGCACAGCAGATTGATAGTCATGCTTAATTTGGTAGGAAAAAGAGCTTTAGTGCAGTTTGTGTTTTCTGCTCTTTTTCTTCTAACATACCTCAGTTCTCATTCCTGCCACTTTTCTTTTGTCACTTTCTGGTTTTTATTGCTCCGCTATATTGTATGTTATATTCTTTGTTCAATTCTAGATTGAATTAAGGAAGTGTGAAAGCAATGGTGGTAGTGGTATGGGATTCACAATTGGTTTAGGTGCCTGTGTTAACCAGCTGCTCTCTATAGACCCCCTAATATTACACTTGCCACAAAATTGTTTTCATGGCAAAATCTTTGAAATCTGAAGGGAACGTGTAGTGTGCATGACCATGAATCCCATGTCTGACAGTGGTAGCTCG
>NW_008825562.1:715066-733589 GCF_000699105.1 Pygoscelis adeliae | reverse complement strand
AGCAGGATAGAACTGAGTAGATATGGGATTTACCCTGAAACAAGGGACACAAGAGGACCGAAACTCTGCAGGGCTATTTTAAATTCAGTGCATTAAGTGAAGCCCAGGCTCGTATAGACAATATGGATCTGGAAGAACATAATAAGCAGGACAGAACCACAGCCTCTTTGTGCCTATGTCAAGCCTTTACACAATTGCCTGGGATATCACAGGAGTGACAGTACTTCAGTTGGGTCAGATTTTGCAGGGGGAGGAGAGGTATGTTTATCACGCATTTCTTCATCCTCTTCAGGCTTCACTCTGCTGGCGGGTGGTTGGGATCTGCAGCTGTGGTAATCCCTATTCCGTATCAGTGACAACTTCCTTATCTCTGAACCTCCATTTTATATGTAGAGTATTGCTTTCCTCCCCTCCTGCTCTTTAAAATGCTAATGATATTTTTTTTTTTTTTTGCCAAAAAAGGGTTTTGGGGGAACATCCAGGACCAACAAAAGTAATAGATACTAATTAAGCTAATCACACACTAATATATTGCTTTTCTAGAGGTTTAAAATGCCTGTACGTTGTAAAGTTAAAATGAATCCTATTCCCAGTGACGTGTAAATGAGGACAGGTTACTATTTGGAACACAGTAGTAAAACCTGTAGCCTCTGTCTTATTAAGTTATTTTGGTATAGAACTATAGTAATCAGTGTTGCTTGGGACTGAAACATATACCCAGTATTATGATTAAGGATATGTTCATGCATATATTTTGAGAGAAAACTCCAGAGAAAAGGACACAGCAAGATTGTATATCCAGGCAGTTCTTTGCGAGTAGGTTGGTAGGTTACAAGAATGACATTGGTGACCTTTTTCCTTTTTTATAAACAATACTTTAAGAAAAAAAATACACACTAACCAGCAGAAATCCAGCTGATACGTCTTAGTCTGAATATGCTTCACAGCAGAAGCACCACTCAGGTAGATTCAGTGTTCCATTTTTCCTCCTGATAGTTGTATCATTAGGATTTTGCCTGAATTTCGAATGTTAAGTATACTATTGATACAATAACATGAAATGATTAATGGCCTATCCTAGGAAATGTGTCATGTCAATAAAACTGGTTTTTAATAGCACTGTTGCAATTCCCCAGTTGAAAGAATTTCAAGAGTCATTTAAGACAAAACCTATTTTTCATTATAGAAAAGTTCTGTACCTGAGCACAGAGGACAGAATGGGTTCTGTAACTACACAGAGGTTTGTTGCCACTCTGTTCCCATTCCCTCACTTCTTATCAGGGAAGAGGCAGTAAAAAAAAAAATGCTGCTTGGAGTTCCTTTCCTATACCTCCCACAAATTCACTAGCCAAACTAAACTCTGTTGCAAAAAAGGGGCTGGAAATATCACTGCCTTCAAGCTATTGGAATTCAGGAGTCATATTCCAAAAATATTAATTGAAATATTCAAAAAGGTTTTTGTTTCCTTTGTGTTTGTGGTGTACCCAATAATAGGAGGCGCTGGGTTCCTTTATTATACCTCCTCAACTCTTTTTAATTTTAATTCTTTTTCTTTGGAAATCTACCCTGAAGGTATGATTTAGGGTACCATGGGCTTTATTTAGAAGGGACGTTTATTGCACGACACCTGAAAAATCTAGATAAAACAACCTAAGTTAGTAAAATCCCATCTTTTTTTTTTTATTTTCTTTTTTTTTCTTCCTCACCTGAAAGTGCCAATGGACTCACACTTCTGTAAATATATAAATACTGGCACTGCCATAGCCTGGAGTTAACTGGTGGGGTTTCTAGAGCATATGTCTTCGTTCAAATTAGCACACTAAGTTGTGATATGCCACATGAATTGTTTTGCTGTGTATCGTGGGAGGCTTTGTTCTAGGTTCATACATGCAAATATTCCTGGCCCGCCAGTTCAGTACACTTGAAGTAACGCTGGTCTGGTGTACTCCTCCCTTCTGTTGGTGGTATCTCTTTTGTCTGGAAATTAGTCATAGATTCAATTGAAGGTGATGATATCTTCCAGTTATTGCATTATTACAATGCTTGTTTCTTCAGCCAGAGTTTGTGCCTCTGAGAAGGCAGATGCAGCCTTCTGGGATAGGGTAGACCTGGTGAAGAGAATAGCTGATAAAAGCAAAAAACAAAACAAAAACCTCTAGATCTCTGGAAATGTTGTTGCTGAAAAGGTTCAAAATTATAATACTCAAATTGATTGCATGATATTTCCAGCTGTTAGAAGCTGAACTCGATTCCTCCTTTAATCACTCTGAATACATAATACATGTCTAAAATTAAAGGTCATCCATTCACCCAGGGTCCTACAAACGTGCTTTGATGTTAAAAGGTTTACCATTAAAATATACCAGGATTGGAAAGTACCAGCAGGACCTACAGGGTTAAACGGAGCAGTACTGTTTCTGGTTGGATGAATACTCTTCATTTTGTGTTGGGGCGCAGCACAGCTGGCTGCTCCCTACGGGAGAGGAGCCGAGCGTGGTAACACAGTCAGGGTCCCACCCCGCAGTCCCCAGGCGAGGTGAACAGGCATGCCTGGGGTTGGCAGTCAGCTCTGACCAACAGTCCGTGGGGTCAGGCTGGGCACACGAGTCAGTGAATCAGGGATGGGACCAGGTCCGGTGACGTTGACTGAGGTCAGATATATCTCAGTGGCTGCCAGCCAAGTCCGTAGTGATGAGGCAGGTCTGAGGTGAGGCTGGGGAGTCAATCTGTGGCTTGGTCCAGGGCTGGATCCATGGGGCCCACGGCCAGGCACAGCCCCGGCTGCGACACAGCTGGTGCTGTAGTTCAGGCTGGAGCCAAGCATGAGTGCGTCAACTTAAAAGCCGTTCCCACAGGAAGGGGGGGTCAGCCCTGGCCCAGGCCTCCCAGCAGAGCTGTCTGGGGAAGGGGACAGCCCGCAGCTGCACTATGGCTGAGTTGTCCCTCAGCCCTGGCAGCAGGAGCTCCGGGAAGGGGGAAGCTCTCAAGGCTGTTACACTTTGATGCATTAATGTTTAGGAGAAATCTGGCTATTTCTCTACTTAAAATTATTTCTTTACCAGCAGAGTGGAGACGCTCTTTTTCTTTACATTTCTGTCACAAAACAATTGGTGTGTCATGTTGCATTATGTCATATCATATGGTGAAACACAAGCTGACATACTGTATCCGAAAGGCATTTGAACATATCATGTCAGAAACTGGAAGAAAGAATACATGCTCTTGCTCTCTCTGTCTTGGCAGAAGTTCTTGGTTTCCACTCTTGTTTTAATTCCCCAGGATTGCCGATTTTTTAAAAAATACATCACTGCAAAGACAAGTGCCCAGTTCTCCTGCCTGTACTCAATGGCCCTCTAATCTTTCCTTCCCTTCTTTGAGAAAAAGAAAGCAAGCCACGAAAGCCCAAGAAAACCTACCAGGTGAGTACATTTGCTTAAAAAAAAAAAAAGAAAAGGGAAAAAGGCGCCAAACACAAAAACCACTTGTGAGACATGACCACCTGAGGAAAGATTAATTAAAGTAAATGGAAAACTTAAAATGAGAACAAAAAAAAGGAATCAAAATAAACCCGTGCATAAGAGACCAGAGAAACCTGATGCCAGTCATCATCACTTTATGGGATGGTACATGTTAAATATTAAAATCAAGGAATTGGCAGTAAATACAAGCCAGGCTTAATTTTTTTTTTTTTTTTTCAAGGAGGGATCCAGGGCAATATATGCTGCTGTCTCAGTGTGACGGTATTGAGAACCAGCCCTAGGCGTTCTCTTGCTCTCGATGAATCTGAGTATATGTGCCCCTGACCTCTACGGATATATCTTATCCATTTTATATACTCGTTCATTCATTTGACTACGTACTTTGTCATTGATGCTTTTCCAGAAACTGTAAAAAAGGAAATATAATCTCATTTGTATTCATTCTCCTTTCCCACAGATTTCTGTTATTCATTCTCTTTTCTATAACTGCCATATACTTTCTTCTCTTTTCTGCCTTCCTTGATTCTATTCTTTCTTTTCATATCTTTTTGGCACATTGCACTTTTTTCTTACTTTTGACCTTCCCCTGTTCTTGTTTTTCTCCAATCAGCTTACAGCTTCCATTCTTTTCCATATTATTTTACATCTTTTCTCATAAGTGTTTTCTTCTCTTTTCTTGCTCTGGAGTAGAAATGTTAATTTTGCCGGAAAGGACTTTCAAAAAGATGTTGCTTCCCCGGTATTCTTCTGCTGTGGTAGTTATCCAAGGTGAGACTGCTTCTGGTAGACATTAATATTTACAGACTTGTTTTATGAATCTGAAGATTGATTTAACTTGAGAGTAATGCAGGGAAACAGATGAACCATGGAAATGGTAAGGTCTACTTTCCTAAGATTCATAAATCTAAAAGCCATTCTGAGGTGAACAGCTTTTAGAAGAGCAATTCCTAATGACTGAAAATAATTACATGTCCAAAGTCCAAAACGAGTTCGAAACTTAACTTTCACAGATACTGAAAATGATCTTTAATGGTTAAAAATGTTCTCCAAACTCTTACAGAATTACATCCCTTCTCTTTAAAATGTATAAATCCTAAAGATTTCAAGTAATACTAGTTTTCTTAGGTAGTCAGGTGATAAATGTTCTATTTACTAACATCACATCAACTCAGAAGTTATGACACCAGTATTTCACAAACTTCTGCAAACTAAAAATTTTAACTGTGTTCTCATTTGCCAGTTGTCAGTGTTATATACTATATATATACTCATACCTTTCTTTCATATGCATAACAACAATTCTTCTGTATGTACTCAAGCTTTTATTAATCTAAATGGCATTTTTCTCTCCTCTCCCCCATATTCATGTCTAGATTACAAAGCAGTTTGAAGTGTATGGTGATCCTTTTGGAATTACCAAAATGTATATACCTTTGTTTAGCCTAATAAAATTTTATATGATATCTTAAGGAAAACTGTGCACACTTATACTGCTCTTAAGCTACAGTTCTTCCATGCTATATATATCCAGAAGGTGCCAGTACTGAAACTTCCCCAGCATGTTTCTCTCAGAGTGGATTTTATTTTAATCTTTCATTGTATACACTTTAACCGATATAGAGCAAGTTGTTTTCAAGAGCTAAATTGTTCATTGTAAACTATTTTCTACTCTTAAATTCAACATTCATGTTAATTAAATTTTACTCTGTATTGTTTAATAAATCCCCAAAAGCAGAGCTTGTGATACTTCTGGGTTCTTTGCTGATCTTATCAATAAAGTGATATTATCTGTGCTGCATCCACCTACATTTCAATTATGTAACTATGGCACTTCAATATTTGTCCTAGACAGATGTTCTCTAGCAAAACTCGCTGCAACAGTTTAAGATGATGGTACCCCCAGTGTTCTGACCCTCCTCTCCACTGAGAGCTGTGGTGATTGAAGTGGAGATGAATATGAGCCCCTCCTGATCAACCATATATTAGTTAAGCACTGATAGAGGGTGTTTTGTGTCCTTTATCTAACAGCAGTTAGTTGAGTAAGTAATAAAATGTAGAACAAAGTAAAAGTAATTTCTCTGTCAATCATTACCTTTGTGATTTCCTTTGCCATTTGACATTTTTTATTGCATTTTCTGTGCCTTTTCTTACAACAACATAGCATATCTTGAGCTATAGCTACTCTTGCTATTCTCATAATTTTCCTTTTTTAAAAATTATGATTTGTTTGGCACTGAGTGCTTTTGTCTTCTAGATACTAAACCCAAATATTTTTCAAGGTCAAACCATGAAATATAGATTTAGTTTCAACATGGACATTTGAAATTGTAATCAACACATAGCTATTACTAAGTTTAAAAAAAAGTTCCAATTACAGATGAAACATGGGAAAACACTGTTTGATGTCCTTTTGTAATTAAGAATATTACCAGTCCCAGCTGCAGAACTACTACGCTTTTAGACCATCTAGTAGAAAGTAACATTTTTGAATAAAATGTGACATTAGGAGGTTGGATTGTTGTATATCTTATGCACAATGTTATACAACAGAAGAATTACAGCTGCATCTTAAGCAGAGGATTTAACATATTTACTGCCCTTCTGAAAAGGAAAAGGTAGGAACGAACTAAATGTGTCTGTCACACAAACCTGGTATTAAAGACACATTCTTCTTCTGTCAACTATGAAGTGGTAAGAGGGAAGACATCTGAGAACTGTACCATGTAATAGTCAAGGACTTTGCTTTCTTTTTGTGTTTTTATTAGTTTTGTGCTAGAAAAAAAATAAGTTGAACTCCAGGGTAAGGCTGGATACATACTTGTGTAATCTGTGCACAGATGCTCCCTTTTACTTGCAAATTTCATTTTACTGTAAGACAGGCAGAATAAACTACTTTCCTTGAACCACTAAACTCTCCAAACTATATCAGTGGGACATTCTTAACCCAATCACGTTGTTTTTGTATTTCCTATACTTTATATTTGTTTTATGTATGGTGTATTTGGATGCTTCTCATCAGTTTAGGACTAAAAGTGTAACTTATATAACAAAGGCTCATTATAAAAAAGAAAAATCAAAAGCAACACATAGTGTGCAATTAAAGAGTGTAAAGCTGCAAGACAGTTCTGTTTTCAAGAGGTTGCTTACTCTATCAACCCATCATGTAAAGTGATGCTTATATAGCTGCTGCAAGTCTCTAGCGTGTTTAATATACACATCATAAAAATACACATTTTTTGGCACAAAATGGCACTTATTCAAGATGGAAATGTATAGGAGAAGTCACTGGGGAGAAAAAAACAAAGGGCCTGTGTGCACCTTCCCTTGATTTTGAATGAAATTATGAAACCAGGAACAGGGTAAGAAGAGAACTTGCAAGAGGTACACGTATGCACTGAGTATTGTGATTCCATATGCACTCATTCAATTCCAGGAAAATTGTTGCAGAGAGTGATAGAAAAAATCAGATGGCAGACTTGACTGTGGGATAGAAATGAAAGTATTGGTTCTACTCGACCATTGAAGGGAATTAATTGTTAATGAACCATTTTCTAGTATCACATATTGTTCTCTTACCAAAATTTGGTTCTTCTTTGGTACTTATTTCTTGGCAAAAATTTGGTACTTCTTTGGTACTTATTTTTTGGCATATAAGAACATCTGCATGCCAGTGCTGTACAGCTGTGTACTATTTATGGAGCCATGCTGCAGAACCTATCACATCCTCTAGGCAATTTCTAAGTATTGAGAGCTAAGTAATGAAGCTAGAGACATAAAGCTTGGTAAATTTTTTTTTGGGGGAAAAAAAAAAAGCCCCAAACAACCAAACCCAAACACCCCCTCCGAACTACTGTTTAGTTCTGTATCTCTTTATTCTAAATTAATTACTCTGCTGGCTAAGTTTTGGAATAGAGCATGGGGTGCAAATGGTGTATATGGCCACAGTGGTTTTCAAAAGTGTCCTGAACATCGCTAAAGAATCAGTACTACCAGGAGAATCTGACCACTCCATATTTGGTTGCTTTTTCCAATTGCAAAATCTGTGGTTTTTATCAATTTTCTGAGAGTCAAACTGTCCCTCCTAAAAGATTAGGACAATCCCCTTACATATAGAAAAAAGGTCTAAATTTGTTTTTTTTTTAAAGTAATCTAAGAATAAATTCTCTTCATATAGATTTTTTATGAACCTATATTAAAGCCTTTGAATTGTGCTCAAGGAAGTACGTTTATAAGAAAAAAGTATTATCTTTTATTAGATCACATAATATATCTTGAAAAAGCAGCATCTCAGGCTCACAAATGCTTTTTTGGCCCCTCTCTGTAGGGATATGGAAAACAATCTTGCTGGGAGGAAGAGAGCTCAAGGGAGAATATAGATGTCCTGTTAATCAGGACATAAAAAGAAAGGAGAAGCTATGATGTGACAGTGACTGGTGGAAGAAAATCTGGCAAACAGCGGAGAGAAGATTGGGAGATATGACAATTTGGGGAACGTATGTATAATTTATAAATCCAGACTTATTTTATGAATTTCATGTACCACTCTATTCCTCAGTCTGTATTTAATCTGCCACTTGCTGGCTGGGACTATGCCATAGATCACACACTATGCGAGAACAGATACAAAAGTCATCTAAGAAGAGATAGAGAGATGGTACGATTTTTTCTCAGTAAAGCATTGAATATGCTAAATAGAGTGGTTAAACTAAAGGAAACTGATCGTCTCAGGTTGTCTGCTTCTAAATTAGAACAATGGAAATTGCCTAGTGAGAAAACAGATGAGAAAAGAATGCATGTTCTCTGAGCTGGGGAGCTGTCTGAACGAGTGAGAGAAAGCTGGGCCTGAACAAATGAGAGAAAGCTTGCTGAGAGAGCTTGCAGGCTGATCAGGAAGACAGTGAGGCTTTAATACCGTGGAAGAATTGTCCAAAACTTCAGGGTCTTACAGGGCATCAGTGGTCCCAGAGAGAAGGTTTTTATTTCCAGGATTTTTGTTTGCTTATCTGTTTTTTATTTTGGGAGTTGTAAGTCTAGGTGCTTTCTCCATTAATATGACGTGTATAATAATATGAATTTATAGTCTCCACTTACTTTTTAAGTACTGTACAGCCTCAGAAGATGAAACTGTAAACTCCAGTAGTCAGGAGGGGAAGCTTTATGCAGCGGAGAGGTTAGGACTAGCCTTAGAGATCTCGATTATAGACTCTGAAGGCTGCCTGAGAATAGGCATCAGCACCTATATGGTTGCATACGGTCAGTGGGCATCCAGTGTTCATTTTCAAAGCACAGCAGCCAAGGCATCATGACCAGGCCTATTATGAGAGGGGAGGGAGATCCAAATAAGAGTGATTAGAGGAAATGAGAGAAGCAGGTAGGAGAGAAGTATCTATCATAGAGAAGTTGGTGCCTAAAGGGAGCTGTGTGTCAAGATGGAAGTAAGTTATCTTAAGCAGTCTTGGTAAAGAAAAATAGAAAAAATACGGATCAGAGGAGATATTTTTGGCAAAAGTTTAATGTTTTCCTGTCAATAGCAGAAAAGGAGGGGATAGAGCGCTTTAGTTCAAGGGTAGAGAAAAGCCATCCAGCTGAACAGATAGGGAGCATCTGAAGTGGCAATGCTTCTGTCAGACAGGTCTCTGGAGCTGGGTATTGAAAAGCGAGGCACTGGTAATGATGAATAGCAAGCAATGCCTTTTCACACCACACTAGAAGTAGTGGATGGGATGAATGTTTTGGCCTCTGGATTTGCATGAGGTTGGTAAGGTTTTCCTGCACGGAAAAGTAATACATCTTCCACCAAAAGCTGACTTTAGGATTTTGTCTGCCCTAGACACATGGTGAAACCTCTTCATTATGCACAGCCAGTAGAAGGTGTGCTGTCTGCTGCCACTGGATGCTTATCCTTACTTACAGACACAGCCTCATCACAGAACACCTTCTGCATGCTCATTCATGAACACAACCAGAGAATTGTGTTGCTGCTACTTCTGCCAATCAAGTGTTGCGAATATTTAAAGGTGTGTTATGAAGGAAGTGCTTGCTGGTGTTGTATTTCTAGTAACATTTTGTTATGGGCATGCCCACAGATTCAACAGCACAAGTAGGCACAAGGGTAAGAGAGTTAGTCCAAAAAGAGAAATTCACATTTATTAATGTCTGTAAAGCAGTAGATAACACAAATAATATGTTCATATGATAAAATTAAGTTGGAGTTTGCTCTAATAAAATAATTAGTTGTAATAGTAAAGTAAATTACAGTTGGTGAAAATGTTCCCCTTAGTGGAAAAAATATTTTCAATGTACCAATGACATGTAAGTATTTCCATTAGGAAGATAATACATATTCTCCTGTGAAACAGAATAGTGGTTGGAAGATGCAGTTCTGCTCTCTCTCATTGGTTTTATTGAATTTGTTTCTTCCATTGGCCAGCTCAGTTCTTCCATTACATCTTCCGTTGGCTTCCAATAGCCAACACAGCTACAGATTTCTTCTACTATAGTTGATGTACCTAAAAGTTTCCCTTAATTTGGGATCCACTAGGTTTTTTGAACTCCTTTAGTGGGCTGGATCCATTGTAGTTGATGGATCATACAGATTGTTCTGACAGTCAGAACAATTTATCAGCACAGATAAATAATGAGAGAAGAAACCAACAGTCCAGAAAGATAAAACATCGTCTTCAATATACCATAGTAGATCAGTGGTAGAAGTAACAGTGGAATACAATTTCACTGTCGACATCTTCTCCAGTCCTAATGATGCCCATAATCTTCTCATTGCCTGGGGACAAACAAGGCAAGGAAGAAAGGGAAAACAAATATGCCTAACTGAACCTGTTTTAGAGGGCTGACAATTTATTTAATACTCATATAAATCACACAGCAGAATTAATCCACATGATAGTCAACTTAATTTAACCACAAGATTTATCCTGAATGTTACCAAAAGACACCATATCATGTCTGCGCTGTTTTTGTGCAAACTTAGGCATATCCTAAATTTCTTTGAGTAAAATACTGAATTAGAGTGAGACTCAACGAGTAAAGGTATAAAACCCAAAGACTTTTTAAAAAGTTTTTATCAATTTTGCCCTTCTGATTCTTTCCCCCATCCCACCAGGGCGAGTGAGCATGACCGGGTGGGGGCTGACCTGCCAGCTAGGGTCAACCCACCACCACAAAGATACAGGGAAAAGCATGGCTGTCTTTTGCCAATGTCCATGTTATGGCAGATCCTGAATTGAGATCCTTCATAGACTGTGGGTTGAGAATTGAATCCTTAACTACAAGATATCCAAGCACAATGTCCTAAGAACTAAATTTTTTTGTATTTTGGAATGGGAGATTATCTCATTTTCCTAGCTCATGCTGTTTTTTTCAAACTTTAGTTACTTCCTGTTCATTTGACTTAGACCAAGTGTTCAGGTTTGGCTTTCAATCAGTGTGTGTTTACTAGGAGCAATTTGGCACAATAACCTTCCCTTCCACCTCCCCAAGTATTATGGCCTGACACAGCTTTTTAGTGAGGGCTGGAGGACTGAGCACAAATTTCTGTTTGTGTCATCTTGCCCTGGAAAGGGAAAATCTTTGACATAGCATCCCAACTCAACCAACAGCTGAAAGGGAAGCAAGGTATCTCCACATCAACACAGGTTAGCATATAGATGCTTGTTGTTGTCTTACTGTCTTCTTTATATCTCTTTATAAGGTGAATGCTGTCATAAGTTTAAATTGTGGGTTTTGTTCTTTAAGATGTCTTTAAGCATTTAGGATAACCAAGGTCCTGTTCCTGTGATCCCAAGTTGCTGTTAGAATACAAATATCTTCTAACCACAAATGCAGCACAACTGTGTTCTGACAATAATGTGTGCAGTAAGTACCCAGCCTGGCCCTAGAGCAACCATCATTAATTGGGAGGGTACAGATCAGATTCTATGTATGTCTGACTTCTTGGTTGCAATGGTCAACCAATTAATGGAAGTACAGGGTTTTTTTTCACCTTGTTATATTTGATAAGACTATACATACCAGAATATTTGGAGTATAGATAAAATTACTTCCTTTTTCTAGCTGTTTTGTGTTGTTGTATTCAGTATCCCACATAGCTTATCTCAAACAGCCATTCACAAAATAAGAATTATCTGTATGAAAACTGTTCCTTTCTTACAGGATAAAAAGAGACCTCAGTCCTAACCTTTATATAAACTTAAATCAGTATTCCTTAGTTGGCTTTTTGTTATCTGTTTCTTTACTGAAATAAATAACATCTGTACTAGTTTTTCAGGAAAAAAAAAAATCAAAGTTCTGTATTTGGGGAAAAAACACCTCAAAAGGAATTTTTAAAGAACAGTCTATATTATGTAGCTGCTGTGTGTATATACATGTAGATGACATTTTGTGTATATTCCAGGTTATTTTAAAAGGCCTGGTGAGTTTGGCCTTGTCATTCAGAAACAAAACCATTTTGCTGAAGAGTGAAGAACTAAGTTTTGTTGGAAGTGGTGGATTCAGTGGAGATTTTTTGAAATACATCTTATAAATCTACAGCTGAACATTTCTCCTCTTCATATAGTAGATCCCAACTCCCACCTGTGCAAAACACAAAAGATATAACAGAGGAACATAGAATGTGTTCATTTTGACAGAAGTGTCAAGTTTGTCTTAAATTTTTTCATTCTCCATATAACAACACTGAAGCAAGCACAGTTAAGAGGAAATACTTTAGAATTGCTTTTCAAAAACAAATTCTTCTGACAAATCAAAAGAGAGTATTTTTTCAAAAAATTATTAACTATTTTTCAATTCTGTTGTAATATCCACCTTTCTAGTTGCTCTTTTTCTTGTACCAGAAGGAATATAAGTAGCCTTAAAAGAAAAAATTGATTTCTATTAAGCCTAGTCTTGGTTTTTAAAGCTAATTTTACTCAGTTTCCACTATCTAATTTTTTCTTTTTTTATAAAAATAAGTCTTCTTGAGCAAATCAAACATTTATGAAAATGCATAAACATTTTCTGTGGAATTAGCTTTTAAACCAACTTCAGTGAAATTATGCTTACATTGATGTATCAGAGCAGAAATAACACACTGCATGTCTTGCTCAGACTGAGATATAAAACTGCACTTTGCCTCAGTCTTACTAATTTAATTGTTTCACTTCTGTACAGTGTCCCTTTATTTATTTTTTTTCTTGATTTTTTAAAAAATTATTCTAGAAGGTGTCTTTGTGTAGATTCCATTCTAATGAATGTTCCATTTGTATGTTTTAAAAATAATTTTTTTTTATTTGGAGTCTGAAAACTAAACAGAACTAGTATCAGGCAAAATGCAGAAAGGATTCCCTTCTCAGCTTAGCTAATCCTTGTGGGCATGTTCCTCAGTACTTGACTTCTCTAATTCTGGAACTCCATTGGACTGGAAAGAAGTAGTTTTAGGATATGCACAACTGTTGTGTTGGACAACATCACTGAAATTCTTGCCATTCATAATCACAGTTAGCAAGGATGTCCTTTACAGATGCAAAAGTAAAGTACACGGTAGCGGTGGAGTCCAAGGACTCCTTACTCATATCTCACATGTGAGTCCTCACAACATTTTTAGTTCTTCTTCTTATCAGTCTGTTAATCTGAAGCACAGCTATGTTCTTTTAGCTGGTTTTAACATTCAATTCTGTAGACAGATATGTATTTATGATACCTCATTTCTGACATTATAAATCTGTTAAATTTCTGTATTTTCTATATCACAGAATATAATGAAACTAGATAGGGGATTATTATTGTGCCTTATCATTTGATGCTTAAACTTAAGACAGACATAGACAGTTTCTCACTTTTGACTTGGAAATCCAACTTTGATTTAAAAAAAAAAAAATCTTTATGAGAATGCAGGGAGTCTTGGCTGCCTGCAGTCGTGTCCATTTTCATCTGATATTGTGCTTGTTAATTGGTTGGACCACCTCACTGGGGCATAGATGCCAAGCAATAATAGCTTTATATAGGCACTTTGCATAATGAGGTGAGCGGCATCATTTGCAGCTGGGAGACCCGTCACACTAACATCTTCAAAGCACTGATGCCCCATGTCTTTTTAACAATGAAGTACACCTGTTGGCTTTTCTGTGCCAAATATGCCTCTGAATGGTGGAGGGAAGGAAAGCATGGAAAACAATACAATTTTTTGTTGCCAAAAGAGGCTAGCTATACTGCAGCTGGCAGCTTGGACCACTTACAGTATATCTAACAGGAAAACACTGCCTCATTATGGCTGGAGAGGAAAAATTAAACCATCTGAGACAGAGATTGTGGCCTTACTCTGAGAAATTGGCTGATACCGATTGGAAGACATAGAGTGGAGGAGGAACAACATTGTTCGGTCCAGGTGGTGCTATGAAAAGTTAGATTTCCTGGGCCATAGATGCTGTGTGGAAGGTCTGCCTGCTCATTCTGAGTTAGGGTTTGGCTTTGCTTTTCCTTTCTTCATCAGCAAGGTCTTCTGAGCAAAGTATCTTTTTCCTGCTTTTCCTGAACAAAATTAGAATATATTTTTACTGCAATGTTCAACATCAGGTCAACACCAGATCTTGACAGTAGCCCAAGATGATATATACTTAGAAATCACATGATTCGGTTCTCAGTGGATGCTTGACAGGTACTTTAGGCAAATGTTGCTTTAGCTACCAAAAATTCTATTTGAAAGAGTCTTTGGCCTAAGGGATACTTAAGCCTGTACCTCGGCATATTTCAATTCAGATAGAGCAGATGCATTGCTTAGGACATTTTATGTCCTATTCCATTATATATTTGTCCCTTTATATTAACTCTTGGAATTTTAGAAATGGGAGATTGTCCTGTATATTTCTTGATGTAATATGTGGATCCTGCAGTGGATATGTATACATCCCTTTTTTTATCTCTGTCCTACCAGCTGCCCTCCTTGTATCTTACACCCATCTCCTACCAGTACCTCTCTTGCAAATATTTCCCAACCTCTCTTTTGAGGCCAAACTCTTCTAAGCAAAATATCTTCTTTCTGTTTTTTTCTGTCAGGTAGTCTTTTTTAATGCAGCTATTTCTCAAATGGAGCCTTTGTTCTAGTTTTGAGGCAACAGTATCCTCTTACACAAAGCAGCAACATCATACAGGGAATACCAATAGGGATCAAGAATAGCTAGCCAACTAGAGAAATACTATCCAGAGATACAGGGAAGAGCCTAGCTGGTTCTTTTCCACAGAGACTGCATACCCTCTTTTCCACTTGGTCTAATGCTCAGCCATCTGGAAACAAGAAGGTGGAGAAAGAGACACTTTTACTTACATGAAACTTTCATTTTACATCTCAGGCTTCCTAGTAATAAACCTAAATGGAAGTAAAATACCTGCAAAGCAAACAACATTCTCAAGTGTGAGAATGACAGAGTTACAGAATCGCTGAGGTTGGGAGGGACCTGCTCAAGCAGGGTTAGACAGAGCAGGTTGCCCAGGATTGTGTCCAGTCAGCTTCCACAGAATCATTAAGAAGATGTCTTTTCTTGCTGCTGTATCACGAGTGAACAGCTGCTATAACCAAAAAACAGTTACTGGTGTAGCAGTACATGGTTTGCTTAACAAGGGCCTTCCCCTTTTTCCTAATGACTGGTGGAACAGAGGAAGGATTTAGGAGGAACAGAAGGAACAGAACTGGACTTTTAAATGGTTACGAGCTTTTAACTTTTTCTCATGTAGTGGCTGTGCAATGTGGAACCTGGTGATGGAACAAGCTCTCAGAAAAGATTTAGGTAAATCTCTGGTCTGGCAAGAAGTAACCAGTGCAAAATCTTCCCCTGAAAAATCACAGCTGGAGTTCAACCATTAAACGAACACCAAGCATTGCAACATTTGGCATGGGGGGGTGGGGTGGGGTGGATGTCCGTTACTGCTCCAACAGCAGCATGCAAAGTTGCACTTGCTATTATATATGTAACTGTGTATTTTCTGGTTGGGAAACTGTGAATACATATTTTCTTTTATTAGAGATAGGTCTTAATATTGAAGTTTAATTTGGGTCTTTGCATATTTAACAGTCATGTGTGTTTAAAAATTCAAATAATAACATTTAAAACATTCTGAATTTACTTCATCACTGAGATATTTATACTCCAAACCTGGGATATTTTACAGGTTCTTAGATTAACTGTGCAGACAGCTTGTAAGTGAGTGTGGGTTACTTGTGTGGTCTGGTGACACGTTTTGACAATCTGTTGCCAGAATATCTGTCTATCAATAAGTTTATCAGTAGACTTCATTTATTACAGAGAAAAGAAGTAGCGGTCTTTGTTTTTCTTTTCTGCTTAAGGAACAAGATAGATTGCCAGTTGGCTTTTTTTGTTGTTGTATTTTTTCCCTATTTATTTGTTGGGATTTTTTTCACTGCAGTGTTTGTAGTTTGATTTGAAATACCTGAAGGAATAAATTCCTTTTTCAGTGATGAGGATTAAAAGAGAGCACCAAGGTATTACTATACTCAGGCAATATTCCCTGGTGTCCTATATCAAGCATTCCCTGAAAGTAAAGATTTGCATGTTCCATGTTAATTATGCCACCTACAATTATACCACCTTACCATAATACCCTAATGAAAGCACTATTTATATTAATAAAGCATTACATTCATAAGAACAACTCTTCACAGTGGTCTTCATTCTAAATATAAAGCCCCTAACAATAACAAGAAAAAAAAATAACTCTACCCCAAGCAGAAAGCAAGTTAGTGCGTCTGGCAGCTTACGGAAACAGGGCACATCCACAGTCATATTTGACTGCAGTCTTAGGCGCATTTCATACCTCAGTCAACCTCTTTTTCTCCCTCAGGGATCTTAATTCTCTTTATCTACTCATTAGCATGTAAAATTAACACCGTTCCTGAGAATATTGGTAATCAGAATTTTAGTAATGCTCATATCAATGTTAATCTCACTACATTTTCCATGACAATTAAGCAGATAGTAGAATTATATTGTAAGAGTCCTGTGACATCCATATTTCTCAAATACTTGTCCTCTGTACTTGTGCATGAGACTTTTAAAAAAGCCCAAACTATTGGCTTTCAGCAAAGATGTTTTAATGCATCCCAGTTGAGCAGACTTTACCTCACAGGTTTAAGACCCTTTCCCTTTCGTTTTGAGTTATTGTTGGGTTTTGTATCCATAACAAACTTAGGTCTCTTCCATTCTTTCTTTTTTTTTTTTTTCTTTTGAAAAGTATTCCTGTTCTACCAGTTGTTCTTGCAGAACTGGAGTTTGGTGCCCCTTTGACCTAATTCCTGCTCGGTTTGGAGTGGGATACCAGTGAACAAGTGAACAAGGACTGCCGGTCTGGCCTGTTCTTTGCCGGGAGATATCTAATCCAGTAGCACCCACCTGCAGTGGAAATTCTCCTTCACTATCATCTATATGGATTCCTCCTGTATCCACCAGCTGTATTTGTCGATCCCATTCCATGTATTCACTAGCTGTAGCTTTGTGCCCATGGGTAGATGCCCCATCCCTGGAAACATTCAAGGTCAGGTTGGACGGGGCTCTGAGCAACCCGATCTAGTTGAAGATGTCCCTGCCCACGGCAGGGGGGTTGGACCAGATGACCTTTAGAGGTCCCTTCCAACCCAAACCATTCTATGATTCTGTGATTGCACTTCAGAGGGAGAAATTTATTTTTGCCTTTTCTTAGTGGGGTTACTGTAATAGTTGACACTTATCAGTAATATTTAATCATGGTGTGGAGTTGATTCGGGATGACTTATCTGAATCATCTTGGCCTACCTCTTTAAAATAAATCTGTCATATATTCATAAACAAATATAGAGGTCAGATAATGTTAGTTGTCAGGTCTGACTATGCCCTGACTTTTATTTTAAAGCGCAGAGAGACCAATCTTAATAAAAGAACAGAATGGCTGGATTTGAATTACATGCTTTTCATCCTTTTCTTATTTGAAAATCCTGCCTGCTTAATTTGACAATAAATTAAGCACTGGTGTTAAAACTAGATTTTCATTGAGACTGAAGGAACAATATCCCTGTTAAGAAGAAATGATTGCAGTGAAGAAGTCTGGTTCATTCATCTTCACCTTAATTGAGCTATATGACTATGGATTTAGATTTAAGCCAGTCTCTTCCTATCAAAGATCAGTACCAACGGACGATGTGATTTTAGGATACCTATGAAAAGATGGCTTAATTTGCATATTTCCTTTTTGATTTTCTCTTTTGCCTACCACTAAGTTGGCATGTCTTACTCATGCTGCCCAAAGTCCTCCTTGGGGATGAGAAGGGAACTGGGTTTGTGGAAAATGGAGGGACCTTGTATGCTTTCTGACAAGTGAGGAGACATCAGGTAGGTAGCAGCCTGGAAAACTTTTAATTCCAACTCTTCTTTTTTTGGCAGTCATCTTCCAGCAGGAAGATAGTGTTAAAGGCAGCCACTAGAATAATGCAGAGAAATGAGAGTTTGTGAAATGAAAATGCAAGTAGGCTGTGAAGATTGCTCTTTTCTATTGGCCCCCATATAAAGTCTCTGGCCAGTCTCTGAAAGGGAAAAAAAGATATTTAGATAAAAATACTATTTATATATAAAAATAGATATATGTATAATATCTCAAGCAATTTGTAATGCTCAGAATCAATTTCTTAACAGGGAAGTAAAATTATATAATAATACACTTTACTAAAGCTCTTCCATGGCAGTAAGCATGATTAAGAAAGAGCAGTTTTCATCCTATAAATTGTAATTTAAAATCAAATTTTAATAATGCAGTAATACTGTCATTCATATTTCCTATATTTTTAATAAGGAAATTGGTTACCTTTCTAATCTTTTTACAAACTGGATTTCTATCCTATGACAAAACTGAAACTAGTGTTTTTCCCAAATTACTCAAATATAGAAATTCAAGGGAAATTCCTAACAGATTTAATTTTCACTCCACATTTAATCTTCCCGTTTGTGTTTATAGAGGTTTTTCCTGGTTCTTGTTTCTAAAATGTACCTCCTGGTGAACATTAGTTACTGCTG
>NW_008825562.1:706912-715019 GCF_000699105.1 Pygoscelis adeliae | reverse complement strand
TAGTGCCTACAAAAGAGAGCTTGTTTATACATTTTAATATGTCTATTAATCTTTGTATTTCTGTCAGAGTCAGTAAACAACCTGAATAGCTCTCTTTTATAGACTGTAATGACTTGAGTGGAAGAGCTTTGCAATTTTTTAATTAATTCCATTAAATATTAGTGCACATGGTTGGCAAGATATTTATGATCACTGGAAAAAATCCTGGAGTCCATTTGTTGCACTGAATGCATAGGGAATCGTGCAGTTTTAGGGCTGGGGTGTCATCTAGTTTATTAAAGAAACCGTCCTGAAGGCGACCTGTGGCTCGGCACCGGGGCTGGAGTCACCACTGCAGCCGAAATGCTCAGTCAGAGGCGCCCGTCGCACTTCGAAATTGTGAATCCAGCGAAGATCCCGTGGCAGCCAGGCGGCCCAGCGGGGGAGGGGAGGGCATTGCCTTGGCAGGGAGACAATTCCGCAGCCCAGGTCGTGCTGGTAAGTTCACTCCTCTTTTGGAGCTCAGTCATTCTTATATTGGAATTCACTCCTCTTTGAGATCAGTGCCTTCTCCTGAAAAATACTACGTTTGTGTTTTAGTTCACTTTTTCGCCATGTGGCATAAAGAGGAATTTGTATCTTTTCCTGCCTACCTGCTTTTTTAAGCAGATTTCTGTACAGTTTGGGGTAGGTGTTTTATGTGGATCCTTTATCAAATCTGTAACAGTATTTAGGAGAGCAAGCACACTACCACCATGGAAAGAGACGTTTTCTAGTGCGGAATGCTGTTAGATTATCCCAGTTCCGGAGGAAATACAGACAACCATAACTTTCTGAAGCACCAATTCCATCCCAGACTGGTGTGCGGAAGGCATAGCTCGTCGTCCCATAGGCAGCAATATCACCAGAGGTAGAGTTTGTATTAAACTGTATTCACCCATTGTTAAACTTTCTTGGCCTTTTGTTTCCACTTATGTCAAACAGGCTTTTCATTGAGGAGCTCTCATTTGTCAGAATTAACTTCTAAAAGAAGGGACCTGAGATGACAGAATGTAAAAAATCAGCAGAGTGTCGTTCTCGGGGGCATGTAGTCTCACTACCATCAGTTAGCCACTGACTTAGATAGCACTAGTGTTTTGTTCTTAAAAAAACAAGAAACGTTCATTTATTTGTATAAATGGATAGGAATACTATATATAATTGTAATTCTTTGAAGTTTTGTCCAGAAAAAATGCATGCAAAATCATGTACGTGGAAGAAATTGCATACCTCGTGGATGAGCTGTGCACAATGAGTAAATGCTAGAATAAAATGTTTTCTTAAAGCTGCAGTGTTTATTTTATATAAATGCTACTATGAGTACAGAAAAAGGGCAACCTTTCCTGAAAGAATATGGTGCAAACACTACAAATTTCCTTTGGAAATGAACAAAGCTTTTAAAAGGGTCTGAGATAGACAAATTTTTCCCCATGGCATTCAAAAGGCAGAAAGTGGAGCAGAAGAAAACTCTCAGCTGTTCAAAAAGTGGATACATATGGTTCCCAACAAATCTTGTAAGCTCAAATTTTGCTAATTCTAAAACATCTAAACAAAGTCTAAAGAAAAATACCTAAAAAAAGTTTTAGTGGAAATGATGTCACTGGAATGCGTACCATTATTTAGACATTACATAGCAAAGGATAAACTTGTACTGACAGGAGGTTGGATAATGGAAAGGCCAGATCAGGTGTTTTGAATTTACTGATTTCAATTAATTTGATTTTATAAAGTACAGACTGATTGAGGACATTGCAACAGTCTAAATATTATGTGCTTCTTGGATCTTTAAATTTCATAGCTGCCAATAAATCTCATGGTTTATCAACAGTTAGTTGTCTTACCAATCCTCCCAGTGGTGTATTGTTTTTGAAAGTGAATTTAGTGTGAAGAATCTTGGACTGACAGCTCTGAAACAGCTATAGGAAAGGGGTGGTTCTTTTTCTAGACCACCTAGTTAGTCTGTTTTTATCTTGCCTTCTAGGCTTGCGAACACAATTTAGTCTCTATGCCAACTCACTCTTTGACATTCTGCTGAGAATGACATTAGTATCGTCAATTCTGGTGATAATTTGTGCTGTGGATATTTATCCACTAAAGCTCTGGACCAAACCCATCAATTCACTTCATACCGGGTACAAAATAGCCTTTGGGCAGCAATGACTTTCAACCTTTACTATCTAGGGCCAGAAGTGAGCCAATGACCTTTACATGAAAGGCACAATTGCCTGTCAGAGCCATCATAGTAAACACTCTGTTAAAATACTATTTTAAAACTGATGAAGATATGCCATGGTCACCGATCAAAGAATAGCTTTAGTGCCTCAAAAATGTGGAGCAAGTTACAGTCATCAGAATAAATTGCAACTGATTTTGAGCAGTCATTGAAGAAAAAGTTCAGGGGCCATGGCAGAAAGAGCCCTTGGGATGGGTTGATACATTATTAATACAGTCTGTTAGGTCATGTCTTGGCAGTATATATTTGCAATGGGTTCAAAATACTTATTAATAATTTACTATTTTTTATAGTTCTATGCCACACTTAGCACTTATTGGTGTATTTTAAGAAAGTTGTATGTTTTGTTCAATATTTTTTTCGCACATGATTAGTATGTGTGTGTGTGAACACACATATATGCATATATATGGATACAAACATACATATATACATATATAGAGAGAGAATCTTATCTTTTCTATTATTATACGATTGTTTGTATGATTTTCTTCCCCTCCTACTTCTACTGAGCCCTGCTAAGAGTAGACCCTGAGGCAAAATATCTACAGGTTTGCCTGTCATTTTGATATTCCAAATAATTCAGGAGGAATACCATAGAGTAGTTTCCCCCATTCTGTTTCCTTACTGCCCTTCCTCCTTCCTTGCAGTTTTCTTGCATTTATTAATGATAAACATTTTTTTTACCCTTTTGACTCTAATCCTTCATCTGTTGAGGGAATAGGCAATTAGATTGATGCTAAACAGCCTTAAATCATGGATTGCTTACACTCCTGTTGCTGCACGCTCACAAGTCACCTTGTATTCCAGACTTCAGCTGTAGTTAGTTACTATGGCACACAAAAGCTTGCTGTAACACTAGTCCCTTAAAGGACTGTACCATAGCAATGTGTTACAACAGTTACTTACATTTCAAGATACTACAGAGACTTTGATTCAGCGTGTTAATGGTATTGTTGTTGTCTTTCTGCAGGTACTATTATATGTCTGAATCATGTTACACTGGATTAAACAGCATGTCTCTTGTCATGTGCTCACATCAGCACACAACAGGTGAGTTATGCTGATATGTTGAGAGGCAGACATTAATTTTTTCCTGTAAGAAGTAGAATGTTTTCTAGAGTAGAACTCCATAGTTTGAGAAGCTGACCCTTTTTTGGCTATTTTGACAGTCAAATCAATGTTATTCAAAACAGTCATAGGTGTTTATGACAGCCTGAGTATTAATACTTCTAGCCTATCTATCTGAAAATGGCTGCTGTTTGCAAGAAGGTAAAATACTGATGGTGTTCTGTGAGTGAATCAGTTTCAAATTAATTTTTTTTTTAAATTTAAAAAGGTTTTTAAATTGGTAGCAAAAGAATTTCTGCCAAAAAGGACTTGCAAAAAGCTTAACTAGTTCTCAAGTGGTGAGTGACATGTGTCAAACCCATATATTCATTGCACTACTTCTAGAATTTAATGGAGAAGTGTGAAGGAAGAAATATGTTTGTTCACCTCTAGTTAAGAGTAATTTTTCCAGTAGTGATGGATGGGAGTTTACAGGTATCCAAAGCTAAGGAATATTTAATATCTCTAATTACCTAAGTGTAAGATATCTATAATACTGTATTGAAACTTCCAAAGTCTGTTGAGATTTGTATTCCTTCTTCCAAACATTACTTCTTGCAAAAATAAGATGTTATTTGAATTCTTCATATATAATAAAAATTTTAGTTTCTTTTTGGAATGAAGACTTTGAGGGAAGACCATGGTGGGAAGAAAGACAGGAAAAGTAATTTTTAATTCACTATTATTTTTAGCTTTTGGATTTGAGCTTAGTGTCATGTGGTCTTAAGCAGATAAATGCAGTTGATGTGTAGCAGGGCTGTCTCTGAGTTTGACCATGGGCTTGGTGCAAAATGGCAGACTTTTAATCATTTCATATACCAGTATTTACCTTCATGGAAGTACAACTCTAATGTTTGCTGTAAATTGCTGTCATTCCAGGTAATACAGTGGAGGAAAATGGTAGGGATCCCAAAATTACTTCTTTTTGTTGTTGTTCACCTTGCAAAGGTAAGTTTTTCTCCTATAATACAGATATGTTTCAAGAGTTCATAGGTGTATTTGTGACAAAGCATTGTTGTAGACTTTTCTTCTCTAAAATAGAAACTCTTATTCATTCAACTATCACACATTAAAGAAAGTTATTGCAGTAAACATAACCTTTTCTTACAGATAGTAATAAAATGCTTCACAGTTATAGGTTCAGTTAGTTTATTCACATATCTAAATCTTTCCGAAGTTGTGTGCATTTTCAGTAACTGTTTTATGCTTTAATGTATAGCTTATTCCAGACTGTCTTTGTCAGAAAATCACATGTAAGATCTTAAAAATCTGGATTTGTGGCATTAATATAGTAAAAAGTTAAACCAGAGCTTTGTGGTTAGGCTTTCCACCTGCTTTTACTTGCATAAAAATTGGGAGCGGTGTAGCATCCAACACAGGAGAAACAATGTCACTTCATCTCTGGAAAGTGCACATCTGACTGACGGAATTACCTGCACAGACAGCATGCTAATAAAATGGCTTGGACTGTATTAAATTGGATTGGCTATCAACTGGTTCCTGAAGGAAGAAGGTTTGGTATGTGAAACTGTTATCTGTGCAAGACTTTTTTCATTTAACAAGTAATTCACTGTAATTAAAATAAAAATGAAATAGCTTTCACTGTAGTATCCTAAGAGAGTTTACCAAAGCAATACTCTAACTATATGAAGGCAGAGGTAATTTTTTATCCATAAGGTATTTATGGAAATATGTCTATTCCTTCCCAAAGCAGAAAATGATACAATTTTAATTACATTTTCTAAGAAGGAAGATTTTTTGTAATAGAAATCTTTACATAGTCAATAATTTATGGTTTCTGGGAACAGGTGATTAAAATGATGTCCTCAGTAGAGGTGCTCCAAAGGAGCCTTTAACGTGCATTAAGATCACCTATATTTGCAGTATCTTTTTGATAATTTTATACAGATGAATGTTCACATGGAGTTTTCACAGGGGGAGAAAGAAGAACACTGTCTAGGTCTATTTGTGTCTATAGGTCTATTCTGTGTTTACAGAGTAGTTTATTTTATGTTCTGCTTTAAAAAAAAAAAAAATCCAGTATGGGCTGTTTTGAAAACAAGGAAACTGTAATTAAAGGCATTGATGGATAGTTACATTAACAGCTCGTCAACAGCTAATCTGAGACCATCTGTTCTTTAGTGGTCTGAAAAGGTTAACAGCATATGGATGCCTCTACTTGCCACATACTAGAATATAGACTTGCCAGGATGAAAGAATGGTGTTATAGTGCAGGACTTTTGGCAAAGTACATTTTGCTGAAGTTCAGTTCGTGCTGCCAGAAGTGGCCACACAGGACACAGTTTCTCCAGGCAGGCACATCATTAACTAGTTTAATTTTTTTTTTTTTTTTTTTTTTTTTGGCAATGTGGGTTAAGCAGACTTAATCAGCGAGTGGGTATGTGTCAAGCTAACAGACAGGTAATCGGTGTTATTGAGGTCTTAGGCTTTTTTTAGTGAGAACTGTGGCTTATAAAAAACAGAAAAATGGAAAGGTTTTAGCAAATTACCAGAAAACATTGAGTATCTTCAGAAAAACTCTGAAGTTGATTCATGAACAATGTATTATTTGTCTTCTACAGAAAATAGATTTTTTAAAATTCTGCTGTGTATAATCAATTCTCAATGTATTGTCATACAATGAATAGTGTAGTCTCTGGGACAGAGCTGTTGTATTTGTATGGAGCCTGGTACAATGGATTGTGGTTCCCAATCAGCCCATGATTAGCTGTTTCTGTGAGGTATTAATGTCAGGGCTACAGCTATGCCTGTGCCCAGCTATGGACCCTGATGATCCGGGTTCTGACCTGTGGACAGCTTGACCTTGAACATGCCTCCTCACTGTGGATGGTGCAAGAAGAAATGACTATGTAAGTTGTCTTCTTGGTTTGTTTCTTTCCCTCTTTATCATCAGCATAGTTTTCATCACAGGGAAGAGAAAGTGAAAATATACTTGTCTAATTCCAGAAAACTGGATTCATGGTAGAGTCATAATGACTCTCTGACTTTCATTGCTGTGGAGACATGGGAGAGCTAATAGTAGTTTTTGTCATTTTATATATATATTTATAAAAAAATATATAGTTCTTCAACGGTATTGTGAATCTGCAGGGTAAAAGGAAATTGTTTGGGTTAGTTAAAATATCATGGGGAGAGATTTCTCATTCTCGTGAGTATCTGGGTAGTAGGATAGCCATGAAGGAAACTGAATTGGGAAGAAGGTAAACTATGGTAAATGCAGGAAGATTGAAAATGGATTAAAAGGGACAATTGAGAAACCATCTCCACATTATTGATTTCCCCACAACAAAGCAAGCTTCTTAGCAGATGAGAGCCTGGCTCTTCATTCTACCATCTTGAAGAGAAGTGGTTGTAGGAGTGCTTTGAGTTATTGCTCTCAACTGGGTAAAATACTTGAGGACTTTTGTTTGGCTGAGATTACCTATTTGACTCTAATATAGGCAAATTCACTGGAAGGTGGAAAACCTATTTAAGAAGCTGAAGAGATGAACTGTGTTGCAGTGGTTATGCTTTTATCAGTATATAAATGCTAGCTAAAATGTGCCAAGAATATTCTGCAGTCCTCCTGTAGAACTCTTCATCCTCTGCAGTAAAAGCATGAACCTGTCACGGTACTTGTATACCTGAGTCAATGAATCTAGATCACTTATGAAGTCTGACGTGGACTTAGCCTGCGTTTTAGTTATGTAAGCAACTGGCTTCTGGCTGCACTAGTGTTATGTTCTCAGTATAGCTGCATCTTAGGACAAAAAAAAGGCAAGGTAACTTCTCATAAGGATAGAAAATGGCATATGTTTCAAATGTATTATCACAAAATGAAGTAGAGTAAAAGTCATTTAACAATGAATCATCAAAAATGTCTCTGATCAATTTTAAAAAAAAATCACTAAAGTATTTCTGAGTGGTTGAGCAACCTCTAGAACAAGAAATAACACTTGTATCTGTAAAAAGAATTAAGTGAAAGGGGATTATAAACTAGAGAAGTTTATTCATAATAGTGTCATAAGAGGAACAAGTGGAAGAATAATATTACTCTATCAAATGTCTTGTGTATCTGCATTCCTATAGAAGACATAAGAAACAAACGTGAAAAATATATACAATAAGGAAGAGGAACTGAAGGTCTTAGGACAGGGTGAAGCTTATGATGTAATTGGTGTATGGAGAATTGAAGGAATAATTCACATGATATAAATCTTGAATAATATTTGAATTTGATAGGAGTATAGCTTGCCAAAGAAAACAAGTAAGGTGATATTCCCTTACAATAACTTATGTCTAGAACACAGATAGAGTTTAAGTGTCTGTAAATGTATGGCAAAAAGAGTAAAATCACTCTGATGGTGCACATCTAATATAGGCTCCCACATAGGGAAGCCCAGGTTTTAGAGACTTTTTGTGAACATTCATTAAACTGCAGGTTTGTTAGTTCAGTTTCATTACCACAACATATATAGTTAGAATACAGACTACATTGGTATTTTCTGGTTTGGGGCTTTTTTTTTTTTAAAAAAAAAAACAAACACCACTAGGTAAAAGCATAATTAAAATTACATACTGAAATTGGAGAAGTAAAGAAAGGGAAGGCTAGTTGTCCTGGTTTCGGCAGGGATAGAGTTAATTTCCTTCCTAGCAGCTGGTACAGTGCTGTGTTTTGGATTTAGGAGGAGAACAAAGTTGATAACGCACTGATGTTTCAGTTGTTGCTAGGTAATGCTTACACTA
>NW_008825562.1:672463-706506 GCF_000699105.1 Pygoscelis adeliae | reverse complement strand
GACCAATGCCCAGCCAGTCCCCGAGCAGCGGCCCCCCCGGCCAGCTTCCCCCAGTTTCTGTACTGAGCATGGTGTCCCATGGTATGGAATGGCCCTTTGGCCAGTTTGGCTGTGCCCCCTCCCAGCTTCTTGTGCACCTCCAGCCTTCTCCGTCGGTAGAGCAGGGGAAACTAAAAAGTCCTTCGCTAGTGTAAGCATTACCTAGCAACAACTGAAACATCGGTGCGTTATCAACTTTGTTCTCATCCTAAATCCAAAACACAGCGCTGTACCAGCTGCTAGGAAGGAAATTAACTCTATCCCTGCCGAAACCAGGACACTAGTCAAGACAGGAGAGAAATTATCAGGGCGGAATTTGTTGAGAATATGCTGATGGAATGCAACTTTGGAAGATGGATCATGAAATAATAGAGTTCATGACCTTTAGGAGATAACTAAAAACAATAGAAGTCAATAAACTTAGGTAAGCGATGGGTTGTGCTTCATGTGAACCTAGACTAGGTGAAATAGGGTTAAGAAGACTGCAAAGAAACAACAGTTTTTACTATTTTTAATTCTTTTAATGGGGGAGGGAAGAGAGAGAGACAGAAAGTGTAGCAGGAGTCCAATTTGGATAAATCATGAGTTGTTAAATTGTCTTAAAAATGAAGTACACAAGAACTAAGGTTACTGAGGGTGAATACATAGGTACAAAAATAGAAAGGCAAGTGTACAAAATGAGATGCAGCTAAGTAAAAGTATTCAGACATTATTTCTCTCTGTTACCACTAAGGAAAAAACATTTTTTTTTTGTCTCTACTCAGTGAAAATGAAAAGTTACTGAGCGAGAAGTCTAAGGCAGTCCAAGTGTTTGATATGTTTTTCCTTCACTAAAAAGGCCAACTGTGATTACTTGAATGAGGCAATTAATTTTAATGCCAAAAAGGCAAAAGAGGCTATAATAGAAGAACATAAAATAGTTGGGTTATATGTTTTAAAGTTAGTTGGATCACATTAAATTAATCCAACAGGCTGAATCAATCTCAAAGCCATTAACAATGATCTTAGAAATGTTGGAGGATAGGTTAGGCTGTGGAAGATTGAAAGTGGCATCCATGATTTTTTGAAAACATGAGAGCAGGAGCATTACAGGTGAGGCAGCTTAAATTCAATTTCAGGAAAACAGTAAACCAAACATACTACTTGTGAGCACCTACAAGGTAAGAAGAAACCGTCAACATGGGTTTGTCCAGATCAAATCTTATAAAGCCAATGTAATTTTCTTCTATCCGACCTGTGATCTGTTTCTACTAAATTTGTTCATTAATGATCAGGATGATGGAAAAATAATGTGCCTGTCAGATTTCGGACAACAATAATCTGAGAAGGGTTGCAATCAGGATAGAAGGCAATATTTAATTCTTGATAAATTAAAGGTCTGAAAGAATAAAAAGCATAGAAAGGCCCTGTGCATAGGCAGTAATGACAAACTGCAGGAATACAAAATTAAGAAGAGTTGTCTAGTAGGAGTTCTTCTGGAAATGATTTGGGGAATATTTTGGGTCACAAATTGAATGAGTCAATGATTTTGTGCTATTTCATGGAAGTAAATACATTGGGATTATCAAGCAGACCTGGCACTGTACCAACAGGCCTACTGAAGAGACATGTTATACCTAGTGTAATCTCATCTGATTTGCTGTTTTTTCTTTACAATTTGCTTGCTCTAATCTCCAAGCAAATATGTCGCAATCAAAGTGTCCGGAGTGTACAACTCAAGCAGGTGAAAGGGCTTCTTACAATTTAAACTTATGAAAGTTGCCCTGTACCTTCTCCTTCCCCTTTCATACCAATGGATAGACATGTGTGCGGGTTGACTGGCTTTAATTGCAAAGTATTGCCATATTTTGATCCTTGTGCCTTAAGTTTACCGCACTATACGTCCTTTGTTTTGTTTTGAAGTAAACTCTGCTACTGGTACATTATTAAGGGGATATGTGGTTAGTACATACTTAGAGTAAAATTTTGTAAAGGGCTGTAATTGCTTTAGTGAGAGGTAGCTTCTGTTTGATTCTAGAAGTACTGTAGATAAATATTTTGCCAGCTGAATTTCCAAGTACTCTCCAGTACCTGAACTGACTTACGTAACTGTCCTGAAAGTTCTGTTTGCATCTACTGCATCGAGAGAAAGACTTGTTTATATACTAGTAAATCATTGCACATATAACACTATTATATTTTGCCCTTACTTCTAGGGAGGAAGAAAGGGAAAGGATATTGTTCCTGTGATAGGTCCTTCATCTCTCAACTAGAAACTAAAACACTGCCCTGCAGAAACTTGCCCTGCAGGAAAGAGATTGCTTTAGTACCTAGCAAAACATAGCTTGTCAGCTTTCATACCAAAAGTTTATTTGGTCATCAGTGAGAGCAAGACTAGAAGTCTTGAATATATTTCGACCTTAAATGTGAGTGCAGTGCCTTGTGAGTGACATTTGGAGTAGTACTAGTGTATCTTGTCTTTCTGACTGAAATCTTTGAAGAGCTTGTTGTGTGGACACCAAATCGGTGGGTTTAGTTCCTTTCCAAAGGATTTACTGTATTTTACTTTTAAAATGCATAGAAATTTATATATAATTAATGATTTAAATGACCAGAAAATGTAAACTTCAGTGTTCAGCATCTGAACTGTAAAATCATGTTGGTATGGGTGTGCGTTTGCTTGTTTGTTGTTTTTTTAAAAACAAAAGTAAGGTTGTGGTCCCTATCTAAGCCCCTCCTATTAAATTCTGGGGGAAGTTCAGATCTGGATTTTGCATACTTTGGAAATCAATTTAAAGAGTAATTAAAGTCTTAATTTATTCAGGGACTCGTCTTCAATTTTTCTTATGAAAGCAAATTCCTAAGGACGATGTCTTCATTATAGATTAACATTACCAAAACTACTGTGTAGTTTAATTATTGTTTTGTGCAAGGTTTTAAGGAAATTGTCTTGCAGGGGCTTCTGCTCTGAGAGCTGAAATTTACAGTATCTGTACCTGAAGTATACAACAATAATTGGATTTTATAAACTTTTTCTAAACTTGAAGTGCTACATGAATGCCTTTAACGTTGCAACAGAATAGAAAAAGCAAACTAATGTAGAAATATGGCCTGGCCTAGGAAAGTCTTTACAACCACTTTGATTTAAATATGTTCAACATAATTATAGCAACCTAACCTTCCAGCCTTCTTGAAGAGGTCTCTAATTTTTAAGCATTGGGCCCATTTTTCATTTGGAGTTTTTAAGGTTGTTTGATTTTATTTTTTTAATAGAATGGTCATCTTCATATCTTAATAAAATAAAAATTGAATTATATGCACAACAAGGCAAGCATGACAGGACTTCTGTTAGCAGATGTAAGGTGTGAAAACCTGTGGGAAAATCCTATTCATTTTAGGTTCCACTTCAGAACACTGCAGTGCACTGGAAATGCATTCAGTCTTAACGGTACTGAAAAAGAGAGAAGCTGGGGAACAATGGAAATCAATGATTTGAACCTAATTAAAAAGACCTGATAAAAATTCTAGAAAGCCAGATGGCAAAATCAATTTCTCAGTATAATATCAGCGCAGAGAAAGAATATGATTAGCTGTTGACATTCTGCAAGGGTAGAATGAACTTATCAGCAAGGAAGCCAAAGTATTTCCTTAACAATAGTAGACTGTGCTTTTATAACTATTGTACACCTGAGTCAATGTAAATCACTTACTTTCCAAGAAGTATGAGATAAAATGTTTTTCTCAAATGTCATAGTGCAAAATTCACAAGTTGGATATCTTGATGCAAGCTTTAGACTTTGACTGCTGAAGGCTAGACACATACATGAATCGAACATCAAAGCTGAAATCAAAGTCCAGTTACAGGTGCTGGAAAACATGAGCACTTTTGTGGGTATTTATATCTATATTTGTGTTCATAGTTTTCAGCTAATTCTGCTGAATTAGGAGTAAATTTTGGAAAAGGATGCTTTCTGTACATATGTATAATGAAGCATATGTCTCAGTGCCTTCAGCTGAGCTGTTCAGTTTTTGTACAAATGCTTAAAAAGACAAAATGAACAAATGATGTGATGGCCTGATAGCTAAGATAATCACAGAGGAGAAAAGATTTCCAGGATCTTCTAGCTCCTGCTCTAGTGAAAGCATTTTATTTAAAGCATCCACTTGATAGACTGGGAGCATCCAACAAAGAATAGACTAAAAGGTGGTGATTTGAGAGTTTTCCTGGGAGGCGGAAGGTCCAAGTTCAAATCCTTTCAGAGGAAGAATTGAATCCAGGTCCCACATATGCCAGGCAAAAGTGGTCTGATCACATAGCTACTGACTAAAAACCAGATTACTATCACACACCATTATTTTCAGATTGTCTTCCCTTGAAGTGTTGGCTATAGTGACTTGTAATAAAGGTTTTCATGTTAATTTATTGCTGTACTTGGAGATCTAGAATGAATGCCAGTGCTAGCAGGATTATGAGCTGTTTAATTTTGGTTTAAAAAGTGGTCACCCGGGTGTTACTGATGTTAGGTTTTGGGAAAAGATGAATTGAAAAGCTTTGTTTACTGCTGAATTAATGAGCAGTAGCTGGTTCACTGCTGGACATTCTGAACCCCAGAGGGTTGATGACTGGTATGAGCATAAGCTGTTGGCCCCTTCGTAATTTTTGTTGCAATAGCTCGTGTCTGTATGCTTAAGACTACAGCTGCAGCATGTGTGAAAAATCAGGAAAAGAAGCATTTGCTAATTGAATATATTTCTATATGTTAAGTGGCCTGGATTTCAAGGGCTGGTGATAATGTCAGCTGGGATTATTGACTAATGCTTAGTTTCAGTCTAGGTACTGGACACTTGAGTACGTTCAAGCTAGTATTATGGCTGGGTTTGGGGCTAGGCTAGATTTTGTATTCTTTCAATTTTCCCTATGCTTGGTGAGTAATCTTTTATTGTGCAGAGCAGCATAGACATGTCCATTTTAACTTTCCTAGAGCATTACTAAATGTATGGCTATGTAGAATCATAGAATAGTTTGGGTGACTTTCTTATTTTTTTCATCCATGAAAAGAAGCAATCTTCATTAACTGCTTTTATTTCATACAGTAGTACTTTGCATCAAACTAGTATCTACTTATGTGTGTGAATAAATATTAGTGTTTCTAACATAACCATTACACATCTAGTCTTTTGGGTTCAGACAATATAAAACATAAATCGTAGCTCTTTAAAAAAGCCTGAATAACTGGTATTTGATGACCTGTGATGCAGGCAGTTCAGGTACAAATTTAAGAACAGATGAATCTTCCTTAAACTACACTAATTAAAGTCGCTTCAAAAATCTGGGCTAAAGATAAAACAGATGATAGAAATGTACACAAGTAAAACACAAGATTAACTGACAAGGGTTGTCTGTTGCACAGTAAAGTATACAGTGCAACGGAAACAGTTTTGACTAACTGAGCATTGAAATCTTCATTCTTTATAGTTTTCAGACAAAATCAAAAGTAGAACTGCTGGCTAGCAAATGGCAGATAGCAATATTCACATCTCAGCTTCAAAATCTAGAGCAACCTAAATTATTCTGTTTCACTTGCATGTTCTAAATCAAATGCCTTTTAAACACCACCACCCCACCACCCCCCTTTTGAACATTTTGACTGTCTCCCCTATAAACTTGAAAGGACTGGCTAAATATAGGACGTGGCTCATAGCAGTTATTGACTTGTGCCCTTTATTGTGATATTAGACTTCATTATGCTAATGTCTGAATTTATCTCTGTCCATGTTGAACATTTAAACAGCAGTAACTCTTCTTATTAAGTGATGATTGACGAGTTGACACAGGTAAGGAGTCTCCCCTAAACAGGATGCAGCGTGGGATAATCACAGTTCCAATAACTGATCACCAACAGGTTACTGTGTAAAAGAACGGTCACTGATACATTACTCTCTCTATAAATACAATTCCCACGTTCACAGTGTAAAAATTCATTGTAATGACAGCCCTTTCTCTATCCTTAAGACAATTTATAGCCCTGAAAATCTCCCTACTGTGGAAATATTAAGTGTAGCAGCATTTACCTACTCCCTGCTAACTTTCTTAATTAAGAGTGAAACTAATATGTGCTGTCTATTAAAAACTATACATATATTTCCTTCATGACATAGTTCAATAAGGTATTTCGTAGGTCATTATTTCCAGTCTAATCTTCCAGGATTTTGAAAGCTATGTTTTTGCCTTTAATCTGTATTTTGTACTGCATAGATATTAAGATAATATTTGTAATGCAAATTACTAATGCAGTTTGTATTTTTGAAGTTGTAATAATCATTCAGTCCTTGGAGTGAAAGTAATTTTTCAGCCTTTGTTTCTTTAGCCTTATGTTCCCTAATCACTTTGTGTATATGGTTGTTCTAGATCTGCATTTTTGATGCTGTAGTTAGTTCTGTTTTATTGTACAGCGCATCTGCAACACTGCTGGGAATACATATGATGGTCTCATTACTGGATCAAAGCCTTAGTCTCTTGGGTCACAACCCTGCTTAATGTTCTTGTGCAGACCCCTCCAGAATTCCACTAAAACCAGCACTTTGTGCTCATAAAAACATTTGTTCAGGACATAAGCAACCAGAAAAGAAAAAGTAAAGCAGTCTTAAAAAGTATTTGAGGCTTTTGAGTTAAAAAAAAAAAAAAAGAAAAAGAAAAAAGTGGTTTATTATATCAGCTTTTCATTCTATCTGTTTACCATGTTGGTCTGTCATGACCAAGCTCCAAAAATTAGTTGTTTAGGAAGTAAAAACATGGAAAAAATGGAGCTTAAGGTTGAAAACAGCTATCATGTTAAGGTTAAACACAGCTATCACGCTGTGTTTATCGTTAACTGATAAGTTCCTTAAAGCATGCACAAATTGCGGAAGGGGGAGCAGGTTTCATTGAACAGTGGACAATGCTGAGCATGCTGGCATCATACCTGTGTCTGAGGGTCTACCCCTTCTTGTCAGGAGTCTATCACCTTCTGCCTGCTTGACAGCAGGACTGCTGCTCAAAGGGACCTAGGCAAGGTGGTGAAAAGAGTCACAGGGACCTTATGAGATTCAGTGAGGTCAGATGTACTTGCAAAGCAAGAACCCCTTGCAACAGTACAGGCTGAAGTCTGACTTCTGGGGACCTGAGCCTTTCTTGTGTAGGGCATAATGGTCACAGAGTCAGTATGAGATATATGAATCATCATAAAAAACTGAGTCATCTGTGGTTTTAAGGCCTGGTATATTGTACTGTCCTCTATTAAATGCTCCTTATAGAATACATTATGAATGTAACCTCTGTATTCCAAAAGAATGCAACATTCATATATTACAGGTGTAAGCTACACATAACTTCAAATGAGAACTAGAGTACAGACATACCTTGTGTTAGGGTGTGTGATATATTCATAGATAGTATATCTGACAGTATAGAAATGTGTATCTAACAATGAAAAATGTTGTACATCTGTTGGTTATTCTAATCATAACCTTTGCAAAGATGTCAATACAAATGGTCTGAAAGTGCTAAGTGCTGTCTTCTCAGGAAAACTAGGCTAGCACTGAAATTTGATATGACCTTCTGAGAATCTGCCTGATGGGAACACCACAATAGCACCCATTTTCCACCCCAAGGCAGGAGCCTGCTGTAATTTTGAAAGGTTTTAACATTGTATGACAGAAGGTAGTTTTTCCTGAAAGTTTTCTTTGCGTTTACGTGTCTTTGCTAGTCTTGCCAGTACAAATATCTACCTGCATTTCCTTATCCTGGATAATCCTTCACTTAAAAAAAAAAAAGGGGGGAGGGGGAGGCATGAGGGAGAAGGGGTTTGCAGATCCTCTAGCAAAGAAGATTTTAAGGCTTAAATAACTGCAATGTGAACTCACTGCCACACGTAATACTGCTTCTTGATTTATCACCTTGGAAACAGTCTGAAGTCTTTGTTTTGTGTACTAGCTCTACTGTGATTTAAAAGCAGTAGATGAGTGAAACATATATTTAATAAGATTTAACTCTTCCTTGGTAAGAACATGTAATTGGACATATTAATTGCTTGATTCTGGCCATAATTTTTGAAATAGAAAAGCCTTCCATGTGAATGAACAGAGTTCTTCCCACTATATCGTGTTCCATCTTCATACCAGTAAATTTGTTCTTCTGCCCTTTCAAGAGCTTTCTAAACAGAGGTTTTTACTGACCTACCAAATTCTCTTGCAGCTATTTGATTGAAGCAGTGAAATCTTTTTTGATTTTTTTTTCCCTTTTTCGCCAGCTGGTATCTATTTTCTTTCTAGCATAAACAGTAATGGCAGCTCCCTATAACTAGAATGTCTGTTCCCTTGGGAGAAAAAGCCATCCAGATCCTTCCACCTAACATGCTAATGCATATTTCTAGAGCAACATTTAGGTACTTTTTATCTACTGCAAAGATCTTAATACAGATGGGTGGTTGGAGTAGCTAAGAGTGTATAAACTGCATAGATCTCAAGACTCTATACATGTTATTGCTAATATTCTGTAATCAGTACATTCTTTAGACTTTATAGGAACTGTGGAATGGCCACTACGTAGGCTTTCACTGGATTATTTCTTGCTTTCCCATTACATTTCTGCTTGTGGTTTTTTTCACCTTCTTTAGTTCTGGAGAATCAACAGAGATAAACTAAAAGTCTTTCTATTTATTCATCTAAAAACCTGTTTCCCAACATTCTATTCCTTTTAATTGTACAAGTCAAAGGTAGACAGTGGCATTGCACAAGGGTTTCAGCCCATGTCATATTTTATTGCTGTTGGCAACTAGCATATGGAAAAAAAAACCCTGAAATTTCTTCCCTTTTTTTTTTTTAATGATAGTTAAATTAAGTTGTGATTCACAAGCATCTCTGATAAGGGAAATTGAGTAATAAATTTAGAACCTACAAAATACCATTGTTCCATGTTCTGAAAGTTTCCAAATATCACGGTACTCTTAGTGTTATAGGAGGTATTGTATTGCTCATCCTTTTCTATAGTGCCGGGTCCTGCACTTCGGCCACAACAACCCCATGCAGCGCTACAGGCTGGGGGAAGAGTGGCTGGAAAGCTGCCTGGCGGAAAAGGACCTGGGGGTGCTGGTCGACAGCCGGCTGAACATGAGCCGGCAGTGTGCCCAGGCGGCCAAGAAGGCCATTAAACATTGGAAGAGGCTGCCCAGGGAAGGGGTTGAGTCCCCATCCCTGGAAGTATTTAAAAGACGGGTAGATGAGGCGCTTAGGGACATGGTTTAGTGGGCATGGTGGTGTTGGGTTGATGGTTGGACTCGATGATCTTGGAGGTCTCTTCCAACCTTAATGATTCTATGATTCTATGATTCTATATCATATTCCCTTTTAAATAAGAAAATGTTAGATAGTAATAATAATGAATAGCTTTGAATCTTTTTAAACTTACTGAAGAGAGAAAAGTGGTACATGCTTGAGAATTTATGCAATAGAATGTTAAAAATAAATTAATAAGAAAATAGCAGCCACGTCTTTTCAAAGATAGCAAACTTGCCTTAGCTGGTTGTCTACATGTTGGGCAATGAAAATTCATATGCAAGACATATGGAGTAGGGGAAAAAAACCGGATAGCCGTTGGAAAAATAAATACTTGGAAATAAGATGACTATGTATTTATGCATGTGTAAAGAATTCATTAAAGGCCTTCTAAAACTGTAGGATTTTAATTAAAAAAGGATCGTAACTTGCAGAAAGGGTAAAAGAAAAACAGGTACCTAAACTGTTCTAAAGCAGTGAATCTAGTACTGAATTTTTATAGGCAAGTAATGTGGAAATGTGGAATTATGAACTGGTTCTACAAGTTTATGTTTTGTTTGTTTTCTAGCTTTTTCACAGAATAAGCCTCACACATTCATGTTGGGTCTCTGTTTCCTGAACATTTCATAGGAAATTGATCTGTTCTCTCAATTGTAGAAGTGATTTTGCAGTGGAAGATGGAGACCTGATCAAAAAAATCTGAGAAACTAACAGGGCATTACAAGAACATGATGGAGTGATAAAAACATTTACTGCCTTAGTAAAATTATCTGATACTTTTGACTGCATTCTTAGATATGGGGAGCTGTATTATGCATTCATCTGAAAAAGGTGTGTTTACTGTATGTGTACTTAATGCCTTATCATGACAGTCAAGGAGAAGAAACTTTACATGATGTACATGATAAAAGTTTGGACTTGTTATCAGACTTTGAAAAATGAGATGTCCAGATGTGGATGTACAGGTGTAAATAAATTGTCATCTAGAGCATGTAGCAATATGAGAGAGAGAGGAAAATACTGAAGCCTTCGAAGTAAACTGTGAATGCTCCATGTTAATGATGATAGTTTGATACTTTTTCTCAGAAAGAAATGTAAGAACCAAAAACCTTTTCTCTTCTCACAGCAGAAACTAAAACAAAACAAATGTGGATTTTTGTTTTTGCAAGGAAAAATAATGGAATATAACAATATAGCACAACATTAAAGCCAACCAGGAGACTGATGAGCCTTGGTTTGGTGAGGAACATTTTACTGATATCAGTTACAATTGTGAATACGTAATACTACCAAGAATTAACCCCACGTAGCCATTATGATTTTGTCAGTGAATTGATCTCATATTTCATACAAAATCCTGCAGATTAATTCAGTTCACATTGTATCATTTCTTTGTGCAGACTAATGGTATTTGTCTACTTCCAATATTTTGTAGAACTGAGTACTTGAAACAAATGCTCAATCGATAAATATTCTATGACTGTTGTTTCTCCCTATTATTTTTCTTGTCTTTAAGTGAACTTAACATTAACAAGTCCAAAACAGGAACTGAGTTGTTTAAGATGGCTTCACTCTGGGCTCTGGTTAGGTCCTTTGAAAGGAACATAGAGAGATTTTCAGAAATTCCTTAAAGTTCATTCTCTGAAAATCAAACTCGTTTAAAGGATTCACAGGTTTCTGCCTTGGTTATTATCCCACAAATGGCATCTTCCGTTGAAGAAGCCTATGGAGTTTGAATGTTAAGATGTAACACCAAGCCTGAGTATTTTGTCTAGTACTATAATGAGTATAAAGCAGATATCTCAGAAAATTACTTCAATTATGCAACCTAATTTTTGGATGGTGTTAGGTTATTTTGTTTCCACTTGTGAGTCACTCACAAATCAATCTCAAATTCCACTAGAACACTAGTGATTAACTGGTATATGCTAAAAGGTGTTAACCAACAGCTTTCACTTACGACTTTTTGCTAAGTGTGTTCATTTTGATGCAAGTTAATGGCCTCTATTTAATTCTTATATTATTCTGCCTTTTCCTATGTGACTGACAAGCCAGGAAATAGCAAAAAAAGTGTGTGTGGGAACCAGAAAAAAATTTGAATAGCTAAAAAGTTGTGGGGAGCTATCATTTTTGGAGCAGAGCCTATCAATAGTGAATGCATGATAAAAAAATAAACATGTTAGGTTCAATGTTTTCATTTTTCAGAAATTTTAGATAAAGAAGTCTATACTGCTTTTCTGAAAACACATTTAACTAGAATTCTTAAAGCTAAGCTGGTATGGTGCTGTTGGCTCAAAGAACTGCAAGAAGTTGAGTCTCGATACTTAAGTAACTTGTGCCAAGCTCAGGGATGCATGCATGCATGCATGCATGCATGCTTGTGTTTACGTGTCTGTGTGTGTTAGAGAAGTGTTTATTAAATAAATTGAAATAACATACTTCTGTGTAGATAGACATACTTAGTATTTTCTCTGAGTGGTTGTATAGGAATCCTATTAAACAGACTAAATGATTCTGAATGAATTGTGGGAATCACAGCACGTCTAATTTAATGCTGTTTTATTTTTCCTTCTGATAATTTTCACAGAAGGAGGATTGATGTTTCTCACAGTAGTCTCTCTTTTGTGTTGCTTTTGTAATCTTAACTGATATGAAGTAATATTTAGCCACTACTCTTTTTACTAAATTTTGTTACAAGCATGTAGTATCAGAATTTCCCTTGAGAGCAATCCTTCCAAGCGCAGAGCACCACGTATCTTTAATTCCTCTGGTTTTCTCTGTAAGCTGAGGCTAGTCAATGCTTTGAAAGACTGTTATTTAATTTTGCAAAGCCCTGAATTTAATATTATTTTGACCTTTTTAATATTCTGGGTTTAGAGTGTTTGCCATGCTACAGTATTTCACAAAATGAATGAGTGACTACAATTTTAGGATTTGAATTGGGGATTTAAGTAGGAGAGGGCCATAATAAATTTCCTTAATCTGTAGATGAGATAGTTTTAATAAGCATGGTTTCCCGACTGTAATTTTCTGTTTTCCCCCAATAACTCTTGCTTCTATAGTTTCTTCCTGGAAATCAGAGGTTTTATTTAATTAGGGGTATTAAGGTTGTATATGAAAATTTTGTTGTGTTGCTGATATACCTACATGTATGTCATAGTCTGAGTAGTGGGAAGATACTTTTTTCAGTGCTTCCAGATCTACTTTTGATACTTTCACTTGCTTTTGGAAGTTGACAGCTGTTTATCTTCCTAAAATATATAGATATAGATGACTTAACAGAGCAATTCATAGGTGTAGCTGGCAAATTGCACATAAACATACACAAATCTAAACATACAGTTCAGACTTATTTAGGGCATATGTGTATGTATCCTATTTCTTGGTCTTTCTCTTCCTACCAGTCTTGTATATCAAAAATCCGTAGGCTGATATTGACACTGGGGTAAATTCTTCACATTAATGAAACAAACTTTATATCTTCTTATTGAGATTTTTAGATGGGCAAGAGGTTTCCCTCAGCTTACTCAGCTTTATTTGATTTGGTTGTTCTTCAGATTTCCTTAAATTTAAATGCATTTGACTTTGTATTTTCTGGAATGTTTGGGGGCAAGACAGCTGTATGGTAGGGTAAATTGCATTATAGTATAATATGCAAGTGGACAATGCAAAAGAACTTTAATATACAAAAGTATAAGGGAAACATTTAAATAGCTCTTCGACGTTGGGGAGGTCAGGACAATGTTTACCTCTGAATAAGTACTTATGGACTAAATATATACTAAATTAACCATTTCAATTGGTAGTGACTTGTACATTCCCTTGTGATATACACAAGGAGATTCTGGGGTCAGCAACTGTTAGGGAGTCCCTAGAAACTGTTTGCTGACTGATCTGTATGTTATTAGCAAACAAACTGGAGGAGGTCATAGAAAAGGGCAATCCTCATATCAGAGGCTGTAGGGGATTAACTCCTCTGTCTCATTGCTGAATCAATCTTATCCCTTTTCCAACCAACAAAATTCAATTAACTTTTATGAATTATTTAGCCACACTGAAGTCTTAGATTGTATTAATATTTGTGTTTCAGCCTTTTTTTTTTCAAGGAATGTAAAATATTTCTTCTTTATCATCAATCAAACTTCAATGTAGATTGTAATTTTCTATTTCACTGTTTTAAGAAATATCTTCTTAATCACACCTGATGTTGACTGAAGAATTTTACATACTAACTACTGCCTATATTTAGATTATGAATTGCCTCAGGAAAAAGTCAGGGTTTCTATGTAACTTGAATGACAGATTTCTTTTTTTCTTTACTCAGTGGCAACATTTTTAACAAAAGCTTTTAGAACTTTAATGCTACCAGATAAATTACAATCTGCTAGTTCAACCCAAGAAGAAGGAGTTTGAACAATGTTACCAGAAAAGTTGCTAGAATATTTATGACTTTGACAAAAGACTTTAATTCTCATCTGAGAAACTATGCTAGAGAGTGGCTAAGAATAAAACATGATTAACTTGTAGACAGGAAAAACTTATTTTTTGAGTGCCTCAAAAAATGAAAGATTGTCAGTCCTTCAGTCACTTCTTGCACTGTTCTTAATATGATAGCAAAGATCTAGTCATCAAAACTGAGAAATAGGAACTTGAAGATTTGACGAGCCAATGAAGACCATGAGAACGTCTTTTGCAAGTGCTCAGCGAAAAACACAGACAGAAAGTTTTGGTGGGTGAAGAATGAGACTGCATGGGCTGGTTACTTAGCCAGTATTTTCAGTGTTGTGAAAGGATAAAAAGTTCAGTGCAAGTTAGTCACCCAGCTGTGTATTCAAACTCATGGGTGAGTATTGGAATCTACAATAACTTCATGTTGTTACACCTACACTGGCACTCATTCCTGAGCTAGGTACTTCACATAGTTTAAAACTAGTGTGGGTATGTATGCAAAAACAAGAATCAGAGCAGGGAATAGCGTGAACTGCATTTCTAGACACTAAATCATTTATGCCAGGATTTGTCTTCTCAAGTATTTTGGCCATTCCAGTTACACTGTCAGCACTTCTGCATGTAAATGAGTTATCTAGCACCTATGTACTCTGACTTCATTTGAGCTTGGACAATATTGCATGACATCCCCTCTCCTTGAAATATCGTATCCTTCACCATCAATCAGGTATTTTATCAGTCCCCTCTGGTTTCTCTTGAATTGCTTTAGGCTGATTTAATATTAAATTTTACTATGATTTCTTAGTGCATTTTTCCCATTGACTTTAATTAAATGTCTGAGCCTTGTGGTTCAGGATAAATTGTATTAAAATTAATAAATGGATGGTCCTTACAGATCTGCTTGTAGTTTCTCCTAGTTTCATGAAAGCCAAGGACTCTAAAGATAGAATATGGTTATGAGATAGGTGGTAAATCTGAAGACTAAAGAATTTATGACATGAATTTCAAATGCAAGTTGCTAATTTTTTCTTAAGAAAACAAGAGGACAGTGTTACCAAGCCAGATGGAGAGACACCTTTTTGAAAAATCGTAGTCAATTGCACATTAAACTTAACAAACATGATTGGGTAAGATAGGAATTTACTTACAAAAGCACAGACATTTCCACTGAAAGTTGGCATGTTGACTGTAGATGTTAAATAATTTAGAAGTCTTAGCAGTGCTGTCAATGCTAGTAAAAAATGTTAATTCCTAATATAAGAATGTGCCGTTCAGTACCTTTGATTTTACTCTCTGCTCTTACAACAGTCTTACCTTTTCAGTGAATGAAACTCAGAACATATTCTTCTAAGTGTCAAAACTCTATGTGATAGAATGGCAGCATATATCATATTTAAAATGTACTGTTGGAAGTTCTTTGTGTTGTACAATACTACAAGCATAACTCTAAAATTTATTGTAAAATTAGAAAGATGCATACACTTTTCTTCTGCCCTTTCAATAGTTTCTCTTGCTTTATATAAACAATAGTTGGAAAGGAGAAATTGTTTAATTTGACAATAATTTTTTTGAGTTGCATGGCAATTTCTCATTTGAATTGTTAATACAGTTAATTGCATTGACATTCACTATTAAAAATAGTGATATATATTAACTTTTTTGTTAATTATTGTAGACTGTGATCTTGCAGTTAAAGCACATTAAAATCTGGTTGCTTCATTTTTCTCAGCAACCTTACATTTTTCTCAACAGTTTACAACAACTGTTACGTGTGTTCAACAATATAAATGTTATACAGATGTAATTTACATGACACTGTTAATTATTTGATTAGTTAAGTAGCAATTTTAATGGTCATTATTTGTATAGTACTCAATTAAGATTTCTGCTGTTACTTATAATACTTCAACAGTTTTTCTGGAATGTACACAAACTGATATATTACAACAATTTTGGTTCTATTAACTTGTTGATCAGTTTTGTCTTTCTTTTGGCATACCTGTGGTAATTTCTTGTGAGACAAATTTGAAAGTCATTAAGGAATGGAAGACTCTAGTAGAGTCAGCAGCAACTATAAGGGGTAAACTAGAGAAAATACCATTTCCCACTGCTTATGAAATTTTCCATTCAGAAAAGTAGTTCAATAACACTAAGCTAGCCTTGCAATCAAATGCAGGGAATACGGACTTCTCGTTAGCACTTAAAAATCTGTCTAGATTTTATGCCACAGTCAAATTTTCTTATGCAAATGTTCACATACTTGTTAATATTGCACACCTGGCCTAGTTATGTGATGCATAATTACACTGACAAAAATGAGGATGACTTTAATGTCAAGTGTTTGCTTAATTTCAACAACTGCTGAGCCAGATCCATACCTTCTATGAGTGGCAGCCTTTTCGTTTCAATGGGGTTTTTCACTTGAATAAAGAGAACTGAACTTTGTATGATCTCATTGATACACCCTGATAGAAAATGTGGCTAACAACCCTTTTTTCCATACCAATGTTCTATTAAAAAAAATATTAAAAAATGTATGGATGCTTATAAAACATGACCATGAGGAAACGTTAATCATTTTAGATCTGGTATAGAGCGTACAGATTTTACATAGTGTGAATTAAAGAGTGTCAGGACCACACATTGGATCTGGTGCCTAGCAGAAACAGTGAATAATTGTCCCGTAAGTGAATAAGAGAGTTCTGTGGGAAAGGTGAACATTTACATAACTTAAGTTTGCATCAAAATCAAAATTTTACACTTTGAATGTGTGGCATTCAATATTTTTCAGGCCTTTATCTTACATGACATTATAGTCCTTAAGCTAGAGCAGGTTACACCATAGCCACTTGACCACTAGCCTGACAGTTGTTAAAACAAGCTAAAAACAGCTCAGGCCAAGGAAAGCTTATAAGTCCTGAGATCCTGCACTGCCAGGTCAAAGCCCTCTGCCATCTACTAATAGCAGCAAAAATCATATTTACTAGGCTATTTAACTATACTTGACCCTAATGCCAGTCTGATTGAGTAAGCTGAGTAACGTTGAAGTTTTTCAATCCAGAGAGTGTGGCGATACTTTGAAATTAATTTCCAGACCTCTCTTACAGAATCCAGTGTTACAGTGCAGTTCTCCAGGATATAAGAGGAGACTGTATATGTCCAGTTTAGGAGCTTACAAAACACTTCTTTGTGGAGAAAGTGTTTTCTGGTAATAATGGTTAGATAGCCCAAATTCCTGACTGAAGTAAAGCGTACTGAGCCTAAGCAATTTAAAGTTCAAAAAAACTAACCTGATTAGCACTACCTAATTAAGAAAGTCTTAAGCTGATTTCATTAAAATAAGTCTGTTTGAAGAAAAAGTTTTTAAATGCCATACAGATAGCAGAAGATATGGCAGATTTTCACAAGATCCTATCTGTAGAGCAATGAGGTTTATAAGATTGTCCTGATGCAGCAAATAACAGTTAAAATTTCCACATTTCTAAGTAGTATCCTTCAAAACAGCTAAAAGCAATTGTATCGTTTAGAAATATATAAACGCTATAAATTTGAGGAGCATGCCACCAGTCCAGATACAATGTTCTATTTCAATCTTGACTAAATAGGTTACAACATAAATACCATCTCCTGAGAGCATTCAATTTCCTCTTCAATTCTTTGAATGGTTTATTTTTCTGTGCCTATGGTTATGATGTGAAGATTAATAGAAGCACTCTGACTACAACTGTAGTGTCTTTTTCTAACATAAGCAATGCTATGAAATCTAAACCCCAAAAAATCCTCTCAAGGAATAGAAACAGATTTTGAAGAGTAATATATACTTTAAAATTTAATTTTTACAGTAGAATGTTTTATTCTATTAAATAACTTTAAACAGTTTAGAATGGTTTGTTCAAAACATATTTAGCTGTCAGAATACCCACAAGAGATAAGTAATATGCTTTTTTTCCAGATCAACAAATGGAAGCATAAAACTCCAACAACTAGATTTAAGTATCTTAATACTGAAGAAGCCTTATGAAAGGGACTCCCCTCCCTCCCTTGAACCCCCGCTATTTTGATTATTATTGTTTATCTTTTATTTCAACCCTTGCCAGTTGCACTTTTTTGAATTGCATTGATGGAAAAATAAGCAGTCATGGTATATAGATATAGATAGATAAAGATAAATATATATATGACCTGCAAGCTGATGAAGTGAGAAATTAAACAATCTAAAATGTTTCTGTTCAGTGTAAATGCTAAAAGACAAACTGTTGTTAAATTCCAACATGAGCTCTTTCCTTAGGGCTTCCAGTATCTCTTCAGCTTTGTATTGTGTCATTTTAAGAATGCCATTCCAGTAAAAGCAGTACAAACCCTCTAAAATCAACACAGTAACCTGTGGAGTAGGAAGGCAATTATATTAATGCAGGTCATCTTTCTACATACAGATGTAAGCATAGGAGCTAGGTGGCTGAAATGTAACTCTGTTTACTGGAGTCTTATTTTAATCCTCTGGGAATTCATTAGCATCCTTCTCAAATGCTAGTGTTGAAATCCTGCCTATAAAAGAGCAAATAAGAAAGGTAACCAATTATTTAATAGAAGACATCTTCCCAGGTTATGCAAGTGCAGCTAGGAAATACTGCGTTCTTGTGGGTTTCCCATGTTTTGTTGTATTAGAGGAAAGATATAGAAAATAATATGGGTTTCCCTCTAGAAAAATCATTTCTTATGAGGATGAGTGTATCTGCTGGACAGGTGAAAAATGAATGCAATTCACTAATTTTGTACAATCTTCTCATCACAGATTATAGTGAACAGGAAGGAAGAAAACTGTTGTGGAGTTGTTTTAGGAATGGATTAGGTGAACTGCATCTTTTTGTTTACTTTTAAATCCTATTTTAGTAAGACAATGAGGGTGGCTGTTGTTGTTAATAAAGAAAACAATGGCAAACAATTCAGATCTTAAATTCTTCCTGAGTAAGGTGGTCATGCTTGCCTGTTTTCAGTGTTTTCAGCAGAACATCAAGAGTGGTTCTGCTGATTTCAGAGTGTCCATATACTCAGGGATATGTATGTCCCGAATGCTGGATAGAAAAATCTATAAAAAATGCTGGAAATCATTTTTCAGCTGAAAAATACTGTTTTCACTCATCCCTAATGCTCTTTGAAAGTTTTCCTTTTAAAGCTGAAATTCTGTGTGTCGTAATTGTTTGTCATATATATATTGTTGATGTATATATGCACATTTTATCTACATTTGGGGGAAAGAATTCAGATAGAATGTGTCTCTGTCTACTAACTGACCACAACTGAAAATTTTATTTTTCCAGAGTGTAATGCACCCTCTTCAAGTTTGCTGACGACACCAAGCTGAGTGATGCGGTCGACACGCTGGAGGGATGGGATGCCATCCAGAGGGACCTTGACAGGCTTGAGAGGTGAGCCCATATGAATCTCATGAAGATCAACAAGGCCAAGTGCAAGGTCCTGCACATGGGTCGGGGCAATCTCAAGCACAAATACAGGCTGGGTGGAGAGTGGATTGAGAGCATCCCTGAGGAGAAGGACTTGGGGGTGTTGGTTGATGAGAAGCTCAACATGACCCAGCTATGTGCGCTTGCAGCCCAGAAAGCCAACCGTATCCTCGGCTGCATCAAAAGAAGTGTGACCAGCAGGTCGAGGGAGGTGATTCTGCCCCTCTACTCCAGTCTTGTGGGACCCCACCAGGACTACTGCCCCCAACATAAGAAGGACATGGACCTGTTGGAGCGAATCCAGAGGAGGGCCACAAAGATGATCAGAGGGCTGGAGCACCTGTCCTGTGAAGACAGGCTGAGAGAGTTGGGGCTGTTCAACCTGGAGAAGAGAAGGCTCTGGGGAGACCCTATAGCTGCCTTCCAGTACCTGAAGGGGGTCTACAACAAAGCTGGAGAGGGACTTTTTACAAGGGCATGTAGTGATAGGACAGGGGTAATGGCTTTAAACTGAAAGAGGGTAGATTTAGATTAGATATAAGGAAGAAATTCTTCACTATGAGGCTGGTGAAGCACTGGAACAGGTAGCCCAGAGAAGTTCTGGATGCCCCATCCCTGGAAGTGTTCAAGGCCAAGTTGGATGGGGCTTTGAGCAACCTGGCCTAGTGGAAGGTGCCCTGCCCATGTCAGAGCGGTTGGAACTAGATGGATCTTTAAGGTCCCTTCCAACCCAAACCATTCTATGATTCTGTGAATTAACTGCTTCATCCTGGTGCTCCTAGAAGGTTTGCTTTCTCTTACTGTTTGTGTTGGTCTGCAAATGTTAATATTTCTGGTGTAGGAACTGTTTGGGATGTGCTCACCTAGAGTAAGAGAACTCATGGAAGTCTTGTCTTGATGATGAATTAATACCTGGGTTTTATAAACCCCATCAAATATACAGCTTCCAGAATGTTATTTGGTCTGTTCCGAAATCTAAAATCTACTTTATTCATTGCCACAGCATAAAATAAAATTCTGTAAGTTACAGATGGTCACCAAATTGACAATGCATTTACTGAAGCATAAATTTCCAACCCACTGAAACTCTGCTTCCCATGTGCTCAAGAGACTCCTGGAATAACGCAAAGCGACAATATGCATGCGTATGCAGACAAACATATGATGCATACAGCATATGTTATACCTTAGCTTCATATTGAGCTGAAGGGAATTGATAGAAAAAAAATAATTTTCTTTGCAAAAGATCTTTTTGGTACAATCAAAACTCCTTCTCAGTTCCAATAGGATGGCCTAGAGATGCAGTTATTCAGATCTCTATTTTATGTGACACACACCGTACTGCTAGCCACATACATTGTAAAGGTTTCTATAGCTTTCACACAGCTATCTGTGACAACAGTCAATACTAAGACCAGGACCTTTCTTTGTGATTATAACTGCTACAGTTCTGTTCTAAATAATGAAATTCTAGGCTTCTGATATGTTGCTTTAAAATTTGCAAGTCTGTACTTGCTCTCCAAACATAAACTCATATTTACAAACATAGTGCATATGGAACTTACAGATTCGCATTGGACTGTAAATGAAAACATATGGTTCATAAAGCCAGTGCAGGTAAGAGAATGTTTTACTACATAATGTCAAAATAGTGTGCAAGTCCATTCATATAATCAACATATAAACCTAGGATATGAGAAATACACCCACTATCATACATTTATATAAATACATGTACACACACCAACTGTGCTACCTTAATATTAACATGAACATGTGTTTCCAAGTTCTACATGCAGATAGTTATTTTTTTTAATTCCTCTGGAACATGGTTTAGAAATTTGGACTCTGCTGAAAATTTGGTGCTTAACCGTCAGGTTTTAATTCTTGCTTTTTAATAGATATTGCTGGGTTATTTTTCCAGTGGTTATTTTCTTACACACATTCTTTGGTGTCAAGGCTGAGGTATAAGAATAAAAAGGGAACAAATTAGGTGCCTGAATATAGCTGTCTAGTGCCCTCCACCTCCTGCTCCAAAAAGGCATGGCTTTCTTATATGTCCTATTTCATATCTTCCAGACCTGTTCCTGTGACCGAGATGCCACAGGGTATCTAATATAGCACTGAATGCCTATATTTATAGGCCAATAATGCTTATAAAGTAGCAGATTGTTTGACTTACTAATTCCTGTCGCTTCCCGTTGATTTATAGAGTGCTGCACTTGTTACTCTTACCCCTGAATGCACACATCTCAGCTTCTAATTTTGGCCTCCAGAAGATATTCTAGGCAGATCAAAACCAAGAAAAGGAAGAGTTGGAAAAAAATAAAATACATGGAAATGAGAAGTTGCCCAGTACTGTATCTTATGATAAATTGTGATGCTTTAGAGTGACAAACAAACTCAAAGATCTTCTTTTTTTCTAGAACTGAGGAGAAACCTTACAAATTTGAGTATATCTTTCCATTGTCTCAAAACTATATAAGCCAAGATCACTGAACAATTTCTGAAATCGTTCAGAAAAGCTACTTTCTGAAAGCTACTTTTTGGTTTAGAGACACAGCGTTATCAGAAAAAGAGGTATTCTTTCTCCTTCCCTGGAAGTTCAGCAGTAATACCTCTCACCCAAGATATGAGAGACCCAAGTTCAATTCTCAGGAGGCTAGTGGGTCATTATCTATCAAAATCCTTGTCCAAATCCCCACTCTGAACCAGGTGGAGAGTGGATTTTTATGTGTATATTCCACTACCCAGTTAAAGAAGTTGTAAGTAATTGCAAATAGATTTTTCTGAATTTTTATAGCTGGAGCCAGCAAATACATTTGTATAAAATATTTATATAATCTCTGAGCCAGAAAGGGAATAAGTCACTAACTTGGTAGGTGGAACACTCACCTGGGAAAATGGGACATGTAGCTATCTGTCTCTTCTCTAAGTCTTAAAGATTTATGCAAGGTGGAATAACTCTGTATAAGATAATAAGAAAAGCATGCCTCAATAGTCCACTAGGGCACTTTCTCCAGAAATAGTAAATGTGAGCTCAGATCTGTGCAGGCAGAAGTCTGCACTGAGGCTGAGTCTCTTACTGTCTGGGAAATAGCTCGAAGGAGTAAGCTGATGATAGAAAAGACATGCCCTCAGTACCAGTTTTATGAATCTAGTCCCTTGTTTTATTTTCTAACAGGTGCTCAAAAGGCATTTTTTTCATTTAGGTTCAGATGGAAAATTTGAGTTGACTTAATTTCTTTTCTTTTAAAATCCTCATTTGATGAGGATTTTTTCCTTATTTGTTTTTATCTAAATATTTTTTTGCCCCTCTGGTTTAGCTGCACAATATCAGTTTCAAATAGGTTCAACTTTCGAAAACAATGGCCTCAAGCTCACCTGTTTTTAGGGCACCAAATGAAGACTGCAAATTCAGATGGATATTGTCATGATTAATAAGGAACCTGTGTTCTTTGTGTCTGGTGGTTGTAAATATTTTTTTTTAATAGGGAGAGGGAGGAAGGATGGGGTCTATGCCTTTTGTTCAGCAGTAGTGTGATGGTGAAGCCAGTTGAACTATCTGTGCCTTTTTCATGCATATTTCTAATTACCATTTAGACTAGAGAAAAGGAGAGAAAAACAAACAAAATTATGGGAATTTTCTGACTCTTTAATAATGGCTTTTCGAACTATGGCACAATTGTTTCTTAATAATTAATAATGAAAAAGTGGCAATAACGAGATACACTTTGTGCCGGAGTAGACATGGTATAACTTTTTAACACTTCGTAGTCAAGGAAAAGGCAAGCGTTCAGTCTCTCTGGAATTGCCACTCTTTTGGATCATCTGGCAGAAAGTGCTATGCGAGAAACACAGCTGGGTCTTTTTCTCTCAGGAGAATCAAATGAAATACCCTGGTGTCAGACTCAGCTGGCTGAAAAAAATGCATGCCCAGAGTTCTCTCCCAGTTGCCTGCAAAATGCTTTTTTAATCTATCTTGCACTAACTGGAATTAGTTCAGCATTTCAGATTGATTAATAAGTATTTTGATAATATTCAAACCACAAGTCAGTCCCAAAGAAATACGTAGATGTCATGAAAGCTATTATCAGAAATATCAGGCTCTTAAAGACAAAAAATGCTAATTATTTTATAGACACTATGACAAACTACAGTAATTATTATAATTTCTATTTTATTGTTGTAACAACAAATGTTTTAAACTTCTATTGTTATGCAGTGATACAGAAATGAAAATGCGTACTAAAAATAAACATTAGTATTTCAATTTAAAAAATAAAAAGGGAATAACTTGTCCTGTTTGACTACTAGATGTGCTTCCTTAGGCCCCTGTCTTGCAAATACATGCTCAAGTTTTTAACTTGATGCTGGTGATTGGTACTACTGGAAGTTAAGAAAATGGCTAGCTCAGTCAGAGAAAAGCCCATGTAGGACTCATCTAACTTAACTCTTTTTTTCCTTTTTCTTTTTTTTTTTAAATTGGATTAAGTTGATCTCCTATTCTTCTAAAACACTATGACTGGTAGTTTTGTGTAGTGTAACATTCACATTTTTTCTCTTTGTAATTATTTTGACTGGTAGACATGCAATTTTCACAGATGGTGAGAAGTACATCTAACAAATATGGTATATAATTGTTGGGGATGTTAATCCAGGTAGTTCAATGATGTAGAGATTGTACTGGCCATATTTCATAATATAGCAATGTACATTACATATATATGATCATGTAATTCATACAACTGTACTTTAAACTCTTTATTTGTAGAGTGGTGAAAAGTCTATGTGCATGAAATGGGAAGTATACTAACTGGGAAATAAAAAAAAATAATTCAAATAGTTATATATATTTTTTAAAACTCACAAATAGGAGAATAATAAAGAGATACTTTTTGCCATTTGGTGAAGACATCATTAAGGATGAAAATAGGGAAGAAAGTCAGCCATGTAGAGTAAAGTAGGCTAACAGCTATATCTTAAGAATATAAAGAGGAAATCACTACTTACACTTACTAAAGAGCAGTTTCTTTGAGGAAAAACTTAATACAGGTAAAATTACATACTTGGATGACTGTAAAACCTCAAGGCCCCAAACTATCACTCTTCTGATGTCTTTATCTGGATTTCAATACTTCATAAATATCCAGTGTCTATGGGTTTTTATGTTATTCGTCAGAGCCAAAATGACCCGACGCGCTCTGAATGGTCCTGTGGACTTCCAGATCAGCTGAAAGATATTGCTAATCATTAAATTGGATTGACAGGCATTGTTGTGAGTCAATGGCGGAATTTTGCACTTTGGATCATAAAGACATACCCAAGACTTGAGACTCTGTTTGCATACCAGGTAAATTCAGTTAATTAAGTGAGAGTGAGCTGAAACTTAGTTATGAAGTAGCAGTATCATGACAGTTTTCACTTATCTGTTGCCAGAGTAGGCCATTAATACGTCAGTCATGTCCCAGCTGTTCTCATTGTTTGAGCCTAGTGCCGCTGAGAAACACAAATAGACTTGTAGTAAAAATTGATTTTTTTTTTCAAACTGAATTTTCTATTTTGAAATTGTAAGTGTTAACTCCAAAGCCTTATATCAGGATCAGGTGAAACAACGTGGGATAGAGGTAGATGTTCACCATCATCTTCTTCCATCTGCTCAGTGCTCTGCGATGTGGTCAGTTGGAAAGTGTCTAGACAGCTTATTTTTAGAATGAGTCTTCGGATGCAGGTGCCAGTATGTAACTCTACATCTCTTCTTGTGTTCATAGCGTATTACTGAAACTGGCTAAACCTTTCCAAATGGGTTTGTTTGTTGGTTTTTTTTCCCTGAGAGTCTAGTACACTGAAAATGGCACAGCCTATGAGGAAATTAGCAACTTCAATTAATACTTTCCAAACATATTTTTTTGGGAAAATTTTAGTTGCTTAGTGTTGAAATCTAATTATTGTTTGAAATGGCAGATTGAAATCAATAGTATCAATTTCTTATTCCATAAAGCTTTGTAAATTAAAATATGCACTGAAATCTAGTATGTGTTTCAGAGATATATCAGGGAAATCCATGCAGATTTCTGTATTGCTGATTCTTCTGAAATTTCTATGCTCAGAGCACATGTTCTCTATTAAATTTCAGCATTAGAAAAAAACAAAGCCAGAAAAAAAGCGGAAACTGCAACGTTTGATGTCAGGCTCTAGAATTCTTTCAAAAATCAATTGTGTTACATTACAAAAGAGTAGCCGCAATCTATCAGCACACTGTGCAACGTAACTGGTTGCTTTTGTGAGAGCAAGAGCACTTGAGTTGCATGAGAAGATGATGGTAGATGAGGAAACTAGGATACTGTACGCAATAATGTATTCATTCTGCATACTAAAAGTACACAGATTCCTTTAAAAATCTTAAATCCTCACCCGTGCTTTCCTGTCTCATGTCGTTGTATTGAATAGGTCTCAAACTAGATTGCACAACTAAAAAAGAATTCAGAGATGGAAAGGAGTAAAGATGGCAACTACCTTTGTAAGCAATAGTTTTTGTCTGAATATAATTATCCCCTTGGATTGTAAGGAATATTTTCTGCCAATTAGTTTCCTGTATGAACTTCAGGCTTTAATTTTGACTGGAAAGCTTTAGCACTCATATACTCAAGATAAGAGCTTTCTCCCATTGATAACTCCAACAGCAGTGTGCAAGTTGAAGAAGGTATCAGTTCCCAGGCTTCATAGAGGAATGGAACTAATAGTCTGGCTGGATTCTTCTCTTACATCTTATTCCAAAATACTCTAAGTGTTCTGAAGAATTCGGCTATGTGAAATTGTATTTGTAGGTTTTCCAGATTTATAAAACTATTCATTTTATTTTACATGATATTAATCTACAGTCAAAGATTTTCAGAACTGTCATGAAATATGCAATGGTAACCATAAGAATCTATTGGTTATTTGTGTATTAAACGTAAAATTTACTAACTACTGATTAAGAAAATATGTGCAAAAATGCCTCTCCTGACTGTTGGCCACGGCCAACATTTAAATGCATTATTTCCTGAGGTAGTGATTGCTTTCAGTTGATAGGTACTTCTCAGGACAGTGCATGGTGATACTGAAGTAACTGCTTTGTTTTGTATTTTTGCCTTTTATTGACATTTTTTGTTATCTTCACAAAAAGCAGTCTTTTGAGGTATTTTAGTAACTATAGTCATCATTTTTCATCTTTCGTTAAATTCTTTTTTGTTTGCCTCAGAAAAGCCATTCAATTTTTTTATTGAAGCCTGAAGCTTACGTTTTCTTTTACTTACTCCAATCATATGATGAAGTTGCGAAGGATTTTATGCTGTAGACCACTTCTTTGGTATTATCTAGCAAAGCAGAAATTATAATAGACTCTCTCATTGACTTTAGCTGGTATTTTACATTATGGAAACATGGACACTTTGAATCAAACTCATCATGAAAATACATCAGGCATGAACTAGGCTTTTCAAACCCTCCCAGGACCTTTAAGAAAATGTGTAAAATGTCTTTGTCCTAAACTGAAGTTTCCTAGTTTAATGTGCTTATTGCTCTGAGAACTCCAGTTTTTCGGAAGATATCTAGATGTAGCCTTTTATTGAAAATGGAATAATACTGGGAGATACCTAGGAATATACAATTCTCACTGCAGTCATATCAGCCATAATATATAGGAATATATTTGAATGTTTTCTACATTAACAAACACAAGCTTATTGGTGAGAATATATGGTTAAACGTTCTGACATTCACTCTGGAAACATTTGTCTAGTATATTCATTCCCAGATAATATTATTACCACTTTAAAAACAGACCATTGGAGATTCAGCTGTGATTACTTCTTTAGACTGGTTTCAGGATTACGGTATCAGTTTATATGCCATTTTATTTAATGATGAAACTGTTGTATTAAATCATCAGATTCCCTCCTCCTCCCCAATTCCTTCCCTTTCAAATATTATTTTTTGTAATATTGCTACAGAATGAGAACAAAGCCAATGCTTCTCAGTGCTTCCTTACACTGGAGTTAGTTGCACTGTTGTAGATGCTTATATGAGTATATCCTACAGTTATTTCACTGTAAAACACCAGTGAAACTGCATCCCTGCTGTAGGGGAGAGGTAGATTTATACTTTCTTGAAAAGCAGTCACAAACAGCAGAGTTTTGTGTGTGTACATAAGTTATCGGTTTGCTCTGAACACAAAATGCTGCCCATAATACAAGTTCCAAAGCCTCTGGTCACAGCAAGGCATTACCTATGATGAAGTCACCTGAAGCCTTATGGGCAGGGCAGGGGGAATGGTTTCTCCGTCGTCTGATAAGACAGTGCTTGAATGTGAACAATCTCAGTATGTCCCAATCACATGACAGCACATACATGGCCTTCTCTGAAGGACTGTCAGGGAAAAAAGATGATGGCCCGTGTAAATTGCTTTGGTGGGCTGTACCCAGCCTGTTGGTTGTAAATTGACTCAATTTAAACTAAGTATACACTCGTATTTCTCAACAGCTAAGAAATGTGATTAACACAATTATTTGCATTTATGAAAATCACAATTTTTTCCCAAGTTATAGGATTAATATGATCCAGCTCCTTCAGCTTCATATTGGGAAACTCATCTACTATCAAAGTTGTTTAAGAACCAAGCAGGTTTCTTTCCTGAACATAATGCTGAGTTCTGTTTGCAGATTGCCTTGATTATATTGTATCTCATTTGTATATTCTCATTCACAGAGATTTCATTACAGTCTCTATAGTCTTTGTCCAGTTTTTTCTTTCTGAAATGAATGAAAATGTTACCAAATATTTTTCATTTATATTAACTTTTACCAAATGTTGCATTTTTTGATGATCATTAATTGAGTCAATTGAGTTGCTTATAGCCCTGAAGTCTCCAGAGTCATCCTGTGATTGAACTTTCAAGGCTACTGCTGTCATCCCATGCCTGTTTTCCTGTTCATGGCATTTTATTCTGGGGTCGTAGATAGTTTAGTCTGCACAGAGTAACTGTTCATTATTACTAGATATTTGTTTCAGCAATATATATATGTGACAATAAGCATTAAACCATGCAATAATATAAAGCTAAGCAAAAGCTAAAAGGTAGGTAAAGTAGGTAAAAGTCACATTTTTCATGGTTGTTTTTCCACAGATAAACATGCTCAATCAAGTCTCCATGCAGGCCCAGACAAATCCAGAAAAAACCTGACAAGTCCCAAGGCCTCAGTTGTTAGCTTAACATAGAGCTGGTGGCATGTCACAAGGGATGGCAATACCATATTCACTGGGCTACAAGGCTATACCGGCAAGATTTAATCTAGAAATTTAAAGCAACTATTATAAGCTTCACATGTGTTTTTAATTTTTTGTTCATTTTTCATCTGGATAAAGATCATCTGAATCCAAACTCCTGGTATACCACTTATTTAGTATTGGTATGTTTGGACCAGAAAAATGAATGACCTTTTTTCGCATTGAATATCAGTAAACATGAATAGTTGTTTTATTACTGAATGTCAGCAATGTTGATCACATAATTTGCTACTTCATGCTATTCTGCCTCAGAAAACGTTGTTTGAGACGTGGAAATACCTTTATTATTAATATTTATACTTGATCATATGAAGTGAAATCCATAGCATTTAACATAATTTTGAGGTCAAAAGAAACCCTACAGTAGTTTGACTGGTGGGAAGGATATCCCAAGCTCAATGTCTCTGGTATCAGTAGAATGTTTGAAAAGAGAAGGGCATAGGTTGGCATGGCAACACTGCTTAACTCATATTTGTCAAGGCTGCTGTAATTACTTAGCAGGAGACATAGGTCACAGGAAGAATGTTATCAGAAGCAAAATTGTTCTATTTTCTTCTCAAGTTCCAGGCCAAAGGTTTCTAGATAAATCAAGAAGTGCAGTTTGACTGGAGGAATTCATTCTCTCTTGCCTTGGCCTCAGCAAAATCTCGTATCAGTACGGGTTTGTTCTCGTGTGTTCTGTACATGAATTGCAGATTATTTTGGTGAAAGTACCTTTTTCTTGTTTACATGATAAAATGTCTGGATATGAAAGAATGGATTGTTTACTTATTTGAGGTGTTACTCTTGAATGCGTGTTTCAGAAGTCACTACTCAATATCGGAGATCAACATCACCTGACAGTAGGTATTGAAATACAAATTAGTGTATCAAACAATATTTTTTTAGGAGAGATCATTAAAGTACAGTGTACTGTATTTATAAAGTAAGGTTAAAGGAATACTTGTTCATTTAGGGGATGAATGGATTTGATGTGGTAAAACTGGAAGGCTAGTAGAACACGGCTGCTGCTGGATTGCTGCAAGGCTTGTGTTAGATTGTGGTTTAACACATCTTAAAACCATGAGCTGTGGGCTCCCATCATCATTATTACATCTAAAAATTGTTCTTGTCAGCACAGGATTTTGAGTTTTTTGGTCAAAGTCTGTATTACCTGTTACCACTGAAGACTGTTCATTGCATATAAAGGTTGAAAATTTGCTCTCGTAGGTGCCATGCTTTTAAATAGGAGAATTCAATGGTTGTTAATAATCTTTCTGCATCGCCAAATTCATTTAATTTGCTTACAAATATGGAGCAGTAAAGCTTCTCAGATAAAACAATGATAATTGCTTTCATAACTAAGAGCCTAAAGAATTGCTACAGAACAAAATATTTATTGGTATTTCTCCTCTCTTTCTTGACACCTAAAATATTTTGCATGCCTAGCTAACAAATGCAGACTTTAAAACAAAGGTCACCTACTGCATGTGCATCTCTGTGCCGCAAGACATATGCTGATTGACTTCTGAGGGGTGCTATGAAGAATACCTATTGGAAAAGGATTCCACGACAGCTTATGACCTACTTCTTTATTTTGGCCATTGGCTGTACCTTCTAGTGCTGCAGCCCTTTCAGTTCTCACTTCAAGACAGACTGAGCTGCATCTGTATTTGGAGAAGAGGCAAATAGGTGTTAGTGATTTCAGAAATGGGGTTCTTTTGCCATAGTCTGATTCCAAACTGTGATTAAGAATGATGTTGACAGAGTTATTTTCTTTAGCTGGTGTTTCTAGACCATGTTAAAAACTCTGTTTTTCTTTTGTTAAAAGGAGGGATATTACTGCCTATGCTGGATAATAATTTAGGAAATTATTATGAAGCCTGTTTAAATTCTAGTTGAAGCTTAAATTTAAATTTATTATTTTTTTATTTACTTTCCTAAAGTTGTGTACACGGTGTTGTAAAATTCCCCATATAAAATTTCACACGTGGGTTATAACATCCACTGTTTCTTATAAATGGCTTGTAAATGAAAGGCATTATGGATTTTACTGGTATTTAAGATTTATTTCTATTTTCTTCTTGGATTTATAATATGCTGCTTCTATTGATCCATACCATTAATGCACAGATATGCTAAATTTATTTTCTGAGATTGATCGTGCTAAGTGTGGTTTGTTGGCTTTAACCTGAATGTGCATAAGGAGAAGAGTCTTTGAGCAGAAGGTACTACTATTTGGAACACAGAGGTCTTTTCAAGGAAAAAATCCTAGGGAATGTTTCTCTTATATTATAGATATTTCATATAACTTTGAGTTATCAATAAAGATAAAGCCCAGAGGGAAAATTTTGCTTTGTTTTACAGGAATACAGATTCTCAGTTGGTATAAATAGGCCTAACTCCTTCAATTTCAATGGACTTGCACCACTTCATAGTGTCAATGTGTACAGTTTCTTCTTGGGGGAAAGACTATCACTTTCATCAGCAGCCTTTCAGTTAAATAATCCAGTAATTTTTCTGAGTAGCATTCTCAAAATAAAAAAGGAGAAATGTTCTTGCTGGAGCAGAGAAACAGAATAACAAGGCTGTCTGAGTTCACACCTTGCTGAGGATACTAATTGAAATAGAAAAATCAAAACAATTTAAAACAAAGCAAAAGCAATTAGCAAAAGAATATAACAATAGTGAAGTTTACCACTTGGAAATGATCTTATTTGTTTCCCAGAAATCTTTATAAATTAAATTTCATTGGAAGTGTTTCTTTTGTAATTGACTCATGGCGTTATCTGTTAGCGTTTAATGGTCATATTCAACTTTATTGAATTTGCTTAAAATAAGGTAGCACAGATTTTAGCCTTTCGTGTTGTGTGGTCAGATCCATATATTGCAAATACAGTCTGTGAAATCTGCAATTAATGGCTGCAGTCTGTAGAGAGCTTGCTGAAAACAGCTCTTTAATGTCTTGTGCAATTCTCCATGCATACCATTGTGTAAGGGACAGTACCTTTAAAGGACACTATTTTTTTCATTGATACTGCTTTATCAGCTCCTACCTGAACTCCACACAAGGAATTCATTCTACCTGCATAAAAATCAAAGACCTTGAAAAGTTAATGAGACAAATGGGAAAAAAATACCCACTGCAGTGTGTTGGAAAAAATAAAATGTTACCTTAATACTATCAGCTCAAAAGCAATAACTTCAACCATCTAGTGCATTGCATTGCTGTCTATTACCTTGAGATTCTCAGTAAATTCTGGGAAAAACCCAGGCTTCTGTGGGTTTTTTTTTTGTTTTCTCTATTGTTCCTAAAATGTTTTGCTGTTTTGAGTATTTATGGCTTAATGTCTTTTTGGCTGTCATCATTAACAAGACTTGTGGCTTATTGCTATTGATATAACAATTTTATTTTCACAATGGGATAAATTAAACTGAAAGAGATTCAGGACCAAGGCTGAAGTAATGTTCCATACTGAAAGATCACAGTTATCCCATAAGAACATGGGTGTCTCTTAACATTGAGGATCTAGCTGACCTGTGACTGGACTATTTTCAGTGGCTACACATGCCACTATTTTTGTGTAAAGGACAATGAATTGTTTCCTGCTAGAAGTGCCTTTTTATGAAAGATGTAATCACTCATAGCTTACTGGAACTCTCCTGTCTTGCTCTTCTTGACAATGAAAGTCTTATTTCAGAAGACCAAGGTGCCTGTAACTTTCACTTTACATTTATATTATTAAGAAAAAAAGGCTACTTCCTCTATTAGTGTTAAACATTTAAAGTTTCACTGACTAAAGTGAACTACATTGACTCAAAGCAGTTGAAAATCCCCTAAATTTCTCACTTATTTCTGATGCTGTCCAATTTATAGGTAAGAATCCAAAGCAGTCTTCCTGGCTCAAGACTCCCACCGAGTTCTACATAGCTTGGAGTTGAAATTCCCAACAGAAGAGAACGAAATACAGTGTTTAGACAGTACCTTGGGATTTCAGAGATCCAAGTCTTGGTAGCAAAGAATTAACTACAGGATTCATAGGGTACAGAGTTTAAATTCCCCAGCTGTTATTTTTTTGTCTAAATGTATCTTATATTTGCCCTAACTGAGAGGAAGAGATTGGCCTCTCTTGGGAGGTGGGAAGTAAAGGTTTGGACCTTTTTGAGTAAGGCAGAGCTCAAAATTAGGCCTTTGAGTCTTTAAAACTGTCTCTAACCCCCATAACTACACTGTTACTATCGCCATTTTCCCTTGTCTTTTTGAATGTGTGTCCTATCAGCTCATTTCTCCAAAGCTATACTCTGTCTTTAAAGAGGCTTCTGAGTAGAATTCTGCAGTCATGACTGATGCCCAGGGGCAGGATGTGAGACTCATCCTGTCCTCAGGGCTGATCCAATGGGTAGGTCTAGACAGTACCATACTGTGTGGTTTTTTTAATTCTACTCTGAGGTGTTGTTTGTGCCCTGTAAAGGGAATGTACACATTTCAGCCAGCGTTCAGGACTCCACTCCAAAGAGTAGGCATTGCACTGAAAATTTGTGATGTAATGTACTGAATAATTTCAGTGATTATGCCCTTTATCTGATCTGCCATTTAACCTTGCTGTGCCTTCGTTGTAAAATAGTTAATATTTTCCAACTCAGCATTAAATATTATGATGTGTCTGGTTATTAGAATAATACTGACACTATAAATTCTTTATTTATATATACATTGGGATGAACTCAACTGAACTTCTATTCACCATTCTGATCATGAGGTTTTAAAAGAAATTGCTTCAAGCTAGAATAGATGCAAAGAAGAGCTACTAGTATGATTAGAAGATGGGATGTAATATATAAGAAAAATTTAGAAAAACTTGATTTACTATCTCTAGTAAAATGAAAGCTAAGATAAGTATGAAGGTATATAGTTATCAAAAGCTGGGGTTCCAAAACACTTTTAAAATGAAGGCAACCACCTAACAGGACTTTTAAGATAGAACATTATGAAATTTTATCCTAAGCAATTGACTGGCATAGAGTAAAGAATTACATTCTGATATCCTATGAATTTCTAGTAGACACTCTCAGCATCTCTTCTCTAATGTCTCTTGGTTGCTAACATTCTTTGAACTTCTGTATCATCAAAATCCATGAGAGTTAACAGTGTAATGAAACCGTTTGTTCCAAAATCTAATTAACTAACAGGTAAATCTTTAAATTATCTAATAATTTTCAGCTGAAAATTTCATTATCCTTGCTTCTAGGCCAAGTTTAATTTACATTATTTTGGAAAGAGATACTACAATGTGTTTGTTCCAGAACCTTCCTCACAAGCTGCCTATGCTTTACTCACATAATAATGTTTTCTACAACTTTAAAATTAATTGAAACTTAGGAATCTAATTTCACTTAAGATTCAACAATTTGCTGTTGGTTTCTCATTTTTAAATAAATTAGTAGTTAAATGCTCATTGTAGATGCTCATTGCTATGTTTTATGAGAAATGAGTGT
>NW_008825562.1:668610-672440 GCF_000699105.1 Pygoscelis adeliae | reverse complement strand
GTATGATACCAGAATTAAATTTTGTCTTTTGACATTTTATAAAAGAAAAATTCATTTTTCTTAAAAATCTGATATTGGTAGTATTTTTTTTTTGCAGAAATGTATTTTTCCAACTATTGATATAGTTATTAATATTGATATAGTTATTAAATAACTAAGAGGGATAGGATTTCGATGGTGTAGAAAGCACTCATCCAATAAGCCGGTGTACATTTCATATCTTACATTTGACCCTTAAATGAAATTACAGAAAGTACCTGTAATAATTGAGTATGCAGCTTTTTTTCTAAGATATTTTCTTGTTCACATCCCAGGTTTTTGTACATACCAGAAAATCTTCAAGTGTTTTAAACATTGTGGGTTTTTTCTGGCATAGAGATGAAATTACTGTAATATATTTGCATTTTTTTGAATTCTACAATTCCCTTTATACCTGTTCTTACTAGTCTCACAATAGCACTTGTAAACAACAGTGCAGTGTGGGATATGTGTGATATCTTGTATAATAATTGCACTCCCACACAAGTAATTTTAGGGTGCACAAAACTTGTTTTCTTTATTATTTCTTACAAATCAACAGTGTAATCAGTTTTGTATGAGAGACAAAAGACATAATCTTGCTTACTGTAATATGTGGTAAATTTATCCAGTGATTTTATCAATTTTTTTAACAAAAATCTCAAAAAACTAATTTAATGCAAAGGTAGAATTCAGCCTTGACATTGTTATTGGATATATGCCCCTATGTCAAGTGGAATAAGATTCTTCTGGCAGAGAAGGAAATAGGAACCAGCTTTATGGAAAATGTGTATTTGGGGTTAGTATTTCAGACTGATAAAGCATTATTAATTTTCTTAACTTGGCATGCCTTTTGAAAGAAACTGAAGAGAATCTCTGAGTCTTCTGAATTGCAGTCAAGAAATCGTATTCCACATAGTTGTACTGTGGTCTATAGTGAGAAACTGCTGATCCTAGGTACTTCTATGACCTCTGTTTCCAAGGATGGGATTATTTATAGTCGTAAATGCATTAATTCATACATATTATTATGTATAATTATGTCATACATAGGAAGCAGGAAAAAGATATTATCCCTATTTCACAGAGAATGTGTCATAAAAAGATGAAGATCTAGATTGTTAATGCCAAATTTGTATTGAAATCATTGAGAATTTGTTACCCACATGTGTTCAGCATCTGAACCTGTTAGCTGCTGAGCAAGGAAAGGAAATCTGTGGAGTATCCAAAGTATCTCAAATTCTAGATTAGCAACCTGATTGCTAAACTAGCTATCGTATAACAGGTACAATTTTCTATATGCAGATTTACTGTGCAATCATTGTACATATTTCATTGGCCTAGGATGATACTCCTTTTTGAAGTCTCTATTAACACAAGATTTCTGTAGGAAAATGCTCATTTCCATGTATCTAACCACTAATAGTGGAATTCATTGCTGATCAAATAATTATTTTGGTTCTACTTGGTAGCATATAGTTTTAGTGAGAGTATCATATGTTTTATTTTTGCTTGTTTTTTTGTTTTTAAAGAAACCTTGAAAAGCGTATCGTAAAGAAAATCCACAACATTTTTCAGCATGGTCAATCCACTATTTGCTCCCAGCAAGAAGTACCAGGTCAACTACCTCTCTCCAGCTGCTACTAGCTAACAGTTGGCTTTCTGTGGCTGTTAGCAAACAGAAAGGAAATGACTACTCTGAGTCAGAATTGAGAGAAAACAAATTCAAAGAAATAAGGTTTTGGCAGCTAATCTTTAGAGGCTAACTCATGCTTTCATAGTCAAGTCTTAATAAGAATCTTTTCTGAAAGGCAAACAACTGGGTCAGTTGCCTGGGGTTTGGCACAGTTAGGTCATCCAATATACCATAAAAGTGAATAACAGTTCTGGTGTTAATACTTACTTGAAGAATATATGTATTTTTAGGATATATCTCTATATTAATGACATTAATTCTGTCTTCTTTATGTTTTTATTTTGAAACCCTTTTAAAAAAAAATAATTCTAAGGGTAGTTCTTTCAAAGCTCACTGTGTATTATATCATATATTATGGGTCTGACTTTTACAGATACCAATCTGCAGTTGGGCAGCTCTTAAGAAAAAACAACTTTCCTATCATTGTATTGGTTAGTCTCCTGTCCATGTCTGTTTCATGCTTTGTACATGTTTCACGCCCCCTAGTCTGTCATTACAGCTGGTATGATTTGATGCTTCCTTAATCAGACCTCAAAATAAATTTTTCGTGTTTAGTTTTTATTTCTACCTACAAAGCTCTTGTAAAAATTTAGCACAAATTTTTAGTTTAGTTTACTAAAAGAAAAAATCCATAACTGTTTTGTTTTCTTGACTGAGCTGGAATCAGACAGAGTTACATGGGACATAAGAAGGGAGGAAGAAGAACTATGTTCAGCTGAAGTGACAAATGCAAATCCTTCCATTTTACCTTGAATTAAAAAGTGCTCCCCTAAAGGGTAATTTGAACAGTGGCTACATTACAGTGTCAAGTGCAAATCCTTTAATGGAGAGAAATTGCCTCAACTTATCTATCTGTCAGTAGGGAGGGGGAGTAGAAAACTATATATAACTTAGGACCTGAAAGGTTTTGCCCTTCTCCAAAAGAATAAAATAATATAGCACTGAATAATGGTTTTGATTCCAGTTGTAAATTAGAAATCCAATTTGTTCTTATGAGCTCCCTGCCCCATTTCTTACTACTTTCTCAATTCTTCTGGGTGACATTGTGAGATAAAGCAGAAATTACATGATTGAAATAGGTAAAATTTTCTTAAAGCTAGACTGAAACATGTCCATAATGATGTATATAAATTGTATTGCTTTTATTAATGAATGCCAAGTATCCCCATATAGGATAATTAAGCTTTATGCTTAGAGATGTGTTAAATGCAGATGCCAAAGCCATTCTTTTCATAATTAATGTTACCTGCTGTAGGAGCTGAAATATGGAATTTTTAAGCTATCTGAATACAATATCGTGTTATGATTACATGAACACAGGCAGGGGAAACAGAGTTGGCAGGGAAAAAAAATACTGTTAAAATAAGTGATTTATATCATTTGGAACCACTCTCAGAAAATGATATGCTATACAAGTGCTACTTAATAATTTATATCTATGTTTAAATTGGGATTTGTGTTTAAAAAAAGTGTTGTGTGTTCATCATGCCCTAGGGTGGTAGTGGTGAAATGAGTTGGGTCATTATTTAGGTTATGAAAAACTGCGCCAAATAGCAGTCACATAGTTTAATGAAGAAGAGGTCTTCTCAACAGAGAGATAAGTAAAATTTATTATCTTATTTTGAAACTATTTTTTAAAGAAAAGCAATATAGAAAAAGTCCAGGTTTCCATCTTTCTTATTCTGTGAATTCTACATGGGCAATCTGTGAGAAAGTGGATTATTCTGTATATGCCAACAATGAAAAAAGCAGAAAAGTACATCATGAGTCTTCCTTCTACTATACACAAAGTACGTGACATGCAGTGGAAAAGTTACTGAACATAGTGTACTTGAATTTGAAATTGAATAACTTAAGGTTAACTCTTTCGTAAATTGTGATTGTAAACTGTAAAATGTATTCAGAAAATTCTAAACTTGTATGCTAGTTGAAAAGTAAAGTGCTAGTTGAAAAGTAAAGTGCAAACCTTAGAGACTGGCATCAAAACATATTTGGATCAAAAACATTTATTGGCTTGTATGAAAATGAAAGTATGTATAGGGAATACTCTAGTGGAATTGTATTTTGTATGTTTTGCAAAAACATTTGGAGAAGAGGGAGGCTGATCCTTTGTTTC
>NW_008825562.1:648174-668596 GCF_000699105.1 Pygoscelis adeliae | reverse complement strand
CCTGCTGACTTGAGTGAGAGCTCTGAATTTGCCATGTTTTCAAAATACTTGCAGTTCTAAGAGGCTGTAGCCAAATGAACAGAAACGGTTTCAAGTTTTATTTATATGTGTCCAAATTTATTGATGGACCTTTTACAGTAATATCTTGCTCACAGGACTTCAGTGTCCTTCATTACCAGTTATCTACAATCACAATCTTGTATTTGGTAATACATGTTGAATGTATTCCTTTTTCTCTTCCACTGTGTATGAGTTTCACCCTATCCTCATTGTCTAAAATTTCCAGTCTGAAAGTATCATTTCAAAATATGAATTGTATGAAAATACAATTGGATCTGAGCTATTTCTTATCAAAGACTTAAAAATTTATTATGGTTTTACAGTTTTATATTATTGTGTAAAGTATGATCATCTTAGTTCCTGCACAGTAATTCCAGTTATCACTCTCAAAGGGAGTTTCAGCATTACTTCACTGTCCTTATCACTTTCATCCTACTGCTCATTAGTGGGTTTGTTACCATTTCAACAGAAAAGTGGGCATACTGTGTCAGACCAGAAGTCCATCTACATAGGCACTCCCTCCCTGCAGACTACAGTGGACAGCAGTGAATACATGGGGAACAACGAACAGGACCACAGCCGGTGGGGGTCCCTCTCAATACTCTCCAAGCATCCAGTAATCAGGTATCCAGGCATTTCCTGAGCCAAAGCTGATATTTTGTAAATTTCTGGGGAAAAAAAAGTTTACATTTATATTTTTATTTCCCTGCATGTGTAGCCCATAGAAACTGTTTTCATATTAATGTGCAGGAATTGTCGCTGAATGATATTCCAGATGATGTAAAACAGTATTGAATGACAGTACACGCATTTATACTCCCAGAGGACATAGTCTGTTCTATATAGTTGAAATTGCAGAATGTTCGGCAGGATATCAGCTAAAAAACCGAGGTGAATATTGGGATATTGATGAGAACCTATCCATGTTTTCATTTAAAACATGTTTTGACTAACAGCACAGCGTGTACTCTACATACCTATTCTTAATGGCCTAATAGTGACTTGAAAGGGAAGAATGTCATTCACAGAGTAAGCAGTGACAGTGTTCTTGAACAATATATGAAAAAGCTTAGAAGGGAATTCCTGGGTAATACAGGATATGTCTGTAAGGCCAGGTACAGACAATTGCAAGAAAGATTTGGCTGAAAAGAAATAATTTGGAGCCTTAGCAAAAGGATATTGATTTTTTTTTTCTCTTGATATAAGAATACCTGTACTAAATTTTTTCTCATCTATTCAAAACTGATAAGTAAGCAAACCATTACAAAAAAAGCTATGTTATTCAGGAACATAACAACCATGATGTACTTACATTTTAACCAGCGTGAATATGAAGTCTTTCTCCAGACTGCAGAAAAGGAGCCAGAAACTCATGCCTTTAATCCTCTGAGCACTGAGGCAAACGCCAGGCTGAATATTACTTACCTTTCAGGAGGGCTTGCCAGCTCTTGCCAACCTTTCTGTTGGCTTTCCAGTGACTTGCTATGTTTCTTTGCATGCTGAGATTAGCCCGTAGGGTGTCACAGAGGGGGCACAAACATGCCATGAGGAAAAAGGCTTCACTGATGAAATTATCTTTTTCAAGATAGAAGTTTTAATTAAGTTCCAGGTGCCTAGTTAAAATACCGCATTCTGTGTCACCTTCCTCATCAGTGCCATTTGGCACTTGCCAGAAGGCTTTGCATTGTATCTTCATGTATTTAACTATTGCTCTGGAGACATTTCCCAATAGTGCCTTTGCTCCCTGGTATGAAGTATACTCTTCCTTTCCCTTATTTTCTTCGCATGCAAGAAAGTTCTCCTCCTAACATCCTTAATAAATGCTTCCTTTTCAGTGACAGCCGCGTTGCTCCTTGCTTGCTAATATCCACTGTGCTTAGTTTTATCCCTAATGTAAATTATTAGCCTTTAGATACTGGAAACGTTAGCATGTTGTTGCTGTGGGCTAAGTGTAATTCTTTTAATCTTGATGGTAATTTCCTGGTTAAATATTTTAAACAAATACATTTAAATAAATAACTTTATAGAAGTAATATTAATTAATCCTATCACTTTAGTAGTACATTTGGATATTCAGTTATTTCTGACTCTATATTTTTTAACTTTTATGTTTGGAGCCTAATTTGGCAAAGAATAATATGCCTTGTTTGTAATCACATATTTTAATCAGCTACTTAAATGCAGGTTTTAGTTCTATTAGTGAATATAGTGAAAAACTAACGCAGAGTGTAGAATGCTGTTCTTCTCAATGGTAATCTATAGGAACGGAGAGATGATAGGGACTTTCTCCTGTGCTCTCCTCTAGTTTCAGAATGTTTTAAAAGACAAAACTGTGGCAGAAATTCAGCTTTTATGCCAATACCTTTCATCTGTTAAAAATAAAGATTGACTGGTTAGATATGGCTGAGATATTATACATGTTCTTGTGTAATGCAACTGTAGCACAAATGCTTTTATTCTATCTAGGACATTCCTAAAACAGAGTTCATTTCAATTTATGCCAGTATTCACAGAAACTTGTTTTGATGATTTCTTGCAGACCTTCATTAACTTAAGCTTAGGTCAAAGAAAATCAAACAGGTTTTAAGCAAAGACCCAGCTATTGTAGATGTTTGTTTTCTCACAAACGATGAGATTAACAAGCTTTTAAATGATCAGGAGACAATCAGAGATGGAATATCAGTCTTATCGTATTTGTGTCCTTGGCACAGAGGACATCATAAAGGGTGGAGCGAGTTACTGTTTTGAGAGAGATTGAGGGGTTTTTTAATTTATCTTGTACTGTTTGATGTTAGTGCGGATCTGCTGTGATTGTTTTTCCTGTTGTGTTTCAGTATGATTGAACTCTTCATGTTTTTAATGTTGACCTGTAAAATGAGAAGTGTTTCCTGTTTTGAAAGATTTCCTATGCTGAAGTGTTTTCTTTATACTAGTTTTACATTTTTAAGAAAAAAAAAATAGAAACAAACCTTAAAATTTCCATGGAAATTTTACAGCTATTTGCTCCTTTGTATTTCAACTTTGGGAGCATGCAAACCTCTCTGAGGTTGGCTCTGTTTTGTAAGCCGTACGTTCACACCGCAGCCCCTAGGTCATGCGTACTATTGTAAATTCTGTTTTTGAGGAGTAATTTGTGCTGCGTTATTCCTCATTTTGAGCTCCCCTTATGAATCCTGGTAGAACCCAGGGTGCTACAAATGAGTTAAAAAGCGACACCATAAAGATAATTTCTTTTTTATGGGAACATTGCAGAGATATGGAGCGACTCAACAATTTAAGCATTTTTTTTTGCGTAACAAAATGCTAGATTTCACTGAATGTCACAAAAAAAAAAAAATCTTCCTCCTGCTGGAGGAATTAAACACACACATTTCATATTTTTATAGATTGTCCATAGTGTTTTGCTATTTCCTCTGATTTTATGTCTTTTTCATCTTTCTATCTTATTTTTCTAGCTTCTGATTTTGCCTTGTGTCTTTCTAATAATGTAATTCAAATTTCAAGTACCCTTCCTATTAACATTTCAGAAAATCCCTACACTTAGTCAGTAAGGTCATAATGAAGATTCTTTAAAAGTTAATTTTAGAAAACCAATTCGTTTCAATCAGTTCTGTATAGATGACAATTTCCTTCTCTTCATATCTATTTTACAAATATACATATACAAACATAAGCACTTACAGTTTTCAAATAATATTTGCTCTCTTTGCCCCTGTTCCTGCTACACAGTAAGTCTGAAATAGTGAGCCTTCCTGTTTGGGACCTTTTTTTTTTTTTTGAGAATAATTCTGCAATCCAACTGAAACATCACACATAGCTAGAAGAATAACAAACTAAGAAATACTTTGAGTGAGAAATAGAACAGTGAAGCTTTCGGGAAGTGTGAAGAACAACTGGTGAAGGCTTGCACAGCATTTCATTCTAAGCAGTGGATGTCTTCCAGAAGGCAAATGCTGTCTCCAAGCACTGTTTTGCAGTTTTCAGTTAAATCAAGGGAAGTAAGCCAATTATGTTTCTTTTTACCAAAATTTGAGAGTGCTGTATACTGCATAAAAATGAACTGGAAGATACATATTCACACTTAGGATACAAACAGATAGGGAGAGTGGTGAAAAACTTATTAATAGCTGATGAGCCTCAGACTGGGACAGCTACAGGGGAGAGGGCTAATGGAGGGCTCATAGAATCCTGTGACATTTCTGTCACACGGGGACTGACTCCTTACAAGATGCAAGTGGAAGTCCTAGAGTTAACAGGATTTACCAAGCAAAAAAAATCTGTCCAGAGTGAAGCTAATGTAGGCCATAAAACAACAGCAACAAAAAGTCCACTTAAAGAAAGGATGGCACTATTTTAATGCCACAGGAGCAGCATGGTTCTAAACGCGTGTGATAACAAAGTCATTCCATAGGGACATGCTTACATTCTTATGGTATTGTAATGGTTTTGTGTCATGCTCTCTGCCACCCTAGTCATCTTGGCTTGCAGCTACTCTGCCAGGTAGCCAGCTTCACTAGATATCTGCCTTCCCAAGCCCTTTCCTAGAGCTACCAACTATGATCCTTTCCTTCTCGTGGCTAGCAGCAGTAAGTAGTGTCTGGGGAAAAAGGGTTTATCATTAGCATAAATGTGTCAAATGTTGCTTTAACCAAAACAGTAAATTGACTGATATGGTAGAGAACTAACATGAGTATTTGATGACATCTCCTGAGGCATATGGAAGCTCTAGATAGAAGGCAGACTGGAGCTTTAAAAAAATAAATGAGGCAAGATTTGTAAGGAGAGGTAATATGTCTTATTTGATCATCTGATATAGATAAAAAAGTGACAAGCTTTTGGGAGGAGATATCTTTTTTGTGGGTCACTTTTTTATTTTAGAAAACAGATATTTATAACTAAAATATTAATTATAGATTAGATAGATGTTTCTAAGAGAAGTTATATTTTACTTCCCTTAAAAATTGCAGAAGTAGTTACTTTTCTATTTACCAAGGTTTGGTTATCAATTCTTAGATAAATATCTAAAATGCAAATAATTATCTGTATTTCTAGACTACTTTTAGAATTTCTTTCTTATAGTGGAGCAGTAGAGCAGATACAAATTCATTGACTGATCAAACCCCCAGCATTACAATATCTCAGACAAACAGTTTGGTTCTGAGGTGAACTTTGACCATTGCTGCTCACTGATTTTCTCGTTTATTGGGCAGTTTAAGTTGCTGTCTATAATTATAAGAAGTTTTGATTTCCCACCATATTTTTCTTCTAAAAGTTGGCTGTCCATATATCACAAAACTACTAAGCATGAAATCTATACAAAAGTTTACTATATACAATATACAATTTCTGCCAGAGGGGAAGAGGTGGAATAAAATATTTATTTTTTATCATACCATATGTTTAAATCTGAATGCAGAGAGTTGTTTACACTTTTCCAATTTTCTAATAAGTGAGCTTTATATAGCCACTGCGTTAATAACTGACTCTCTGTAATGGAGAAAAACTGTTTTTCAGACTTTATATGCTATAGATAATTCAAGAAATGGAGGACTGTACTGCTGTTGTTTAACAAGATTCTGGATACAACAATATTAATTAGAAGCTGTCATTAGGCTGTCTCTTGACACATGCTGTCTTTGACGATAGCCATGGAACAGTTCAGAATATGGTGACATAATCTTAAAAAACACATTTAAACCCAACCAAACCATATTTGCAAAAGTGATTTAAAGTCTATATGAGTCTTTTCCCATTAATTTTTCATGAGACAGGCTAAGTGGATAAATTATTTTGAAATTGGCATTTAGTCATCTAAGTAACTTGTTACTTAGTCAAACTTTTAATTAACTAAACTGTTCTCTTTATAATTCATATTGAGCAATTTCCTGCAGCAGTATTTTACAGGTGAAAATCCATGGATTGCTGATTTACTGAATAAGAAATAAAATATGAAAAGAATGACTTGTAAAAAGGTTTTAATTTATTGCTTTTTCATTTCACTTGAGGATGCTTTTATTTTTTTTCTGTGGGTTTCCAATTTTTCTTAAAAGCATTATCTTATGAACTATTGACATATATACCATCACTCTCTTAAACTGTAAAATTCTTTTAAAGAATTGCAGGATATTCTACATGCAACACAAAACTACTCAAGCACCAGCTTTAAGTTTTTTATTAAAATGCCAAAGAAGTATTATTTTAGTAAAAATAGCACTAATATTAAAAAAAAAAAAAAATCCAGAAGGAAACCCCTTAAAAAATAAAAGTTTGAATAAATCTTGTAACTTCCTGAAAGAGACTTTGGTTCTTTTAAAAGTTAGATATACACATAATTGTCACGCATTGTGCATGGAGTTTGTACAGTGTAAATTGGATTGGAAATATTTTAGAAACGGTGTTAGTAGTAGAGGAAAATTATATGTCACAGAGATACAGGACACCAGCCTTGTCTTAAATAATAATCCTAGAGGGCTATAAGGATGTCAGTGCTATGTAGACAAACTTATTTGTCCTGAGTCCTCTAGCTCTTGCACTGATTCTTCCCAGCGTGCTGAATTATGTTGGGTATTTTCTTGCATTATGTTAGTAAGGAAGAAAGAAATAGTGCCAATCCTCACATTTACTTCATAGGAACTTGTGTACTAAATATCTCACTGATCCACAGATAAGCAAGGAATGTTCTGGTCCATGTGTGTTATTTAAAACAAAGATAATTTTGATTCTACAGAGTATATTATCTTAAATACAAGTACACCAAACTACTACGCCAAAGAACACAGCTAATTAAATAGGCAGCTATTTTATAATGGGATAGTTCATCCCACTTGATATATCATTATCCAAATGCAGTTCTTAAACTATATAAGATCTAATTTTGCACAACAGTCTTCGTTTGTTAGTAATCCATATGTATTGAGGTAATGGAACTATTTGCAGCAGAAACTACTCACATGCTCAGAGGGCTATAAAAGCATCTCTTCATGTGATAACCTGTATTTTCCCCTTATTTGTTTTATCATAAGAGATGCATTTCTAATAGATTACATTGCATTTCAAATATAGTTTGCATATCCAAAAGGACTTGATTTTCTCTTAAATGGCATTTGAGACACATCTGAATTTTTCTCATTCTTGTGACAGTCCCAAAAGAAAGGAACACAAGTTGCCATCAATAGGTAAATTTCTGTCATGTTGTTGTAAATTTTATATCCATTTTGTTTCATAGAGCTGCTGAGTAATATTAAAAGTGGCTAGCATTATATCATTCCAGTAATATAAAGGAATTTACTCATTTGTTCATTTTTGTAACCCAATCCTGTATTGCCAATGTAACCCTTCCTCACTTCTTCTGTAGTAAAAATACATATTAAATAGATCTACCTTTTAAAAAAAAAAAAAAAAAATCTTTCATTTCTTTATGTAATCCCCTACCAGGAATAAATTTAGTTTAGATTGCCTCCAGTTTTTATCACTTTGTAAATGTCAGATTTATAAAATGTATACAGAGTTTTATACAGAGATGTGGAAGATTTAAGTTTGTGACATCTAATAATTCTTACATACTTCAGTCTTGGGTTTTTCCTACTTAAACATGGTCTATATTTCAATCCTTCCGGTTCTCCCATTTCTCCTTTCATCCTTAGACATCACTTTTATTTGCTGAATGCAAGAATTTAATATATGCATTGTTTTCCAGGATACCTATCTTAATCACATTTAGCATAAAATCATAGGATAATTTGGGTAAGAAGGAATCTCAGGAGGTGTCTAGTCAAAGACACCTGCCTCCTGCTCAAAGCAGCATCAGCTATGAGATCAGACTAGGTTACTTAGGGCTTTACCGAGCCACATCCTGAAAAACTGCCAGGAAGGGGACTGCACTGCAACGTGATCCAATGCTTGACTGTCCTCACGCTGAAACAGTTTTTCCTTCTGTCAAGTCAGGAACACTCTTGTTTCACCGCTTCAGAGCTTGATAACAGTGTGTACTCTGCAAGTGTCAACAACTCGTTGTCTGTGACTTTGCAGATACCACATTGAAAATAGCTATATATTTGCATTTCATCTGATATACACATATTTAGCACAGTCCCAGCCCAGTAATGGAATCTGTACCTGGCCTGTACAGTGGTCCAGTCACTTAAGAAAAAAAATGTATTTGGAACCAGTACATCTTAAGCATGTACTGCAGAGTCCATGATGACAAATGACAAGACCTTTGGTTTCTTGTGGAAATGATTATTTTAATAATGGTGAAATTTAATTTAATTACATTAATTTTTGTAATTGCAGTGCTGCCTGGAGACTTGAAAATAAGTATTAGTTGAAATAAATTTAGACATATTACTAAACTTAGGGTTGGAAAACCAGGCAAGTAGTACATGATTACTTTCTGTACAAATTGGAGAACAAATAGTGGCAACATCAAATATATTTTCCTTATTTTTTTCTTGATGCATTTACTATTGTAATGTCTGAACATTCACACATTTACAGGAAATATATAACTCTACTTTCATAGAAAGACAGAGCTTCAACTTCGAGGTGGAATTTGGAAGCAAATAAATATAATCTACTTTTGCACTTGCTTTATTTTCTAAATGCATCTTTATTATATACTTTATATAAATTTGCTGTTAATTTACTGATAATTGTATAGACATTTTTATAACGATACAGAACATAACACGATTGTGAGGAGTTTGCAAGTGGTTGGTGCAACATAAAACATATAATAAGCTAATGGATTCAAATTAATCACTGAGCTAGCCAGAAAAAAAAGACAAAGAGACTGGGAAGAAGAAAGAATAATAAGCAATGCCATAAAACTCTGTCTTCCTTTTTGTACTGAAAAGGCTGTGGAAGAATGAGCATGAATTTTCAGATGTTAACATTCTTTATGTTTGTTTCTCTTTCAGGACTTTGTTCTTTCTGCATACATTTTTTTGGTCTCCCTATCTGTTCAGAATTAACATGTTTCAGATAGCACAATGGTAATTTTTTTTGTTGTTATTTCAAACACACACACTATTACTTTTACTGTGGTTTTATTTGTAAATACAAACCCCAGCATTTTCCCAGGCACTGAATATCTTTCTTAATTTAATTTCAAAATACAATCTGAAATACGCTAAGTGCCTTGAGAAATACATATTACAATAAAAAATACTCTGTGAGGTAGTAATGCTGCTCCTTTACAGCTTTTCATTTCATGCCATGCTCAAGTAACTGAAATAACAAGTAGCAAATGTAGCATGTTACGGAGTTTAATAGTCTTGGATCTAGCAGATGAAGAAAGAGGAATTAACTTCTAAAACTGAGACTAATTTGCAAGCTCATTCCTCCATGAAGCCAAGTCTTCATGACATTTAGAAGCCCACTTCTTCCACAAACCAGCCACTGTTTCAAGCAACAAAGTCTTAGTCCTATTTTAAAAAGGGTATATATGTAAGGTTGCGGGTGTGTGTGTGCTATTTTTCTTTCAGAATTAACTAAAGATAACCATTATAAATAGCTGGTACTAGTTAAGTTTTACACTTAAAAATATATTGGTTTATGTTTCTACTGAAATGCCAGTAGATGAAGAATTACTTTTGATATAACACTATTTGCAGGAGGGTGAGTTGGACTGAAAACTTCTTATAAATGCTGATGTCATTGCTATCAGTGTCACGTAGATAACATTATGCTTTTTTACGCTGTGCCTCATCAGCAGACACATTTTCTTTTTCCCTTTGTTGTCCATCTCTGTCCTCTAATAATTATGATTAGAAAGGCAGGAAAAATTTGGGTTTTCTTTTGTATTCTGAGTTTTCAGATTGGTTTTGCCTGGGGCAAAACTTTCTCTTGCTTATTTCCACCTAACCTACTGTGCTATCAAAATACCAAAGAATAAAGTGCAGTTGTGGGTCAAGAAAGTAAAACATATCCACCTGCTTGGCAGTTGTTCCGTATGACTCCTTATGTTCTATATACATATGTTTCCCTGTCAACACTGCACATACAATGCAGCTTGGTTCAAGGGCTGAAATTCTATTTTCATTCCCATATCAAATTGTCAGCAAAGTTCTAACTCCTGGACCTTTCATTACTGGTGCAATAATACATAAATCAGTCAAAGAGCTACCACTTGATTAAAAAATTTTTAGGATTCTATTTCAAGTCTACAATTCTGAAAGTTGAGCAATAATATAATGAGTAATTAAACATCTGAATTAAAATGTGAACCTCATACTGTGTCCTGAATATTTTCAGGTTCAGCCTTTGCAGATCATTTGAAAGAGAAAGGTCATTTATTTAGATATCTCTTTTTTCCTCTGCTAGGTTTCAAAAATGAAATACCAACCTAAGAAAGGGATAACTTCATAGCACACTTCTAAAACCATAACTAACATTTTCAGTTGTATCTGAAATTATTTCAGTAATAAGTGTAATCACAGCTTATTTGGTTCCATAGGCATTTTGTACATGTTGGGGCCTCTAGAAAAGTGTTAATGTTGATGCCATGAACCAGTCTTAAAACTCTGTTTCATACAGATATAATGTAATAACTGGAAAAATATGGGACAAAAAAAAGAAAAAAATGCATCTTCATTACAAGAATCTTGAGGGTACCATTGGCAAAAGAACACCTTAAAAATGTTGTATCCTCTGGATTGCTGCACTGCGTTTGTCTTCCTTTACAGTATTACAGTTTGGGGGTTTTGAAGTTTGACATGCTTCCTTAAAACTGTTTTTTTTTCCTTTTTTTTCCCCAGTACCTATATGGCAATTTTTTGCAGGAAAGAAAATAGCTAGAAGGGGAAAACTGAGGTATTGTTTTTTGCAGTTCCTGGTTGGTTGGTTTGACCTCCACAGTTTGTTTTTGTAAGGGCATTACAGTAAAATCCCACATATGGATGATATTAACCTTTACCATATCTTTTCTCAAGGATATATTCTTTCAGTCTCACATGGGAGAGCTGTGTGGGTAAATCCTGTGAATACTAATGGAATGATGAAATCTTTTCTCTGACAATGAAAAAATTGTCAAAAGTGTCCATTAAAATAGGCAGATGACAATTCCTTTATACTTCATGTGTTTTGCTAATAATTGAAACCTCTATTACATTGAAATTCTGTCCTCATATTCATGTATATGCTTACTACACATACCATAGGGAGATAATGTGTAAAAGGTTATATTTTGTACATTTGTAATTATATAACTTAAGGATGCTTTAAAAAGTCTAATACCAAATTTAGCTAAGAAAAATTCAGCAACAAGGGCTTTCCTTGTCTGAAAATAATTCCCATAACTTGGAAATGCTGAGTCTGGTACAAAAGAAATAGAAAACTTCCATATGAATAAGTTCCAAATTAAGGATCTGTTATGACAGCTGAAGTCCAAGTGAATATGATGACTTTTTATTTTGTTTTAATTTTCTATTACAGTTTTGCTGGATCTTTTTTTCTGTAAATTAGAGAAGCATTGCCTAACATATGATTGTTTATGGATATGTGTTGATTGCACTGTGAGTATGAACAAATTGCTCATATTAACAGAATAATACAGGTAAATCACTATATTCTGTGCTGCAACTATAGCTTTAAATTAAGTTAACAACCTTTTATTCGGAATTCAATCTGCTGATGCATGAAGTCAATTTGGTACCAAAGACAGAAAACATTATGACTGGATGTCATAGAAATTTGGCTATACAACAGAGAGGTTTCTCAGTTTCACAGTTCAGGCCAGTAGTTGTAGCTGAAAGACTTGAAAATCTGGTCCCTATTTGGTGAGACAATCTGCAGTATTCCATTCAATACCAGACAGTTTTATGCCTAAACCACAAAAAGCCACAAAAGTCTTTGAGCAGTTTATCAGATAGGATTGAAACTAATCTTTAATAAGTTTTGATACTGGTGGTGGATTTGAAATGGGCAGAGTCGTTATGACTCAGAACATCTGGCAGTTAATTGGATCTATGACTCCAATGCATTTTGAAATCTAGTTATGTGATTTCTTATATAATGTCTGGATTTGAGGTGCAATTTCAGTAGTGTAAGCTAGATCTCATTAGTAAGACATCCATGATGAAACTTTTAGGAGTCTAGGATATCAGTGAGCATAGGAAATTAAAGCTCTGATAGATTCTTTTATGTTGATTTAAGCTTCCACTTTTTATTGATGGGACAGTTTGTATTTTATTAATTTCAGGTTAACATCAGATTTCTACATGATCAATCACTTCTGAAAATAGAGGATAGACTGGTATGTGATATTCCTGAAAAAATTAATTCTGAAGGTTCAGTTTTTCATATGGTCTCTTCTAATTCAAGATTACAACATTTCAACAGAGGAAGCACGATAGTCTTATACTCTGCAGTCATTGATCTAATATTTTTCAATAGCTCTGAATTTAGTGAGGTAAATAAAGTCATATTTTTTAAATTGTGATAATAATAAGTAAAAAGGCATCTGGCAACATTTTTAGTGCCTATCACAATCTAATGATCACTTCCTACACTAATTCTTTCAATTATAGTACTACTTTTGTTCTTATAGTGAATAAATTATTATTAATGCAATCTAATACAAACTTTATTCTTGCCTTAGAAAAATATAGCTAATTTCCTTTTTGGCCTTTCAGGGCCCTTCATGCACAGCACAGATTTGGTTTTCATGGAAGACAGTCATGTAAAGAGAAAAGCCTTCTCCAATCTAGAAAAATGTTTGGATAGAAGCACTGTTAGAAACAAAACCAATTTATCATGTGTCACAGCTGTTCACTGTATGTTCATAATAATCCTTTTTATTTGGGTGCTGTTTGGTATTTATAGCTAATTAACTCCCTTTTACACCACTCAGCAATCTGCATTTAGAAAACAGTCAAAACTGAAATAGATTGAATTAGAAGCTGCTAAATACATAGAACAAATTCAGTTAATTCACTGTAGGCCTGTTGTTACCAAAGCACTAAAAGATATTTTCAGGGTTTTTTTTCTGTTACTGTATCTTTATTTTTTTAAAACTTTACTGAAAAGGCTGAATGTAAAGACTTTCACAAGTTACAGAAACTCCAAAACCAAATATCCTCATTTCAAGGTAAGATTAAGCGGTTGTTTCCATTGCTAGTGTTGCACTATTGATATACAGGTAATGTTTTGTACTACATGGACAAAAAAATTCATGTACTTAATGTCATAGAATACTATAGTTCTTTGTGTAAGCCAAAAGTAAAAAAGCTGCACCTAATCTTATGAGGGGATGAATCCTACTTCCCACTGTGCCTCTGGCCAATTCAGGTAAAGAAAATACATTGCTCTTTTTCCTCTTCTGTCGCTTTGAAGTAAGTAGGTTGAAAGTGTGTTTCAGAAATGGAGAATTGTGGCATTATCACTTAAGTGTAGTAAAATGGGTAACGATAGCTTATGAAATAGTCCTCCAGTGTAGATGGAAATAATTTAGAAATGGCTTGCTGAATATTTGTTCACAGATCACAGGTCCCCAGTTAAATTCCACAACAATATGTTGTATATGCCTTCCCACCACAAATTTTGGAATTTACTTCATACACTTTTAAAATATCAGTTACTATTTTGGTGGGCACTACCAATTAGAGGAAAGGAAGAGTACTTCTTAGATTTTCAAATACAAAAACTAAAACAAAAAAGAGAGAAAAAAAGAAGATAATTTGGATGCTTGAGCATTTCTAAAACTTTTTTTTTTCTCTTTTCCTTCCAGTAGGCTTCTTTTTGAACGAAAATTAATTATTTTGGTTTGATGCTTCCCAAGTATTTTTGTTAGAACTTACAATTTTTTTGGGGTAACATTAAAGTTTGTCTTTGATGTGGTTATTTTGGACTGATGGATTTCCTGCTTCTTTTTATTCTTAGTTGTCACTGACTGTATGGCTTTAGAAAAGTCACTTTAGAGCAAATGTTCAACAATGATTGCATATGTTTTATACAGACTGTTGTTAGATGATGTCTTACAGTTTTCCCATTTATAAAATGTGTGATAAAACTGTCTTCGTATAAGTATTTTGGAACCTTGTTATTTTTAAAGCATTTATTGATCTTTAGATGAGTCTTTCTTACAATTATAGACAACAGATGCAAGGGACAGGAGGCCTTGTTACTTATTTGGTTTATCTGCAGTAAGTCTCTTTCAAAAATTCTTTTTGAAGTACACATATGCAATTACTTCTGTTGTAATATCTCTGGGCAGATGAGGTAGTCATGGGAAACAAAAAAGGAACGAGACATCTTCTTATACTGACTGCCTGTGAGATTTCCTGCCTGTTGCTGGCTTCTCAGTTCAGGTTATGCACTAACGGCCATACGGTATGAACCTAGTGGTAGGACTGAGTAATGGATTTACCTCACAAATCTGGTGAGACTGCCTTGTTTCTGATTGTTGGGCTGCTCACTACCCTTGTGTAGAATGGGGAAGTTTGTGTGTCCCAGATTTGGGAAAAATTAAATTTCCACCTCTCTGTCCTGCCAGACTTTTCAGTTGCCCTCAGTGAGTGCCACAGCACTAGTAAGGTAATTAGTTCTTGTCTTCTTCCGTGTTCCCTGAGTATGCCAAAATGCTTTTAACCAAAACACAGTCTTTCTAGCTCTGCACATCAGCAAGAAAATATTAAGATGTTATTTCAGCATTCAAATGACATACTGTCTGTGTATTATTTAATTTTCACTGACTTTAAGGCAAGATAATGTTTCTATCCTTAAAGTCGAATAGCACAAGTGGGTGTTAATTCTGATAGAGTTCAGGAGCTAGCAATATAATACTGCTAGAATTTTAGTAAATAGAAAACTGCTGTAAATTTTAGTAATACAGTGCTAGTATCAAATAGAGTGAGCAGCCAGACTGCAGATAAGAGATTCAAACCACTTTGAACAGATCTCTTGTTCAATCGGCAATCATTAAAGAGGTATTTTTACTGATTTAGCATCTGGTATTCAATCAGAATTCATAGTTCTGAGAATGTAGAAAATAAGTGCCTTTTATAAGATAGCTAGTCTATTGGATTTGATTGTAACTTCAGTTGAAAAACATTATCAAGAATATAAACAAGAAGAAAAATGTATTATCTCTGTAATTCTCTCTGAAAAAACATCTCGTGAATTTGTAAACATTGAACTACATAGAAGTCTATGGCAAATTTTCTGCAGACTTCAAATAGCTCTCGTTACTTTTATTTCAGGACTGATTTTTTCTTTTACTAGACTTCAAGATTTCTACTATCTGCCCAAAGTATCAACTCATGGAAGCACTGACAATGTCATCCTAACTTAGAGAATGACACATTTTGCTTACTTTTCAGCATATACTTTAGTCCTACTTGCGTGACTCAGTTGTGTATCACAGTGGAAGGGATTTGAGCTTAAATTCAAATACTTGCCTGAAAGAATTCTTTAGACGGAAGGGCGGGGGGGATGTTACTTTCCATTTAACAATTTTGAAGTGTGGAGAATCATGAAAAAAAATGGATACAGGAAAACAAATACCAAGAAATGCTTTTCCTTAATACGTGCCTAAGTAGATTTACATTACTGGAGAATCAGACAGACATTATATGTGTGTTTTCTGAAAAAGAACTGTTATTTTTTTGGCTTGATTTTCTGTATCTTACGTAATCTTTTCCTTAGCTTCCTGATCGCTGTTATTTGTTCCTCATCCCTTTCTATCCTCCTGCCCACCATTAACTTTTATGTGTGTTGGCCAATTTCAGCCCCATTTGACAAGAAGGCATAGATCTGAGGCATGGGGTCCTATGAAGGTCTGAATGATATTGGTTCAGACATGTGCAGACTCCAAAGCTGCTTGTTCTGCTTGCCATTAATTTAGAGGTAATGCTTCTCCAAGAATCAAGAAGCAGCAGCCAGCTAAACAGTCAATGTATGCCAAGCTGCAAACTAAAACATAACATATGCCACTCGGCGGACTAAAAAGAAATCGTTAGTATACATGGAATGGGATGAGAGTTTAGGAAAAAAGGAGAGAGAATGAGGCAGCTGGAGATTGAGGAATTGTAAAGGGATGGGTTGTAGAGATGTAAGGGAGCTGAATAAATCAAACGTGATACATAAACTCACAAAAGGCCAAGTTTTGTTAGTTTTCCTGCTCAGAGTATTAGTTGCTTGTCTTTCCTTTGCTGCTGTTCACAAGAAAGTAGAATTAGAAAAAATCACGACAGTTCAACTCAGCTGGGAGATAGAGAAAAATAATAATTCATAAGCTGCTCACTATATTTAATATATCTCTTCAGAATAATATTTACTAGAGATTGTTTATTGTCTTGCGTTCTTGTATCATTTGTAAAAAGAGCCAAATAAAGTGTCTTAAAACTGCTACTTCAAAAGGAGTTCTGAGGCATCCCTTTCTGGGGGAGATGTTTAGAGTAAGGGTTACTCAGACATACTATGTTAGTCCTTTATTTGTGAATGAATTTTGTAGTTACAGAAACATCAAAACAGATTAAGAAAAGCTGCCAAAATTTTTCCTTCCCAACTCTGACCCTTGTTTGGTAGCAAAATTCTAAAAAAAGTTTTAAAAGATGTCTGTGCATTTCAGCATAAACATATTTTTAAGGCTTTGCATCAGATGGAGGAAAAGTAGACAGTGACAAGATTTGCTGAGCATATAATGTATATAATCTGACATTTTCAGGACACGGATTTTAACTTAACTAATTTACACCATCAAGCCACACTACTTAAAGTATGTGACAGCAAACCATCTTCACATTTTATATATGGATTTCTTCATTTTATAGATCTAAGATCCATCAATTTTGCTCTGCAGAACTTAATCTTCTTTTCTCCTTCCATATTATGACTATGAATCACTATTCTAGTTGCTGTTAGCTCCACCTTTAGTCTCTCTCATGTCTATATGAGAGCTCACCTTCTGCTGTCAAGCCCTGGCTCTTCCCTTTCATAGAAAGTCCACAAATTATCCATGAATGGATTAAACCATAAGAAATGGTACCGTATATATCTAATTTGGCCCCTGTTATCTACCCAAAAGCCCTAAGAAGTCTGACTCGCTCCATCCCACTTCCAGGATGAGGAGGAGATGTCAATAAAAGCGTGGCATGTAATTGCTGGTAAGAAGAAACTTTTACACCAGACTTGTTCACAGTAAATAATTGCTGTTCCAGAGGGAGGGGCCAATACCTGTTGACTCAGTGTCTCTTGTCGTAGCATATGAGGAAAGCCATGTGTTATAAAGCTTTCTGTGAGATTACAGAACTATCTTTAGCATTTCTCGGTTTTGCAAAGCTTTGATCTTTCTCATTATTATATATTTATAATATATAAATATATACAGAGTGGTATACAGAAAGCTGGATCTATAGGAAGCCATTATCATGTACTGCTGATAAAATCTATTTGATAGTCCAGAGCCACTGAAGTAGACTGAGGTATCTCTGGTACTAAAGGACTGGAAACATAATGACACATTTTCTTTCCCTTGCTGCTTTAATTTTGTGGAAAATAAATTGCACTCTGTAAGTGTGAGTTGACAGATGATCTGAGTTTCCCAAATAAATTCTGGACAACTAGGGCACAGTGGTGTTATGCATCATGAACTTGATTGGCCTATTCAGAAACACGTGCTGTTCTTTTGTGTGAGAATGCTATGTGCATGTTCATGAGAACATTACTGTTCAGATACAGAACACTCTTGTTCTATCAGCAATATACAGGACTACGTATTTTCCAAAGAAATGCCCAGCTTTATTTCATGCTGCCTGTTCTTGGGCAGCATGAAATTGCGTTTGTCGGGTGGAAGGCAGTATCTCATTGTTACATTATCTCTTCCTGATTATATCTTGTTAGAAATGATTACCACGTTAATCAATTGTTACTACTGCTCTGTGCACATGTCCAGTGCCACCAGAAGAAAAATATAAGAAGAAACTATTTGCAGTGCAAACACCTTTTACCTAATTAAGCTAGAATTGTATACTGCTGATTTTGTTCTGAGAGAGAATACAAATGAAGCAAATTTGAGAAGATCACAGTTGTTGAAAAGCAACTGGGTACTTCTTAAATTCCAGAAAAAACGGTGGGTGATTGTTGAAGGTAATTGTAACTTTGGATTAAATATGCCCAGAAAAAAATTGCAATTTATAATTAAAGGTGGCAAAGGCAAGCACTTGAAAGTTATTACACAGCAAAATTAATGTTGCCAGTACAACCTTGTTTGGGCTTCCTTTTGTGAGTGGATTCTGATACAGTGCAATTACACAAACATATGCTATTTTTAACATAAACTCTGTGCTTTGTCTTGTACACCAAGATAATTTAATTCACCCAATGAACAGAGGTTCAATATTTCGTTTAATCCTTATTGTTAATTGTTGGCACCTTCGTCTGATTGGCTTACTGGATACTGCTAGGGCTTTGATCTGAGGAAAGAACTGTTAATCGCTTCATTGCCTGTTGTATAGTTCTCATCCATACAATGTATAGGTGTTTTTCAAACATTAATTTGATTTATGCGTTTTCATAATGCTCCTGTGAGATAGAAGGCTACTATTTCCATTTCACAGATAAGAAAGTAAAAACCAAAGACATTGAAGTCAAAAGCTTTTGTTAATTTCGGAAAACTTGGATTTTATATACTTAAATCAATGCTCTAAGTTTTCACAGAAACAAAAAATACAAGGTCAAGAGCCTGGGGAAAAAAAACCCAACACCACAGAGCTACTGATTTCCTATGAATAAGTTTACTTAAAATAAGTCACAGAATCCAGTTTCCCAGAGCCATTCCCAAGTGCTATAACCATGTGACTGTTTTTTCCCCCACAATACCCTCCATGATTTACCATTTGTCTTCCAACTTGCTCTATAAATGAAATTGAAACCTTAGAGACAAAATGCACAAGTAATTTGTGCCTAGAGCAGTCCTATCTTATGGAATAAATGACAAACGGGGACAGTACTCATATGGAGAGGGAGGGGGAAAAGCATGTGACGGTGCAATTTTATACTTTCCAGTTCCAAAGAAGTGTTTTGAAAACTTAATATTTTTAATATGTGTGTGGTTTTTTTTCAGATTGGCATTAAGTTATGAGCAAGTATGAAACTGGATAAACCACATCAGTCCCTTAAAAAGAGCAAATGATCAACAACAGCAGGTTGTGATTCCCAATTTAGATCAATCCTAAAAGAATATTCTTTTCCAGTGGAGAATTGCATACATTTCTGAGTATGGACAAATATTGCAGTTGAGAAATAATGTATTCTCTCAGCCTGCATCTCCTACCTTCTTTCTTCCAAGTGTTCTTTTCATCTTGGAGATCCTACCAGCTCCCTAGAAACATTATTCCCATCTACTTAGTCTGACTTCCGTTCAGTTAGCATTTAAATTAGGCAGCTTCCCCATTTATGACTCCTGACAAACAGTGGGGCAATGTTGAGAACATAAATGAGAAAGTTTACTGTCATTAGTTGTGCCATCAACCTGGACAAGTCTTTAGCATATAGGGGAGGTTACCGTGCAGTTCTGGGCTCTACAATGCTCAGCAAAAATCGCATCTTCAACAAAATTACATGTGTGGTCTGAGTTCCTTTTTAATTGCAAAGGTCTGTCAAAACTCTCCTGAATGAATACAACCAATCATTTTCACAAGATTTATAACTTGGTCCATTTTTTGGTTGATTTCCATTATTTCCACTACATGATGTAAAGGACAGGATTGAAGTGAAGACAGTACTAGCCAAATCTCTTGTCAAAGCATGAGCAGACTGCAGATTCTTAAAAAGAAGTCTGCAGGAAGTTTGGGGTTTTTTTTTATTGTTGTGTTTGGGTGTTTTGGGGTTGTGTGGTTTTTTTTTTATTTCAGGAAAAATCTTGAAATGGACTCATTCTGTAACAGATTAACTGCTCTGACTAGAAATTTCCCCTGAACTCAAAGTGGAAAACTGACACAGAATATTTCAGTTTAAGCAGGCAAAAAAAATTTAACTAATCCAAAGGATTTAATGAGGAATGTCAGGCAATATAGGCAAGCTTTAATGTCATTATTCCTGTAGTGTGTATACTGTAAAAATCTCTTGTGCAAAGCAAGAAGTGATTTTTGTCTTTCTACTAATTGTAGAGTTTTAACTGCATGCCAGTTCTTTACTCCTTTTTCTATATAAACTGTGTAAAAACAGAAGTAGAATGAGTATCAGGCAGATTCCCGTAGTCACGTTGAGGAAGACTGTGGGGAAAAAAAAAATAGCATTGTATTGTTTGGCCAATCCTCCATCAGAACAGTGTTCCCAATGGGACTATTTTTACCAATGTATTTTCAAAGTTGTTTTACAATTAGAGAACTGTCAAGGTGTTTTTGTACAACCATGCCTTTAACAA
>NW_008825562.1:635254-648155 GCF_000699105.1 Pygoscelis adeliae | reverse complement strand
TGCTCATAAATCTATCACAAAGGGGAGCACTAGACATTCTGATCCCATAAATACTTTGTGTGTGTGTATAGAAGCATTCTGTAACATTCCTGTGACCCACATCATATGGATTTTAATGTGAAAAAAAGTAATTTTAAATTAAGAGTCTGGGAGGTGATGTTCAACTGAGACCTTGAACAGACCTGCTTTTGGCCCAGTTGCCATTCCAGAGGGGATAAAATATTTGAGGGGAAAAAACCACCACTGTCAGAATTTGCAGATAGTCTACAAGAGTAAGGTGGTAATGGGAAAGATAAACTGTATAAAATTTTATTCTAAGGCTGTTCCATTTCAGTAGTATGTCTTTCTATTAAAGCTTTCAGTTCAGAGGACATACATGAAGGGAAAAAGTGCAGGTCCCACTAACAACAGGAACTTATTTCCGTTTTTTAGGAATTTTTAGTTTTGGCGAAGGATTTTACTTGGGTTACTAGGCTTAAAAAGTGAGTGTAATCTGTTAGTATCAAATAAGTGATCCTTATACAAAGGGGGATGAAAATCTCCACTTCTGTAACTCCACTGAGTTCACTGAAGTTAATTAAAGAAAGTATCAGACTTGTGCATTTCTGAACGGTTTGATGAAACCATAAGGAAGTTGGATTTCTCATGTGCTTTTGTCTCCTATAACACCTTTTTTACGAGTACCTGAATCTGCTTTTAAATAATCAGTTTGTTGCACCTTTGAGGAAATTTTCAAATCAGTGTTAACTGCTGAATAGATGCTAGTGCTGTAGTAAGTTTAGAAATAAGAAAAACTGCAAAAAGAAGATTTAGCAGACAAAAAGAAGACTAGTTAAACTTTTTTAGGTTTGAGTCTGCATACATTTTGTTACTGAATTGGAATTCTAAATCCATTTTTATAATTCTGCTTTTTTAACTACTAAATTAAGGTTTTGAAGTCCTTTAACTTGGTGACAAAGTAAAATAAACTGTCTTGAGGGATGTATCAAGAAGGAATTTGCAACTCTAGTTAATGAACGGACAGGCCCCCAAAAAACAAAATTTAGGATTGCATTTATGGATTGTATCAACATAAGAATGTCAAGTAAAGTCATGGCTGGAATGAAGCTTATGTGGTTTTGGAACTGGCAGTTTAAATGTCCTTGTGGTATCCAGTATTGGCCAAAGTAGCAGATCTCTGTCATATATGTGGAGGTATGTTGCTGAAGTTGTAGACTAACAAATGAAATTAAAATAAAAAACTAAATAAAATACTGAAGAAGGAGGGAGGAAAAAGGAAAATTATATTGTTTGCTAAATCTGATTTTGGACAAGCCATTACTTGCCTATGCGCATACTCTCCCTCTTCCTCTCCCCCCAACCCCCTTTCTCCTCAGGTTCCCTGCTTTTCCCCCATAGTTATATATTTTTATATATTTAAAAAAAAAAAAAAAATTACGTATATCACAGTATTTCCGCTTTGCCTCACCAAATACTTACTTGGATTTGAGGCCTCTGGAATACCAGTGCTTCTGGCTCTTTTAAGAAAGCAAATTCTAAAAGTAATCTTTCAGAAAGAAAAGTTTAATAGTTTAAATCCTCTTAACTTCACTTTATTTTGGATCAGATCCTTGGAGGGTGGGGTTTGGTTTTTTTTAGTTCATTGTCTTGTTTTTTCTGTATTGAATGTATTTTCTTTGTTTGTGCTTGAGGGGAGGAAGCAGCTTTTCAAAGTCCAAGAGATTTATTCAACAATTCATGTATGTAGAGATAGTGGTACTGACAGAGAATCATAGTGCCATGTTTCACGTGAGTTGGGAAATGCTTCTGTGAAAATGACCTTGCTGTAAAAATTAATATAATTTATTAATAATAGGTTAGAATTAGAATGTAGATAAATTATGATAGATCTTTAAGCCAAAATGCTTCTGACAATGATTGGCTTACCCTGAGGAAACTACTTTTTGCTATGTTCTTATCCCTCTGGGCATGTTGCTGCTAATGGAGGCACTAAGGAATGGTGTAGCTATGCCCTGCAGTTGAACTCTTATGATACCTGTGAAGGAAGGGCTGGGGCAAAACTCAGGAAACTTAAGAAAAAAGGACTGTGAAAAGTAGGGTGCAAATAAAATGAAAGAAATAGAAGTAAACAGGTGAGATGATAGAAAAATGGAGACATAGAAACAAAATCAGATTGCACAAAATGTTACATTTCAAAAAGAGAATGAACTCTTTCCAGCTTTTCTCCCTGTAATTCTCTTACTGAGAAGTACTTTCAAAGAACTGTACATAAACTAAATGACTAATAATTATTCAGGCTAAACCAGTAAGATTTAGCCATTAAATGATTATATGAATTATTCCAAAGTAGATTTTACTTTAAACGTTTCTCAGTAATAAAATCTGAGAGTTAACATTCTTTTATCTTAAAACATGTAAGTTCGCTATATGTAAAGCAAACCCTCCATTAACACAGTATTGCTGAAATAGAATAGAAACAACTTCCACATCTGAAAATGCCACTTCAGTGAAAAATTCGGGGTAGAATATTGAATTCGTATTATTTGTGACTTAAATTCAAGTGGTGGCTTTGTTTGTTTCCTGAAATAGAAAATCTGAATTCTCCAAGAACACTAAATTTCCAGTAACCCAAATGTCTGTAAAATTTGTGGAAAAATATTGCGATGCCTAAAATAGATTGTCATTACCTCCTCCTAGTTACATGATAGGGAACTGCAGCCAGTGTCACCCTCCTCATGTGCTGAGAGGGGCAGAGGTGAAGTCTTAACCAAGAAACTACTGCTTCATTTGGTCACAGTCTTTGGCACTGATTTTGGCCTCACTGTTGCAGAGAGATGCTTGGAGAGAGTGTCAGGGTCTTCATACTTGTCCGTTTGCTATGACACAGTCTGTAAAAACTAGAGAGAAACTTAAATTGCTAAATCTAGATCAAAATATTAAACATTCCCTAGAATAAATAAATCTGTCTAAGCAGTATACTAATGGACTGTAAAAGCTCACGCTATCGATAATAGTAAATTTTTTGAGTGGAATGAAAGATGGTGGTTGGAATTTTTTTTTTTTGTTGTTTTGTTTCTTTGTTGTTGTTGGTGGTTTTTTTTAACGGTGTTGTGAGAGTTGTGTGTTTATGCTTCTCTTAAATCTTTAGTCTTCACCCTGAAAGTGCACTAGTCAGACTTATTCAGAATTGGCAATAAATTATCCAAATATATTTTTTTAAACTTATCAAATCACAAAGTTTTGATAAATTTGCCTTCAACTTTGCATGCATAAAGAACCAGAAGCAAATTAATTGCATGATTTCAGACTGGTTGTGGTGCAAATTTTCTAAACATTCCCCCTAGGTTTTTTAAAACGACTTTTCTTGCCTTGTTGACAGGCTGAGGCAATGAACCTTCTATTTAAAACAAAGAAACAAAAGAACAAATCAAATTGCTACAGTTTTTCAGCCTGTCGCTGAAAACTCTGAAATCTATATCAAAATGTCCCATTTGCCTCTTGCTAACAAATGTATCTTTGGAATGAAGTCATCAGCTACTATCTATTGACAGTCTTTAAGAGTCTGAATGCTACTCCTAAGCCGACATCTTCACTATAGCTAATACAGAACTGTCCACACGTGTCTTATAATGAAAAAAAAGTCATTGGTTGTTTTTTGGGGGAATTCCATAAATTCCTCACTCAGTTGTAAGCAATAAATATAGGTACAACTTGGTTTCTTTTCCAGATGATATGTATCTTATATCTAGCCATAGCTTATATCATTCTTAGATCACAAGTGAGATAAGGAGACTTGCTCTTTTCAAGCCTGCACAACCAATATGCCACTTTAAATGCCAGACTTCACCATAATTGTTCTGTTTGATTTCTGTTTTCTGGGTTATATTCTGTCAATCCATACCAAGAACAAACACCTTCAGCGTCTTTGCTCAAAACAGTCTGAAGAAACTCTGCTTGCATATTTATTCCACTAGCAAATTACTTCAAAAATTAGAGAATTGTTGCTGAAGTATTCCCACAATTATATACAAGAGATGTGACACAGCAAGGCTGAGAAGTCAACATAATGTTTGTTTTCTTGTCCTCACTGTGACTACGTCTCTGTCATTTGTTGGTAGCCCAAAAGGCATCTTGTAGTTCTACAAAATCTTTTCTAAATCTGGAATCTTTGAACTTTTGGAATGTTCATTAAAGGGAAAACAATCCATCTTCTATGCTTTTTCCCTCTAAATACTTTCCCTGGACAAGATATCTCAAATTTATGAATCTTTTATGTATTAATAATTAGTTCCTTGTCAACACATCTTAGGAATGGCAAGAAAAGGATTCTTGACAAATGTATTTCTTAGGTATGACAGTGCAGCTTAATTAAAAATAATAATTCAGATGCAGCCAGAAGCCATAAACAACCAATGAAACACTCTATCATTGAGAGAATGGGAGAATAAAAATACAGTCAGCGCTATCATTTCAGCTTTTCTCCCACTTATTACTACACAATTTGATCATTAATTTTAGATAAATAGCGTGCTAAATGCTTTTAAGGATGTACAAAGACTACTGTCTCTTTCTTCTTTGTCCACCTTTGCTGGAGTTATTAATTATATATTATCTTTTTAAAATGTAACGTTTCCTACTAATTAAACTCTTCCAAAGATAAGGAAGTATTCTTGTTTTTATAGATCATAACAATAGATTTGGGGGTTGGGCTAAAAGTGGTTCTGTAGAACATCAGATTGTTTTCAGAACAGAGGGGAATCTGTACTGCTGTGCCCCTATATATGGACAAAAAAAAGTCAGCTCTGCAAATCAGAGTTCAAAACAATAAAACCGTACTAAGCAGAGCTGACAAAAATGTCCAAATTATTTTTTTTATTAAATAAATTATTTTTCTGGAGTTTATGAGTAATAATAATAATTATTTTTTTATTTTTTTTTCAGAATTCTCAGCTGCTACTATGGCAGCCTGCATTACCACTCTGTTCTGGTTCCAGGGTGTTTATTCTATCAGTGTCCGCTTGCAGTCAATATACACAATGCCCAGCCCTTTGGTCATTCCCATCAGGGGACCTGCTGGAGCACTTCCCTGCTCCCTCCTGATCGCGTGCCAGAATGGTGGGCATGTGTCTCTTCCTGGCCTAGAGCTTTCATACAGGCAGGGAGCACTGAGGGACTAAGGCTCTGCTGTGCCCGGTGGAGCAGCTCTGCCCCATAGTATAGATTTGGCCCAAGGATTATTAGTTATAACAGTCTGATTTATCCCCCCACCTCCCCCTGATCAGAAAGGTACATTAACTGAGTGCACAAAACCTTCTTAGAACTTTTTGATGGGGCAGAGGTTCTCAGGTGCCAGCTGAATGCTTTATTTAGCAATTATATCAGTATACAGGGTGAAATAAGAGTCCATCAGACTCAGCTCCCAGTCGTTCCTTTTTGTGATTTCTCTAGCTATATCTTGTGCAATACTTGCAGCTTTTCTATAAAAAACCCCTATGTTAATATTCCAACATGGTTTCATTCTAGCAGACATATCAGCATGCAATGTAAAGCTACCACATTCCTGTACTTTAATGAACGATTATCCGTAGTAGCTGTAATAGATCACATTGCCTATGGTTGCAAAGTAAAATGCTTAGTTTAAATCACCATGAAGATGGTTCAAATCAAAGGATTTTGATTTGAAATCGTTATTCAGTATCTATATACTTTATTAACGCAGCTTGTTTGATAGGCGATGACTTGTGAAGTCATGGTAATGCAATCATTTCTAAGTGTGTGACTGTTCCATAAAAGTTGCTCAGCCAAATGTTGAAGAGAACTGAGCCTTAAAATAGTGTAAATATTGCTGGAGAGAACTGATTGCAGAACTTCTTTTGTCATATTTGCTGAGATCTAATAATAATCTTGAGAGCAATAATGTAGTTGCACAACTTACTGAGAAGTCAAGTTCTTCCTTAAAACACTCCATTAAATCATTCTGTCATTGTCTTGCATTTGGTACATGACTCAGGAGTAACTGTCTTGCGTGTTTGCTCAAATATAAATAAGTATGAGTGCATGTGCAAAATTGCTCAACTGGTTTGGATTATTAGTATCTGCACAATCCAAGTGAATGGTTGATATTCTAGTGATCGTTGTTTTCTACCCAATTGCCTATTGTGAATTTAAAAATCTGCACTGGTGACATATCTATCTATATATAAATACAGAGAAATAGAAATTAATTTTTTTTCCCCTTTTTTTTTTTGCTTTCTTTTTTTCGAATTTCTCTAGAAATTGGGGTCAAGTGTCAATTTCTGATGGTTGTAAAAGAGAGTAATACATGGCTTCCTTTGACAGAAATGTATTTACTCGTCTTTATTTTCTTTCTAATCTGAAATGAAAAAAATATTTTTTATTCTTTTATGCACAGAAAGGGTAAAAACTCCCATGATGATTACAACAGAAGTCTTATTTGAGTTATTCATTAAGGCTGGTATGCATTTCCACTCAATATTCTCTTCCTAAAACAGAATAAACAATCACAAGCTTGACAATTCTTTCATTGCTGAAATTCAGGATGTAAGTAAACAACTTCTTTAGGTGGTTTGATGGTGGCTTTTTCAGAAACATGCCAAGCGTCACAGGTATGTTATTTTGCCTCTGGGAATAAGGAATAATAAAGCTTTAGATAAGAGCTGGAGGGAAAGACTACCCTAAAACCAGGTAGTTATATTTGTATCAGATTCATAATTGATAAAAAAGTATTTCCCAAATCTCTACAGGAACTAGTACAGTATTGTACTATTGCTAGATTCTACTTATCATTAAATATAGATGAACTTTTGCCACATCTTCCAACAGCAGACACTGGGGAGGTTAGGAAAGTTTAATGGAGACTACTGTACAAATAAACACAGCAATTGCATAGACTGAGTATTTTTTTAAGCTGGAGAAAGCATGCAGTTAAATCTCTTCACTGACCTTCTTTCTCTCTGTAAAACATACATGTTTTCAGCCCACTTCTGGTTACATTTCTGGATAACATTAGAATGTGTTATACATCAGTGCACAAACTTATAAGTACTGGAAGAAATTAATAATGTGTACCAGGAACATTTCCATAATTATACTGAAAGCACCCAGTAATTAGAGACACTCATAGAATCATAGAATCACAGAACAGTTTGGGTTGGAAGGGACCTTAAAGATCATCTAGTTCCAACCCCCCTGCCGTGGGCAGGGACATCTGCAACTAGATCAGGCTGCTCAGAGCCCCGTCCAACCTGACCTTGAAAGTTTGCAGGGATGGGGCATCTACTACCTCTCTGGGCAACCTGTTCTGGTGCTTCACCGCCCTCATAGTGAAGAATTTCTTCCTTAGATCTAATCTAAATCTACCCTCTTTCAGTTTAAAGCCATTAGCCCTTGTCCTATCACTACATGCCCTCTCCAGCTTTGTTGTAGGCCCCCTTCAGGTACTGGAAGGCAGCTATAAGGTCTCCCCAGAGCCTTCTCTTCTCCAGGCTGAACAACCCCAACTCTCTCAGCCTGTCTTCATAGGAGAGGTGCTCCAGCCCTCTGATCATCTTTGTGGCCCACCTCTGGACTTGCTCCAACAGGTCCGTGTCCTTCTTACGTTGAGGGCCCCAGAGCTGGACGCAGTCCCCCAGGTGGGGTCTCACGAGAGCAGAGTAGAGGGGGAGAATCACCTCCCTCGACCTCCTGGTCACGCTTCTTGTGATGCAGCCCAGGATACACTCTATTGATAATGTTACCAAAATACACTTAAAGACTTTTAAAGAAATTTCAGACTAGTTTAACACTTCAGAATCCTGAAAGATATGAGGAAGCAGCTAAATCTGCATTTGATATAAGTCCAAAGCAATCTCACTCCTCCATAGTTGATCGTTAAATTCACTAAAGAAAACTCTTTCTAATTAAAGTTACATCACATAAAAAATGAATCTAAATGAACTCATCTGGTAATGAATATCTTTTCCTTGTTTGCTCGTAAGACACAAACGCTAACTTCAATGCAAGTTTTTGACAGAACTGCAGAATTCTTCCCTATGCATTTTTTTTTACTGTAGTAAATGTCATACAAGTCTTTTATAGCAAAAGAGCATAACATATTATTGCACCAAAAATTGCATGATATTAATGCTTTGCTTTATGGATTCAGACTCTCAGAGATCATGTGGAAAACATGGACTGATTTTTATTTGATGTTTTTAGCAGTTCTGTTGGTATGTTATGCATCGCATTAAGGGGTTTTTTTGTTTTTTTATTATTTTTTTACTGCTGACTTTAGCTTTGATCTAACTGGGGAAAAGTTTCAGGTTCAATCAATTCTTCTCCATGGGCCTTTGATAGTCACTGGATGTGCAGAACAGCTCTTCATTGTATTCCTTCCAGCAATAGACGTGAATATTTTCCACTCTCTTCGTTTAATAAGTCTGAGTTTTGGATTGGATGTGTGTTGCTAGAAGGCTCACCATGTAAAAAGAGTTTTTCTTTTTACCTGAAATTTGCACAGCTTTTCACTATAGGTACTCTTGTGGGAGACAATCATCTTTGTCCCTTCCTGACGTTCTCTGCTGGGTGCTTTGATATTCAGCAAGTAGGAGTACATGTGCATGCTTGTTAGGATGAAGACTATTTGTCTGCTCCAACCTAAGTAAATGACCTTACTTGGCATGATTTCTGTTTTGCAGTATGTAAGTTTAGAAAATTTTATTCACAGAGAGAACAGAAGAAAGTTCTATGCTAATACGACTTTTTCCATCTTTCTCTCTACATCCTTTTTTTTTTTAAGTCCTTTTTCTTTTTTGGTAATTTCAACAGGTCATGCTGAGGTTTGTTGGTGCCAGACTTCAATCACTGTATTTCCCTACCAAATACAAGCTAGCTTTTCTTCCATATTCAAATCAGTACCTTACAGCCTGAAAAATAATCAAACAAGATCAGAAACATGGCATTTAAACAATCCTACCATAACAGACTAGCGTTCATGTTTAGAGGTAAAACTGCTGTTTACCTCAATTCTGAGTTCTAGTGCCTTTACTTTAAATATGATTCTTTCACTAAGTTTATAAAACATTTACAAAAATTAAAACATTTCTCTTTCAACTGATTTTTTTTTAAATTCTGTCTTTATATAAGCTCCTTTTTTTCTCCCCCTTTACCTTTTGTTAAGAGTCTAGAAAACACTTTCAAAGTCACCCCAGGGAAAGCTCTAAGCCAGAGGACATACACCTTTTCCACTTTTCGTGCTTCAGGCTAAGATAGTTTGACTGATCCATCATCTGACTAGTGGGCAAAGTATAAATCATGTATGAAAATGTCAGCTGAAATGTTAGTGCACCTTCATGTCATTAATTGCATTTTTTTTAATCATATGTCTGTATCATCTTCAGAAATTCCCCAGCATAACACAGTTGCAAGTACCAAATACTAACCTAAGATTTCTGGGTTTGTTTGAGTTTTTTTAATGGTACAAAACTTGAAGAAGAGATACATGCTAGCTTTTTGAACTGCTTCGCAAGGTCAGGTCAAAACATTACATATGAGAAGAAGTCCTTCCAATTCTACTGGTTTAGGTTTATCTTCTAGACAAGAAAATCTTGAGAAGATCTTCTGAAGTACAAAAGTCAACTGACCAGTGGAATTCCACCAGCCGGTGGAATTTTGTCACTATTTTCCATCAGGCAACACTGTATACCTTTACTCAGAACTATTTCAATTCCTGTAAGTTATAAATGTATATCAAGACATACTCCAGTCCTCATTAAAACATACTATTTGATCTTACTCCTTTGTGTGTGAGAGGAGGGAAAAAACAGGAAAGGAATTAAACTTATGCTATTGTTTTCAGAGCTTCCTGTAGAGAATGTGGATCCCGGTCAAGTTTGGCTGTATAACAGAAGCAGTTGGTAAGTCAACACATACTGCTCTGAAATCTCTCCAGCCTCAAAAGATCTATTTTTGTGTTGATTTTTTTTGGTACTGACAAAACCTAATTGACCAAAAAGTAAAAAAACATCTCACAGAAAGGATTTATTTTTTGCAAGCTATAAAATTTTGTGGGATTTCACATCATAATTTCCTATATTTACAAAGAGGAAGCCTGGTATTCATATAGACAAGGATTACACTATAGTCCTCTTCTAATGTTTTCTGTCATTAATTGCCTTTGGTTTTGAGGATTTGGATTGTTTTTGTTGTGAAGGTTGTGGTTTGGGATTGTTTTATTTCTCGAACAACAACAAAGGATTGATGTACTGGAAATTGAATGATTCTGACCCTTTGTGTTTTGTTCATTTGGCTTCAATTAGATTGTTTGCTGTACCAAACTGTGTACTATTAATCTCCTTGCTAGAAAGCTGCATTTAAAACTGAATCATCGAGCAAGACACAGTAATCACTAGTATAACAAGGAAGTTTAAAGTTTAGTATAACCTCCTTGCTTCCTCCTGCCCCTAAGACAAACACAGTCAAAAGAGAGGCCAATTGGAAAATGAAGACCTAGACACCATCAACTTATAGTAGCATGAACACAAATAAAGCATAAGGAAGTGCTTCACATACATGAAAACTAGATCCTTTTAAAATATCATACCTGTAAAGCCAAATCAGACCTTCCCCTTTGTTTTTTCTTTTATAACATATTTACAGCTAGAAGGGTCCCTTCTGCTTCCTAATACCTCAGACTGCCTGTCTTCTAATAAGTGGTTTAAAGACAAGCTTGGTTTGCTTTATATGGTTATGTAGACTAAGTAGTAAAAAGATGGTGGTAGCTTCAATTTACTTTAAAAGTTATGTCAAAGTTTGCCTCAGTGAGAGGAACACATCTTCTGTCTTTCTGCAGCATTTGACATCTGTAAAAGTTTAGCTGCTTGAGTAACACTGAACCTACTAATAAGCTATGAAGTTTTTGCGGGTCAGTAAGACTGTACAGAATAAGACAATAATCAGAATTTCTGCCTATGGAGTAATGGATGTAGCAAGGGACATGAGAGAAAATATATATCTGTTTTGGCTCTTGTTTTCCTGTTACTTTAGATCCAGAGATGTCACCACATACCCTAGAAAATAGTTTGCCTCTTGGATATCAGGCATTTCAGAGATAACATTTGGAAGATAGTTCAAGTGCTAACATCTTCCTTCAGGTGGAATGCAAATGTCTTCTATTACTGGTGCACTGCTGAGGGAACATGCAGTCCAAACCACTAAAGACTGGTTTGTTGAAATCAAACTCTTCCAGAAAGCTTTTGGGAACAAAAATAGAATTTACCCACCCTTCTTCGTTGTGCTTATTTGTTGAGCTAATGTTAAAGAATTTTACTGTAAAAGAAAAAAATAGAAAATGAAATTAGAATTATATAATTCTTTGTAAATAATCAGATCCATTATGATAGAAGTGGAATAGAAAACAGACACGTTCTACTATAAAAATAAGATTCAGCTATAGAATTGAGATTTTGCCTATTGTTCTTTGGTCATGTCAGTAGTATAATACTGCTTATATTCCTTGACCAAACAATTCTAATACTTCTTAGAACTGAGTATCTGGATGCAAATTCAACTAGCCTGTGTCAATATTTTTCAAGTTTCACTATGGAGAAATAACTGACGTCTACAGTTTCTGCAATTGTCCTTTCAGAGACTAGTTTCCAGGTTTTCCCAGACAGTTTCCTTTCATTCCTTTATTTATTTTTTTTCCCCATGAAATTTTCGTAGCCGAATAGAATCCCCTTGATTATATTTGTACTTTTTGATTGAGTATGGGCCTGAGAACAGGTTAGAGTTTGGATGTTCTAAACCAGAGTCTCTAAAATGTATTTTGGTGCCAGGGAAAAAATATGTTTGATTTACAACCAATTGTTAGGATATAACTTAAGCACTTGATAAATTACATTAATATTATGGTTGAATTTATTGAATTAATGTAAGCCTTTTAAAAAAATATATAAGCATGATACTGACTTAGCAGTGATGGGTGTTATAGGATGATGTTATAAAAGCATTGTTAGAGCAATAAATTTTTAACTTATAGATTATATAAATGAATCCATTTTCTACAAGTGAATGAACCTTCTCCAAGCTTTTAGGGCATCAGTCACAAGCTTTTTTCGGTTGTTAAACACAAGGATGTTATCATTCTGGTAATGTTGCAACACAGTAAACATAATGTATACTAAATAACACTAATTTCTCATATTTTTGAAACTCTGGTGCCTTCTTTTTTGTAAACAATAAGATGTAATCTACTTCCATTGCTATGTTTAGGACCAGAGTAACTTCTATTGAACATTTTAATGCTGCATGTTGGGAACTATACAAATGAAACTATCTAGGACAAAAATCCTCCATTGCTTGTATAGCCAAAGCCACACTTAGACACGGTATAGAACAGATATCGCAGGAGCTTTGTATATGAGCCTGTAACTGAGCTCAAACTTGCCTAGTATATAAAAAGTTTCAAGACAAATTATTGATCAGCTGCATACATTAAGCAAGCTTCAGAAAGCTTAATTTTCACCTTCCCCTTATCATAGCCTCAGAACTTGCACTGTGGATAAGGCAGTCCACTAATACTTTGAGGTGCTACTATGTGAGCTACGTAGGGCAGCTAAGTTAGTTCACATGCCTCTTTAGAAGGTGGTGGTACTCAGCATTCTAAGCAACAAGTGTCATATATAGTGCATTGATATGGATTATGTGTCATGGAACATCCATACTGTTGGCCATACCAGTAACAATATTTTAAATGCATATTAATAAATAGATTTTTGAATAATCATTTTTTTTCATATTCAATAGAATTTTTTATTTTAAAGACTTGGAGATTTTAATAAGATCAGTTCAAACCAGTCTTTCAAAATTAGCATTTACAAATACAGCTTCCTATAGAAGAACA
>NW_008825562.1:628181-635230 GCF_000699105.1 Pygoscelis adeliae | reverse complement strand
CTATACAGGTTTTTTGTTTGGAATGTCACAATAACCTGAATTCCCATACTTTTGCAGACATGTTTTCATTGGATAGACTCTTCCTTCTTCTCTGTGACCTAATGTCTGCCAATTTGAACTGTGTGGCTAAAATGTTTTTAATATTTCCATTGGTAGTTATATTTTTCCTCTTTCTTGCATATTGCTCTTATTAATATTACATTTAGCATTAAATTAATTGTTATTTCAGAATCCCTGAAATTGAATTTACTGTTCCAATATTAATAAAAATATTAACTTTCTTTCTGGAAGTTCTTAATCTTAAATCCAAGTTATTCTTGCATATTCTTCTGACCTTGATGCCCTCCTTTTCATTTGCTATAAATATAAAGTTCTCATGCTTTCTCTTTCGCTATGTACTCTTCAGATAAATGCAACCTTCTTTTCCTAATGAAATTCTGAGACCAAAGAATTTATTATTATTATTATTACCACTTGCCTTGGGGAAGGCATATATTTTATGAACAAACTCTGGTTTATTTTCCCATTGCAAGAGCAAATTCATTGACCTGCACTCTGCTGGACTATGTTTCTTACCATTCTGCCATAGAAAGATAAACTAAGAATTTTATCAAATTAAAATTTTGTGAATGTTACATTTTCACATGCTCAGCTCTTTAACTTTATCCCCTCATACAAAATGAACCAATCTTCTAGTCCATAGGTGAAAACAGAAAAGTGGTCCTTTTTCACAGCCAAAGATTTTTAGAATAAATAAGAGTATTTCTAGTTTTTGCATCTCTCTGGTTCTCTGGAATGCTGTCAGAAACTCTGTTATTCCTACTTTACACTCAGCTATATGTTTAATTATGGGTTTTTTTTTCATTAAATACATAATCATAGCATTAAAGTAAGGTTTTCTGATTTTGGGGATGCCAGGCTTTTAGTAACCTGGCTTTTTTTTCACTCCAAGTCACTTCCTTGATAAGAATTAAAATATCTGCTATTCCTACAGAAGACAGGAATATTTTTCTTATTTCTTTTTTTTTTCTTTTTCTTTATTCTTATTAAAAAAGATGGAGAGGCAGAATTCCTTCTTAAAATAATATTATTTATATCTTCTTTGTTATACTATCTATCAAATATATTAAAACTGATTAAAATAAGCTGGAGGGGGGAAACAAAATAAGAATCAAACCTATCATTTTTGAAAATTTAGCCTCCTATTCTGAATTGTATCAGAGAATAAATATAGTGACTATCCATGTACTTTGATAAAGCGGCAGCTCAATATGTTTAAAAGATACATTTCAGTCTATCATTCCGACAAGAAAAAAGCAAATGAGACTGGAATTTGTTCTGACTCAGAAATTGAATAGCTTAGCAATTCCCCTTAAAAACAATTTAAATCACATTTTGAATCTGCTTTTAAATCTGATTTTTATTGTTTAAGTACTATTTAAGAGGGTTTGCCATAATTATGTTGAAAAAGCATTATCATCAATCAAAATGCACAACTTTTCCAGAAGAAGATTTTAATTTCTGATTTCAAAAGGGGAAAAGAATTCTGTGCTCTCATTTGCTCATATTTTTCTTACTAATCATGTTTATCAAGGTTAGTGAGTGTACTTGTCTCTTCCTTATTTAGGAAATTATTAATTTTTCCAAGTAGCCTACAATATTTCTTAGTCCAAAATAATAACTGAAGTTCACAGATTACTGAGCAGGCAAGGCAGCTGGAAACGCATTTTTGTAAGAGTACCTCTCAACCATTTAAAAACTCAACAGTTGGGCTGAACTTCTATTATAACTCCAACACAGGTATTTAGCTAAAAGAAGCAATTCCAGAATTTTCAGACAAGCCCATGATAGCAATGTGTAATCTTTAAAACTGTAACACTGTTATTACTTTAGACCTTTTTATGGCAAGGGAAAAATTTTTAAGTCTGCACAGACAGATTCCACAAATTCTCACAGCAGCTATGTTACAGAGGAATTCCACTCAGTTTCTGGTCTTCTTTAGAAGACCATTGTAGTAGGAACCTGCAGCTTAATTCTCATTAAATATTTTACCAATGGATTAGAACTGTGAATGTGCTTTAATAACTTTCTCCCACAAAGTGGTGTGGAAATACTGTCTTCTCAGTGTTTCCTGAAATAACTTCTTATACTTGCAATTAATTTAAAAAGATTATCTTGGGAGTATTCAGGGCACAAAAGTTAAAAGATAAATTGCGTTGCTCATCTAAATGTTAGGGTATGCATGCTAATCTGACATTTATAAGCAAGGAATATAATAAAAACTTTCTCAAGTAGGAAAGACACTGCTTTACACTGGGTGGCTTTAGGCTAGTTGGATCTACTCTTCATACTACTTATTACTCAACCCTCTTCTAATGAAAATTATATTTACTTTAATTTCTGTCATTATTCATACACCTGATTCATAAGTCTAAATAGTTTTATGCTCCCATCCTACCTTTTAAAAGGTCCGACTGACAGTATAGTACCTTATTTCATGTTAAGAGTACAATTTCTAATTAAATACTCAGATATTACAGCAGGATCTGAATTTCAGGGATGACATCTTCAGAAAAAAATTGGGGACTGTTAGCAATATTTTATTGTGTTTTAATATTACTGATATTTTCTGTTCTCAATGGTAGTCATAAAAGGTTTTTTTAATCCAACATGTATAATTTGACCAAGTACAGTCCAAGCTTCTCTCCCATTGTCTTTTTTCTCTGAGCCTTAATGTAGATTTAAGTTTCTCCTTGCTCATTTAGTACTTGGCTATTATAGAAGTTTTTTCATTTTTAAGTAACTTCCCCATTTGATACCACTTTCAATATCTTTCTAGGTGTTTAATATATGGAATATATATTGATTTTTGGCAGATCATTTTCTTCCATACCTCTTTTATGTAGGGACATTAATGTATAAAGTACTACATTCTTTAAAGCTAGTCAGTGAGGCCAAGTCCATAAATTCTGAAAAGTGGAAAAGAACAGGGGCAATTCAAACAAATTCTAAGAGAACCAAAAACTTGAGGCAATGGTAATACTTTTATACTGTTTATTTGTTTAGTATTCAGAATTAAGAATATAAGGTGCTTTTAAGTAGTTATCCATTACATAAAGGCACAGGAGACATAAAGTGAAAAAAAAAACAAACCCCAACATGTAAAATGATAACAACAAAAACAACAGTCCTAAGGTAAATACTTAGTTCTGTGATGTCTTTGTTGCATAAAGGTCTATAGTGAGGTCTGATTACATAGAGAAGCACTCTGCTACTATATTCTTGCTGTGTATGGGTGTTTTCAGTGTTAACATTCATGGAGTATATATTGTTGACTTCACTGTGCTTGATGGATTCTGTATGGGAGTCAGCATATTTATCCTATCTAGGCAGGGACATTTTCTTCATTGAAACCACATTCAGTACAGAGAATAAGAAAGTCCACAGTGACCACACCGCAGTGACCGCAGTAATGCTCGGTGTGCTCTTTATATCAAAGTTCTGTCTTCTCCTTTCCATTTAGACCCTGCACATGGGAAGAGTTGGACTCTACATTCATTTTCTCTTGTGAATTTTAAGGACATTGCAGATTTTCACAATGCTTAAGAAATTGTATGTCATAAATGACGACAAAGCCCAGTACTGGAGAGACTGTTGTGGCATCTCCAACTTGGGGGAGCACAGTGCTTAACATCTGATGCCCTTGATGTCAACACAGTGATTTAGAGACCTACTGAACTGCCAAAAGTTACCTTGGTCACGAGGGAAACATAGGGACTTCCGACAGCTGATTCACAGTGGGTGGAAGCATCGGCATTGGCAATGCATAGAACTGTCTAATACCAACCATGGGGTTTGCCATGAATTCTTTCAACATTCTGGCTGGAAAGATAATGATGTCTTGTAAAAGCCTGTCTCATATGCTGACTGTATTAGAATTCAGTCATTTCCTCAGCATATCCTTCTCAAGAACTGCATAGGATGTCTACAAGGCTATCATTGAATTTTAAAGGAATAGAAAGAATTTTAGGATTTTTTATTTCTTCTTCTTGAGTTATGCCAGGATTGAGGAAGTTCTCTGTATAACAGTCAAGACAGTGTTTAGCTCATGATGGAAATCAACAGAGCAGCTGCTATCATTTCTACAGCTATCCCTTTGAAAGTGTCATCTGCATTTTAAGTCTGATACAATCATCTTTATGTCTTGGAAGCCAGTTAAAGCACAGAAAAGCTTGCTGCAAGTCACTCCTCAACAAAAGCACTGACCTTGTCTGATTGCTTATCATTTACTGTAGAAAACTCTTCTCCCCAAACTGGCAAGTACCACCAACAGTTGTATGCTGTAAGACAAATCACCTCTAAAGTTTCATGCCACAGATTCATTTTACATATAACTTCAGGTTTGCTGTAGATCACCCATATGCTCATCAGGATGCTCATCATCCGTATGATGGTGCTCATTAAAAAAAAAAACCACCACCACAAAAACGCCTCTAAGGAGAGGGAATCCTCAAAAGCCACACCAGCTCTATTGTTTCGCAGATGAAGGCACATCTGCTTTAGACAAGATAGTGGACCTGTGACTTCAGAATCTTAGTACTTCTGGCCCTACTCTCTTGCATGTGGTGCTCCTCAGATTTCTGCTAGACTCTTAGTCTTTATTAAAAGCAATTTGTCCTTGTTCTGCATGCACTGGGTGAGGGATCGAGATTCCCGTATCCCTAAGGCTGACTGGAGGTCTTAATTCTTTGCAATGGGTCACCAAAGGACTAATTTGACCCATGAGGTAATAACCTTTTAATTTTTCTAGCTGGATAATTTGTCATCATCTGATTATTTCTGTAGAACTCTGACACATACAAAGTAAAGAGGAGTATAGAAGCAATCACTTCGTCTGCCTGACAAGATGGTAACTTTCTCAAACTAGTCTATTACAATCACCTACAGCTGTTTTAATGTCAGTCTAAATGATATTCTCAAAATGTGGTTTCAGAAATATTCCTTCTCATTCCTTTTTATCTTTTCAGCCTGTAAATAGATTATAAATGGAACTGCAAAAGCAGAATGCAGCAGCAGCTTATACACACTTAGCAGAACTGGTAAATCCTTCCTGTGGAAAGATTAAAAGCTGTTAGGTCAGTATTTGTGGAATCATATCCTATTTTTTCCCAGTTCACAACTCAGCTGGAAGCTGAAGTTTAACTTGATTTCCAACAACCAAATCAACATTTGAATACAAGTCTGACTTATGTATAGAGAAAATAATTATATTTAATAAGCATGTGTTAAATGAGATGTTGGATGCTCTGTACGTTAGAATACGAACAAACTCTTAAGAGAATAACAGCAGAATTGCATGTTAGCTGCCATGATCAGCAACCTCACATCTGGAACTCTGCCATTGCTCTAATTCAGAAAAAAGGTAAACCCAAAATTAAGTAAAGCTTTTTTAAAAGCTTATATTATTTTAATTAATCTTTGCTCTTCTCTAGTTTTTAACCAGGACAAGAAAAAAATATCAGCTGTGCTGCCAGAAAATGCTGTCATAAAGTTGCCAGTGTTGTACTTGTTTACTGAATGGATTTTTTTTTCCTTTTTGCATTTTAAGTTTTTTAACAGTTTAAAATACTTCACTGGAGAAGTATGCACATAACAAGGAAATATATATTAAAAAACCCCTATATAATATTAATATTTCATTACAAATTTTATTACATCACATTCTATTTTAAAAAAAATAAATTCCAAAAACAAAGGATGCAAATTCTCTCTCCATATTCTGTAAGAGTAGAAAAAACAGAAATAAAAGGACAGGGGCTATCTAAGCCAGTATCTAACTGAGAACAAAGGTCTGTTTAGCCCCCAAGCAGTGGCCAATAACAAGTATGTGGAGAAATATATTTACTAATAATGTAGTATACTGTGGTATTCTACCATCTTCCAGAAATCTTTACCAAAGGAATGTCTCTATTTCACAGTGCTGGTAGAATTTTGTTTGACATGCTCTTCTAATCCATAGTGTACTCCCATTGTTTTAGCATTCACTGAATGTAGAAGCAACAGGTTTCATCATTAAACTATGTGTTATATTAAGAGCTATGTGCTATATTAAGAATTTCCTCTTTTTGTTTCTTTTGAACCCGACAGTTGCTAGTTTTGTTTGATGCCCTCTAGTTCTTGTATTCCAAAAGATGGTGAAATATAACTCCCTATTCACTGACTCCATGCCACTCATGACTTTTATAGGCCTTAATAAAAACTTAGTGGTCTTTTTGCTCACCAAAAAAACCCCTGGTCAGTTTAGCTGTATGGAATTCATTCCACATGTTTTTTTACTGTTCTGTACTACTACTACTTTTACTGTTTTACTATTTTACTTTTACTGTATGAAGGACCTGTAATGCACAAAGGATTCAAAAGCATATAATGGGTTTCTTGCTGAAATAATGATGTTTCCAGTTTTGTTCTCTATTCATTTCCCAACAATAGTTAACATTCAATTGCTTTGTGTTTGCCACTGAGCTGATGTTTTCAGAGAGTTGTCTATCATAATTCCAGCAACGTATTTCTAAGTGATAACAGCTTGGTCAGAGCCCAACACTGTCGATGCAAATTGAGAATTTTTTCTCATTGTGCATTGTTTTTATGTCTATCAGCATCATATTTTATCTGCCACTTTCTCAAATTTGCAATAAAATCTCATTAATTAACATCAATAGATTAGAAACAACAGAAAACCTTGTAACTTAGTAAAGTTTTATTTCCAGTTTATTTCTGAATATAGGATCCAGTACAGATCCCTCTGAACAGCCCTTCTCCACTGTAAAAAAACTGACCTAGATCCCCAAGCAACTTAATTTCTGTAGAAGCCTTTAGTGAGGGATCTTGTCAAAGCCTTTTGTCATGGTGTTATTAATAAATGACATCTTCTCCTCTTCCCTGTTCCTCTTCCCTGGTCTTGCTTAATTTTTTTCTCTCCATTTAGATAATATTGTTGTAAGTGACCAGCCCTGCCCTTCCCTTCCCTTCCCTTCCCTTCCCTTCCCTTC
>NW_008825562.1:616536-627978 GCF_000699105.1 Pygoscelis adeliae | reverse complement strand
CCATCGGCAGGCAGGTGTTCAGCCACCTCCAGGAAAGCAGGGCTCCATCAGATGTAACATAAAACCAGCACACTGCCGCCTGCCTCAAATCAGAAACATACAAAGCAGCTTGTCTGGTGAGCAGAAGAAAAAAATGAAGTCTGCTTTCTCATGGTTTTCTGGTTTTTGTCCTCTAAACACTCCTCCCTCACAACTCGGCAACCTCAGCTGTTCTCTTCCCCCTGTGACATCCTCACCAGGCATGAGCAGTCAAGGAATATTCCCAAATTCCTCTCTCTCTTATGAGCCAAAATCTGCTGATTGGGCAGCACTTTTGTCAGTAAGTTTTCAAAAATATTTGAGTGGTCATGTGCTAGATCCTATATGTGTAAATATAGTGCAGTATACAGAACCAAATAATATAGGAGGGTTAGGAACAGAAGTTGCTACATATAAAATGCACCGTTACAACAAAAATTAAAGAAAGTAAATAAAAATCTAATACAAGTAGCTTTGATTAACTGGGGAAGAGTGTGTTTTGCAAACAAGTACAGTCTATAGGTAATTATAGAATAGAAAGATAGAATAACAATATTTAGGTTAACATTTACCATAAAAGAATGGAAGCGTATTAATATTGAAAACACTTAGAAAAGATCTTGTGAGAAGTTGCCATCATATTTTTTAAAGAAAGTTCTGTAGAGTATCCTTTTTTCCTGAGCCAAATGGAAGAACGACTGAGAAAGATTTATGTAAGTGTTTGTATGCCTTTCCATATGCCACAATTTAATAGACACTAGCACGTCTGTTTATATCATCATTTTTCCTCTTTAAAAAAAAAAAAATTGCTCTTTGCTAGTTTTCATATGTTCCCTAAAGATTTTCATCTTGCAAATAAAAGAGCTTAATTATTTCTATAATGGAAGGATTAGTGTTCCCACGAGCAGATTCTTTCTGTTTAAAAATCATTGTAGGTATAATAAAATGCAAGTAGTTCATGACCAATGCAGCTGCTCCACAAATTACTGGAGTTAAAAAAAACAACATCCCCCCCCCCCCCCCCCCCACTGAAACAACAAGAGAAAAGAAATCCTTAAAAAGAGAGGATTAAAAATGAAACTGAACAAAACTAGTGCCATTAATGGATAGTAGCATTGAGGTCAAGACCACGGAGAATAAATTAGTTGAGAAAAGTGTAATACAATAGCTGACATCCAAACAACCTTTAATGTTTTTGTGTTTTTTCACTATACCCTTGCAAGAGAGGTTTAGGCGTATTACATAACAGCTGCCAAGAAAATATCTCTCTACTACAGCTAAAGCGCATTGAACGCTTTTGTATGTACATCATATTTTATATATTGGCAAATGAATTTGGGTTTCTCTGTTCTCATTTACATCAGTGCCACTACTGGCTTCAGACGATTCATGTTTTACGTCTCTGAATGGTGGGTCAGTGTCTAGTTCATGAATAGAAAGTTACCTACCTAATGAATGTGACATGAAAATAGTGCGTCCTATTATCTGGTTCTCCTAGTAGGTTCATGTTTATTTTAGACAGAAAGCATTACAGATTCAATTCAATAAAGACAAGGAATCTCCCAGAGCTCCATTCTGGAGCGGAGTTCCATTGGACAGATGGAGTTGCTTGTCTGTCTATTCCTGTCTGACTATAGGGCTTTGCCCTCCAAAACCCACAACAAGATAAGACAGCATTTAGTGTGGGGACTGCAAAGCTTTACTTTACTTTCTTAATTGTTTTACAATCCTTTCCTGCTAATGTAGGAAGTAGCTTTATGACCGTGAGACTCTCACAGCTTTGAACTACTCTCAGTTTTCTGGGGACTTCATGAGTTCCCAGCACAATTTAAACTGGGAATGGTAAAGGACACCTTAAAAGTTCTCTTCTGTTTTCTTGCCTTTTAGGAAGTAACATCAAACTCGCCTTTAAAAATGAGTCTACATTTATGATTCAGTGCGGTTCTACAGCCCAAGGGCCAGCCTAGAAAAGCTGCTGTAAACCATTCAAAGCAGAGAAACACCACCATTATCTAAGGTCTGTCTTTATATTACATATGTTTGTAAAACAGAAATAGGTGTCCGATTGACTACTAGCATTCCAGCCTATTTTTGAGAACTCTTTTCTGTGACTCACTGTAGTCTTTGACCAATTTTCATCACTGTTCAGTGAACAACTTCATGTTTACTTATCTATTTGAGGTTTTTTAGAAGTACTTATAATTAAAGTAAATCCAGCATGTTGTAACAGTAGACTACTATCTTGCCATTGTGGAAACAGTACTCTAAAATGATGAATTTTGGCTGTCATATGAAACTATAAAACTATACTTAAGGGGGTGGTTTATGTTACATGTTTTGTTATATGTACATGTTATATCTAATATATAGAGATATATATCTTATATCTAATACGTTATATCCAATTTAACTGAGTGATACTAAAAGATGCAGTCCTATCACCGATTCCTCTTGTCCCTCTGTTTCCTCCTGTACATTATAATTAGCAATCACATGTAGAAACAACTGAAACCTGATTTAACAACCCTCTCCCCAAATACTAATTTTCCATCAGATTAGTGAACTGAACTGAGTCAATCTTTACCACTGAATCTAATGCACTGCAAATGTTAGGGGTAAAAGAAAGTGCTTTGTTCAGTGGAAGTTTCCAGTTACTTTAGTTCATATACACTGTGCAGTCATGCTCTAAATTAGTAGATTGCTAGTAGGTTTCTAATTCCCACTTAGTGTATATTTTGGACTATTTTATTTAAAAGGCAGGATGCAATTATAATATCTCAGCTAAGTCTTTGTTATTGACACTTTTAACCTTTCTTGAAAACTTGGTAGTATGCTGCGTTTTTGTAAAGTATTACTGCTGGCATTAGAAGCAATTCCTGATTTATTATTATGTGTCAGTTTAATTAACATGCTGTTTCACTCCCTCTTCCAGATTGTTAATGAAGATGTTAAATAAACAGGACCAAACAGTGATCCCTGCAGAGCTCCACCAGACACCTCCCACCAACTTGATACACTGCCATTTTTCATTACCCTTTATTTGCACTCAGCCATCCATTTTTAAGTCCAAGCGACAGTACTCCATGTCCAAGCCAATTTGAATTAATTTTGCAAGTAAAGATTTTGTAAGACACTACATCAAGTGTTTTACTCAGACCAGATATATTACACATACTTTCATCCACTAATTTTCTAAAGCTATCAGAAAAAGCAATCAAGCTTTGAAGATTACTAGTGCACCCAGCCAGCTTTGTGCTGGTCTATTCACTTACAAAACCAATCCTGGCGTTATTAAAGAATTGCCACTCCTTTAGCTGATGAGTGATTTAAAACAATGCATCTTTGTAATCCATTACCTTCCTAAAATAACATACAGCCCTGATTATTCCTCCTAACTTTTAGTTTAGGGCTATATGGCACGTGGGTTTAAATTTTGATTGACAGACAGATCTCTTTCTTTAAAAGGATCTGTGATTTCAGTAGCTTAGCTTATGTTTATTTTACATATTTCCAGCTGTTAGCTTGTATCAGCAGTTATTCCTTACTCCCAGTATGAAAGCAAGTAGGTCTTACAACACCTCTTTAATTATATCAGTGAAGGAACATCAGACTGGCAGTAGGGGCAAAAAATACAGTATAGCAGGACTAGTTCTCGCCAAATCAGGTTTATTTCTTTTCACAGCAAGAGGAACGTGCCAGTCAAAATAACTTTATTTCCCTATTTAATGTATTCCTTCCCCTTACATTTTATTGCTTACTCGTGTTTTAAATTGTTGTACTTAAGATTTCTAGTCAGAGTTTGGTATTTTCTCTTTCGGCATGTCATTCCTTATTCTTCTGTCTCCCTAAATCTGGCCCCATTCGCTAATACCCCTGCCCTTCCTTACAACCTGTTGTGATAGTGAAGTACCGTGTTTGTTTTCCGGATGTGGTCTGGGGCACAGAGGAACTTGGTGACTTATTTCATGTTGCATATAGACTCTTTAGTAAAAGTGGGACTGACTTCTTTCCTCCTAAAGCCTAGCCAGTATACTGGCAACTAAGCTGTTCTTTTACAGATGCTTCTACTAAAACACTTTCTTATTCTTGCTAGTATCATTCAAATACAGTTCTTGGTGATCTTCTTACCTGGGGCTCAGTTCTGCCTCTAGTTTGTTTGTGGTGTTTTTATTGAAACGGGTCCAAAAAGTTTACTGCTAAGTTTCTCAAAATTTTTCATACTGTAAATCAGCTTATTCAGAATAAAATTTTCAAACTGAAATGTCACACAAAAAATGCTGATTTTTTTCTTTTTGTAACCTTTATGAGTTTAGGTCACTGGAATCCTAGAGGTGTATGTTTATTGCTTTTTTTAATTTATTTACTTAATTTTATTTATCAAAATCAGTAGTATCTTGAATTTAAGTCTTTCATCTCATAGTGGAATGATTACATCAGCATACCCAGTGCTTAACTTCTTTGCATGTATGCGTGCCTACATGAAGGCAGAAAACACATCATTGATTTTCTTCCCAATGGTAAGAGAAACAAAGGTCATAGCTCCACAAAAGTCTAATTTCAGCAAGATTCATGCATAGAATACAGCCTAGTTCACCTAATGAGGATGAAACATGTGGATAGGTGAAAAAGTGTATCATTGTTGGTTTTGATTTCCCAGTGGAAAGAATATAAAATAATAAAATAATTTAAAATATCTTTAAAAATAATCTCCAGCTAAGACATAAACAGTATAGTATAATCCTGTTTTGAGCTGGAAACAAGGAAAGTAGGCCTCATTTTTCTCTGTTCAGCCTTTTTAAAATATCCTGCATTAGATGCTTCCATGCATGTTGTGAAAAGCTGGGCACACATTTTGGGGTCTTGCCTTGACATTTAAATGAGGTTGCACTTGTGGGAAGATGCTGTTTCACAGAAATACTTCTGTAGTAATGCTTTCATGGCTGTGCAGCGAGACTGTCAGAAAAAGAGCAGAGCTTTGTTTTAATCAGTGTCTGTAATCCTTTAAAAACAAAGAAATTGCTGATTAACTCAATAGGATAAGAAATGGCTGGTGTCTACAGCAAATTGCCTGGAGTTAAAACTCTCTTCTCTCCACTGATTGACCTTCTGGAGTCAAATGGTCAAGTGTTTATTCCAATTTTTCCCCCTTCAAGCTCAGACTAAAGGCACAAATCTTCAAACTGCCACAGGAAAGTGAAGGCTTTCTTTTGGTATCCATCACTTTGAGGGCAAAATCAGGATAATCGAGACCTCACTGACCCCACCTCCGTGTGACTCCTATCCCTGAAATCTGCTCCATGATTAAACACAAATCCCTACATCAAAAGCTGCTAGAAACACTCCTGCCCTCAGCGAAGAAGCTGCCATGACCATGAGGGACAGCTTCTTTCCATGGGCTGGCTCTCTTGACTGTTGCAGCCCGAGGCAGCATTGGCCCCACTCCCCGCCATGGGCTGCTGGAAGCTTCTGGAAGATAATGCCTGCAGGCAGGGGCGGGGCAGCGGCCGCTGTCCTGTGGACGAGGGGCTTGTTGGCAGCTGAAGTCCAACCTCAGGGGTAGTGGGAAGGAGGAGAGTTCCCAGGGCAGCTGGGGGAGGCTGCCCGGCAGTGTTTGTGGCACGACAACCACTGAAGGCTGCTGGGTGAGAGGAAGGCTGGAGCCCCTGGTGCAGACGGATGGGCAGAGGTCAGTGTCTGCTCAGCTCTTTTACATTTATTTCATCTGGTACGTCTTTGCTTTATTCATTGGGCCACCCTGTTCGAATGTCTGTACCAATAAAATACAGCCTGTGAGACTCAAAGCCCCTTTGATGTCTGTGGTGGGTGCTGCCTAGGTGCAGGCAGCGCCGAGCGAGGCGCAGGCAGCGTGGTGCCTGGTGACATGGCGCTTGGTCATCAGGGCACGCTCGTGTGGAGTCTGTGTAAAGTGCACCCTGACCAGGCACTGACAATTTACAGGTGTTTTAAAAATCTAAGCTACAGCCTTTTTGTATGTAAGCTTCCCCATTTGCAAGCCAGAGAAAATAACTTCCTGTCATGCATACGTTGCCAGTGTGCCTTAAATAATCTTTGAAGTGAGGGCCTTGCCTGAGCACCACTGAACGTTTGGGGGGGTGTTAATGAGAGCAGCAACTGTATGCGCCATGCATGAACTATCTTTCAGGCTGAATACTGGCAGAAAGAGGACATCAGGTTACCTGACTCCTAGCTTTAACTGCAGTCCACCACTGGCTGAAATAGATTTTAATGATTTGGATTATAGTGCCAGCTTGAGCTTTTTTTTTTTTTTTTTTAACACCTTCCTCAAAGATTAATGTTTTTAAAAATTTTTGGTCAAAGGCTGAGGTTTGACGGACCTCCTGTGGCAAGTTATTTCATCTCCCAAAGTGCTGTGAAAGACACTAAACTTGAGAGGCTTGATGAATGCAAATATTTTCACCAGCTTTGCCTTCCTAGCACTTTGGGTAATAAGTTATGAAGTTGAGAAGGGACTCACAGCACACCAGGGATGGTCTTACAGTAGCAGTGGCTGGGGTCTGGACTCTGTCATGGGCAACGTGTCTTTGCTTCATCCTGCTACCTGGAGCTACAGCCATAAAGATTACACACACATATATGTTTAACTGTGTCTCATTTGAACACCAGTGTCTCTAAGTCACCTCTCTCAAAGTTCTCTTACATTGTACTGTTTGGGCAGCAGAATTTGAATTGCCTATTTACACTCATCCTTAGCAGTGTTTTTTCTAGTTTAAGGTTTTGTTGTCATTTGTCTTCCACGGCTCCCTTTTAGTTTCTGTACTGCTTTGCAGAGCTTTTCCTCAACACGGTGTTGGTGACAGAGATAGAGAATAGGCAAGTCAAAGGACGAAGATAAAAAAAGAACATCAATGTTGCTGCAGCAGAAGGAAGAAAAGTCATGAACAGTGTCTATCTAGAACATTCAGATTTTTATAGTATATTGTTCAAAATGAAGTTCTGCTCTTTAGAAGGGATATATTGTATCAAAATGGACAGGTATGGATTTACTGTGGGCTCGGAGGGCTAAAATGAGTTTTGCTCCTGTGCATTCACATGCCTGGGTTTGTATCTCATCTTAATTGGTGACCTACCCCATAGATAGGTCCCTGTTAAGTCCTTCTGAGCCACTCACATTATTAACGGGCAACAAATACTGAAAACTTCAGCAGTTATTTTTCTCCCTAAAACTGTAATGGAGGCTTTGGAAACAGCTTCATCTTCAACAACGCATTGCAACTTGCACTTGAAGCAGAAATAAAAATGCCCATTTCACCCTATAATTGAATTTAATCTCCGAATTTGGCACAGTAACTCCTGAGAGGTTAACTGAATTTTCAGTTCACCAAACAGAAGTCTTTAAAATGTTTACTGGAGTTTTGCTCAATTTCTCTCATGTTTCATGGATTTTCTGAAATACATAGTCCAGCCCAATGCCAAGCTTTAAACAGCTTCCTGGCATCTGAGAAATAGAAAACTTTGGAACATTCAGTACTAACTGCATAAGTGTATTTCTCTGTATTCATCATAATCTAGTGGTTTTAAAAGATTGTTCATAGACATTCAGGTCCAACAGTGGATGTTGTTTCTGCTAGAGACAACATTTTGACCAAAAATTAACCCACAACTCTGCCCCTGCCCCTCTTCCTAGAAAAAAACCCTGCAACTCTTTCTTCTATGCTCTCTCCTCATCTTTGATCAGCGCAAACCATAGGGGCTAGGTAGGGCATTGTTTTAAGTGAGAAAGTAAGGTTCTGATGGGATATATAGATGGTGGGAGTATAAAATTGGAGATGGTGAACACTGAAGGTTATGAACTGTGGATTTTTTGATGATGCAGATGTATTAGCAGATAACTAGCAGATAACATTTTAGTAAGGGGCATTTCTGTTTGCAACTCTTCAAAGGAATCAGGATTATGATGTTCTAAAACAAGAAATAACTTCAAGCGTTAGTATTTGATCACTAGTGTTTAACTCTTACAGATGAGTGTTTAACTCTTACATTTTACAATTTTTGTCCCAGCTATTACAGCTGGCTAGAAACTTAATCTAAAAAATTCAGCAAAACACACCTCCAACCAAACTGAAACTCTCACATATTTGTGTCATTTCAGGAGCTGGAATTACCTGAAACAAAATCCAACAATGAGAAACAGACAAAAAATCCTAAAAACTGCCCACATGGCTAAATATTTCATCAGTCTACAGGCATTTAGCCTATAGCACTTTCCGATAAGTGAAAGGATGGTGACACTGACTTCCTGCTCTGCCTCTTCTGTCCAGTGTAAGGTACCTATTTTCACTTAAATTTGGTATGCACTTGCTATCTGCTGTAGAAATAGCTAAATGCTTAAAGTAGGTAGACACAGGAGAATCTTTTCAGATCACGGAGCATTTTGCTTGAAAGAGTAATGTCTGTGCATCCCTTTCTTTCATTATGGTGGTCATTTGGCACCAGGTTCGTTTTCTGCCTCTGAAGCACATTATAGTGTTCTCAAGCCTTTTGTCTAAAGTTCTTGGAGTAACACTGCTAGACTGGAAAAAAGAAAGATTATTCACAGCTTTATTAAAGATATGTAATGCTTATGTCCTGGTTTCGGCAGGGATACAGTTAATTTCCTTCTTAGTAGCTGGTACAGTGCTGTGTTTTGGATTTAGGATGAGAACAATGTTGATAACGCACCGATGTTTTAGTTGTTGCTAAGCAGTGCTTACACTAGTCAAGGACTTTTCAGCTTCCCGTGCTCTACCGACTGAGAAGGCTGGAGGTGCACAAGAAGCTGGGAGGGGGCACAGCCAAACTGGCCAAAAGGACATACCACACCATGTGACGTCATGCTCAGCATATAAAACTGGGGGAAGAAGAAGGAAGGGGGGGATGTTTGGAGTGATGGCGTTTGTCTTCCCAAGTCACCATTACATGTGATGGAGCCCTGCTTTCCTGAGATGGCTGAACACCTGCCTGCCGATGGGAAGTGGTGAATGAATTCCTTGTTTTGCTTTGTTTGCATGCGCGGCTTTTGCTTTACCTATTAAACTGTCTTTATCTCAACCCACGAGCTTTCTCACTTTTACCCTTCCGATTCTCCCCCATCCCACTGTGGGGGAGTGAGCGAGCAGCTGGGTGCGACTTAGTTGCCGGCTGAGGTTAGACCACTACAGCCTATTGCTGAATTAAAATCAAACCTGATATAAGCCTAGATTGCACCCACCTTATCAGAGATGGTTTACAATTCTCTTCTTGTCATAGAAACTGTTGTGTTTGATTGAGTTTTCCCTGTGTTTTAGAAATGAAATGTTGAATTAATGAGCTTCTTCCTCCCCTCTGATTTCCAAAAGCAAAGAGAAAACAATATTAATGTTGACAAGAATTTTCTACAGTACTACAATACATTTGTGCTATGCTAGCTTTTCTGTATTCTTCATACTTCATTTTTATTTCTAACAAAACTGGTTCCTTATCCAAAATCTTATGGTAACTTTTAGACTACAATCTATTTCCAATGTCTTTATGAAAGACAAGCTCTGTCATTATGTTCCCAAAGGGATACGCCAGTAAACCTGAAGTCTGGGGAATAAAATTGGAAGATTACTGTTTCTTGTCATATATTTCTGTTTTATGGCTTTGAGTACGCTGGAATGGCTTAGTGGGGAGAAAATACACTGGCAGTGAGGGGAAGTAACTATTAATGTCCTATCAGAGCTTGATGGAGCTTGATATAATTAAAAAACTTGTGGTATCTCCAGCAATTGTAATTCAATTATTTGCTAGCTAAAGGCAACTTTCACTGCTCCAAGTTAGGAAATCATGTAAATAGCCTAATTAATATAATTTGCCTTATGCTCTACTAAGAAAACAAAACCAAATATGTCACTTATTAAAGAATAAATAGCATGATATAAACTAAATATTATAAATATTCAGTCCATTTGTAGAGCAAACATTACATATTACAAGTCATTCTCAGCATTTCTAAGTAATTCAGCATGTTTTAATGAAATTATGATGGCTTGCTTTAGCTTTACAACTTCATGACAATAAAAGGAAATAATTCCTTTGTGTAGATTAGAGCTAGTTCTTTTACAAAATAGTGTGTAACAACATGTACAGCAGGGGGGCAGAAGATATAAAGAAGGTTTCATCATCTTGTATCCGCAGTCCTTTAATATCAAGAGACTTCCACAAAACTTAAAATAAGTCTTTGAAATATTCCATGCTGTGGTGGTAGAAAGGTACAATAAATAATACTTCTCTTTTTCCTCATGTGGAATGAAGAGATAAAGCTATTTATAAAACTGTAAAGACTTACAAATCATTCTAACAGGTTGTCATATGTTAATGTCAGTGAGAATTTAATCACCCAAGGTAAAAAATCTATATATATTTTTTTCTCCAATCCTATCTTGTTTTCATAACTCTCTCTATTGACAGATTCTCTCATGATGATAAATTAAAGGAATGCCCAAGACCACAAAATGTTAAAACAGAAAAAATACAAGGACTGAAGCAGTAGATTGTTTTTAAACTGTGTAGCAGTTTTATTTTTTTGTTGTTGTAGCATTTACAGGATCTAATGAGGAGTTATTGTGCTCAGTACTGTACACCTGCTTAACAAGACAATAAAGAGGTAACAAATAGATGGACTGTGAGGATTCAGATATATATAACAAATAGCTAGACTTTCTGTGGAAAAAAAATAACTTTTTTTTTTTACAGTTGTTGATTCAGGAATAAAAAACCTTGCTTAGGAGCAAAACAATTTTATTCATCAATTTATTAGTAAAACTTGTTACGACAGCTGCTTACCCAAAAAGCTGTTCAGTGTCCGTTTTAATTTGCCAGCTGGGATTGGAGTAGGCTGAATTCTTTGGCTTTTAGCCGCTTTCACTCCTGTTAAAACGAGACACTTCCACAGGCATTCCAGGTGATCCCATAGTGAATTAGACTTTATCCTTCTGCATGTGCTTGAACCACAGAGGAGTTTTAGAGAAAAATAAAGATATGCAAGCTTTTTAGATTTGTCAGGTAATTTTATAATTTTCTATACAACTCTCAGTAAATCAAGTATTGATCAGGTTTTTGTCTGAAGGAGGATAGACATGCAACATTATTTGGTGGCCTCTATCCTGCTTTCAAATTTAAGTGAGGAAGGCTTATGCCATGCTTGCCATGCTTTGTTTTGTTATGAGAACTATTAGAAATATGAGTCTTAAAAATCATCTTCTCCTCTCCTTCAAAATACTTTCATGCTACCTGTTGACTGAACTGATGGCTTCAGTTGTCTTCTTCATAGCGTAAGAGCCATACACAAAATTAAAATGTAAAATTTGACTCCTTTTATTTCCCTTGATTCTGTAAAGCCTTTCTTTGAATCAATGCTAGCGTTGTCACATTGCCATTGCAGAA
>NW_008825562.1:596302-616518 GCF_000699105.1 Pygoscelis adeliae | reverse complement strand
TTCATGTCCTGATTCATGAAAGAGGGTGATGCATCCTTAGGTCTCTCTGTCAGCCAAGGAGCAGAGTTCTGTGTTCCACCTCACAGTCCAGTGATGTGGGAAGCAGAAGGTGTAAAATTTCCTTTCTATTCCTAGATATGTCCTGCTGCACTTAAGGGGGAAGGAGAGAATAAAAAATTATTTTACATATAAACTCAGCATATTTGATCTAGAAGCCTTTCGTTTGTGCTAAGTACATTCATCTCTCTCTGGGCTTTCAGAATATGATCTCCATTTCTCTCTCTAAATTTCACGATGTAAGGGTTATTTCCAAGCTTAGATTTTTAAATGAGGTATTTTACCTATTAGAAAGGCAGAACTTGCTTTGTATTACTTGACTCCCTGATGAAAGGTTAGTTGCCTAATCGCATGGGTTTGGTGGCTATGGTACAGTGCAGAGTGTTAAGGCTGTAATAGGAAATCAAATAGTTCATTTCACAGCCATCAAATACATGCTGAGCTGCCTGACTGGTTTATGCTGCTTTATCTTTTAGGACGTAAAACCTATTCTTACTTTATGAAAACAGTACTTTGTGTTAGATAATCATTTCATTTACATATAAAAGTTACACTTAATAAAAATATATGAACCAAAATTGCAACAAAGATACAACATCATAAACCACCTTTTTTAGAGTGTGCTGGTTTTTTCCCTTGAAAGGCTTCATTGCTTTTAAGACAGGAGATATTGCTTCAGAACTAAAGATTTAAAGCTTTTTTCTTCTGCCTGTAGTAAAAGTAATAAAGCTTTTTATTGTACAAAGACTGTAAATATATTTAGCAATAATTTCAACAGCTGGAAGTGTCTAGATGTCTGTAGTGGAAATACAAGGGTCATATTTACCTAGGCTTGGCCTAGAAATTTCTATAATCTTTTTCTTTCCACCTAACCAGCACTGAACAGTTATTGTTTGTTATCTTGTAAACATTGGAAGACAATCTCATGGAGGAAATGACTTCTTGCAGTTAGAAATAAGATACTGCTGTAACAAGTTTGTTGTGATTGTTTTCTGTTCCCATCATTCGTTATGATTGTTTACTGCAAATAGGCATCATTCCTACAGCCTGGAGCCTGGGACCCAAACCCATGGTAGCTCCTCCAAGGCTCCACAGCAGTGTAGTCTGATGATAAAGAACTTTAGTGCCCTAGAAGAACATGCCACAAGAAGCTCGCTATCTTAAAATAGTGCATATTGTTTAGGGAATCCATGACAAGAATAATAGAAAAGAAGGTTAATGATATGACTTGAAGACTTGACTTTGGGAAGAGTCTTGAAGGACTCTCTGAACAGGCCAAATATCTTCCCATAGCTTTGTAGGTTCTATTTTGTGAGTAGAATGATCTTTATTACAATGTTTGTTATTCTAAATGTATGAAATACTTTGGTAGAGGAGCAGATTTAGGATACAGATAAAGTTCATTCCCTTTAGAAATAGAGGAAGTTGAGAAACAAACTTGTATCTATTTCATTCCTTCTAACAGCTCACTGCCTTTCTCAGTAAATATCTCAGCATTGTCAGTGTCTCATTCCTAAATCAATATTAATATGTTCCATTGTTTCAGTTTTATATTGTACTCCTGTTGACCTACGATTACAAGCATACTTTCAAGCCCTAAATCTTATTATCCTCTGAGGAACATGTTGTGCAGAGAGACAAGGGTACTCTGTAAGCGGTGGAGGAGTGTATCTTTTAACTCCATTTTTAAAATAATTATAATTCTTCTTTCTTTGTATGATGTGAAGTATAACCAATTATTGCATATTTATAATCATGAAATAGGAACAAAATGCAAGCACAGACACTCATTGCTTATGGGGAAAACGGTAATCAGTAGTAAGTTTTTGATGAGTACTCTTAGAATGTCCATTGAAATTCCGAAGTGGGATGGATTTGGAGGATAAATACTTTCACAGCTTACAGGAAAAGAAGAAAAAAATACAACGTATTAGTTAGCCATTCTCAAGTTGTTCATTTTGGGTTTTTTCACAGTTGCACCTAGGTCTTTCATACAACCAAATTTTTCTGGACATAGTCTTTTATCCTAGTATTTAGAATGTGTATGTTTCATGTGATATAAAAGCTACAGTTCCTGGTGAGATTTAAAACTTCAGAAACTTCAAAGAAATGACTGCTGTGCACAGAAAGAGTTACTGCACAGCTCTTGTACAAGAAGTCCAATATATCTGGGCTGTGGTGGACCTACTGTATGTGAATTTCTGCAGATAGCCAGCTCAGGGTCAGTGAGATTGACACAGAAATATCAGTCTACTAATGGAAACCAAAAAATGGTTGGATGAATAGTTATCCGTGTCAGTGCTGTACCTTGGAAGTGTCATATGGGAAGTGTGAGTCCAACTTTACAAAAAGGAAACATGCTGACTGGAACACAGATTTGGGTGACTCTTGGGTCACGTACTGTACCTGTACGGTATTGGGTGACCTAATGTGAAACGTTTATATATTCTACTATCCTTTGTTTTTGTTAACCTTCTGTTAGAGGTTTCTATCCTTGCCAACTGACATCTATTCTGCCTTTTGTACTCTTAAATAGAAGAAACCATACTGAAACAGAGAAGCATTGATGAACAGAACAAACATTTCACTCAAGACATTTTAAATTTTGTTTTGTAATATTTCACAGTCAAGATAGCTTGAAGAAATGATATTTTTATGTCTCAAAAAGTTTTGAGACAATACTGAAGCATCCAGTTTTTGACAGCATCTTGCCAGCTACTTGAATTTGAAACATGAGAAAAATGTCCATGAGTCTCTAGAGAATACATGAAGAGTGATGATAGTAAGAAGGAAATGAACTGTGTATTGTTAAAATATGGACCTATCCAAACACACAAGAGTAATGGAAGGTATCAAATCAAGGAAAGTGTTATTGTATTGATAATAGGTTAGGTTAAGGCAGCAAAGTTTCCTTATACAGCTGAGAGACAGCAAGTTATTGATTTTCAATATACTTACTCATTTTGGGGGGGCTTCTTGATGAATATGATATATAGCATTTCAGAAAAGGTGTAGGGCATTGAAAAAAAACTTGTCAGAGCTGGAACTTAATCTGTGTAAAGATCATGGCTGAAATTTTTGGTTCATTATGGTTGTTTTATTTTGGTTTTGGGTTTTTTTGGGGGTAGGAATTAGGCTGGTTTAAGAGAACTTAGAATGATACATATATAGTAACATATGTGAGATTTGACTGGTTTGCTATCCTGGTCTTTAAGACAGTTAAATTTATAAGTTTGATGGAAGTATCACATGTCGATTGTATAAATGGTAGCTGCCTCTGGAATTTCTGCTGAAAACATTCTCATGTTGGATAACAAATTAATTTTCTTCATTATTGTTTAGGATATTAGTACTTAGGATGGGCCTCATGCAAAGATTACTCAGACTGGTTAAACATGCTGTCCACCTCTGTTTCTGCAAAGAGGTTAACAGCTGTCTGAAGTTCAGCTTGTGTAACTTGAGGAGAAAATCAGCTGTGGGCTACTACATAGATTATAAAAGGAGTTCCTACTGAATAAATGTCAGGTTATTTCCTAAGACTGAAAGCCCATAAAGGAGGGGGAGATTTCTTCCTGACAGGTGAAAACAAGACCAACGTGAAGAAAGGATTTGTAAAATAATGCATAACTGTCATTTTTGAACAATAGTAAAGTGTTTTAGAAATAATTATTAAAACAGATTTGAGCAACTTCCAGGTATTATATCTTGGTATCGGCGCTAACTTTTTTGGTAGTCATTAGCAAACTGTGTATACCATTCATTTCTAAATTAAAATATTTAATGGTATATTTCAGTAGCAAGTAGAAGAGGATTTTAAAAAGTAGACATCAGTAGTAATTAGATATGTCAATTAATATATTGTAAACAAGCATGAGCTTGTGTATTTCTGTGAAACTAAATCAAACTATCTCAGCAGCTGACAAAGTGACTTTATTTACCACTGAAAGGTAACTGTTCCAAAGCTACTAGAACTGCAGGTGATCTATTATACAAATTATCAAATATAAAACATTACATTATCAGTTTATATCTTAAATCTGTGATGAATAACTGGATATGATTGTAGGAAACATATACATTTGACAAAACCATTTTTCTGGTATCGTTTGGGATCAGCAACTGAATTTAGGTTTTGTAAAACACAATCATATGTTCATCTGGCAGAAATTGACAGTGATATTACTACAATTAGATCTGGTTTATAAAGATTTTATGCTTCTGAGTCTGAAATCCAACAGTAAGTCTAATGTCCATGTGGCTTGTCTTAAGCTAATGCAGTGTATTATATAGTAACATGATTTAGGTCTCCATTTTGAGTACCAAGAAGCAGAAAGATATTTCCCCCTACAAAAATAGGCCTCTAATACATCCTTACTGAATATCAGTATTCTCTGAATTCTTCAAGTGCAAGACAGCAAAATAACAAGAGGAACTAAAAAAGTATTTGTAAAGGAAGATTTGTTTTTACAAGCAGAGACAGCTTAGCAGTAGGTTGTAATAGCGCAGAGTCAGAAGAGCTTAGGTTAAGTCTGTTGCAGAGCATAAACTGGTAAAAAGCGTGATACCGTACAACTACAGCCCACCTCACCAGAAAGAACCAGTGGACTGTGAATTGAATGAAGCAGGTTTAAAAAAACAACAACACAAAAAAGTCCTAAGCCCCCTTGTAAGAATTTCAGTATGACGGGGCTTTATAACCAAATTGTGCTACTTAGACACAGACTAACTATTAAAAATGCATAATTTTGTACTTCCTTTAATGCTTTTAATTCTTCCTTCATAAAAACAAATTAAAGTTAAAAAGTATAGCAGTTGAAGAGAAATAAAAAAAATAGGGATAATTTTTGAATCTGAATGCACTTCATGAGAATGACCTAAAATACTGTTTGGGTTCATACTGCATCAAAGTTCTAAGTATAACAAGACGTAAGCATTCATGTATGTTTTTCTTACAGAGGACCTTGCTCTCATCTGCACCTTTATACCACAGACAAATCTTGTAGCTCATAGAATGTGAATAATTAGAATGCAAAAAATTTTAATAGTTTGAGCAGAATCAGATCAATCCATTTTGACTTGGAGACTTTCACTCTGGTTTATTTGATAGTTAGAAGCATCAGCATCTCAGGTCTTACAGAAGTTAATGATCTGCCTGAAATGATAGAGATTGTAGAGGCTGGAAGTAAATATTAACTATTTCACTGCAAATATATGCTATTACAGGAATTAAAGATGAGAATAATGCTGGATTCCCAGTTCAGAAGTAATGGTTTGATGTATTACTAACACACGTTTTTTATTGGTGATGTTCATATTCACAACAACAGAGCTGTGTGCTATATTCATAATGCCTATCTGGGCTGCACTTTCATGTTTATTGAAAGAGTATGCCTTTTAATGTGGAGATAGTATCAGTCTTCAATTTTGGGTTGGATTTAGCAACTTTAGGACAGTCTGATAAATGTGGAGGAAATGTTTCAATGTTTGATCTTTATGTTTATGGTGAAACGAAATGAAAATTTACCCTCTCCCCACGTGATTCGTTTTTAGTACAGGAAACATTTTAGGATGATATAAGATCTACTGAACACAATATAAAGTATGACGAGAGATGGAATGAATTACAGACAAATGAAGGAAATGGGGAAAGTTTTAAGATAAATTATTTTATATAAAGTAGTTATTATAACAGTCATTAAAACAGCAGTAATAAAATTATATTTATAGCTGAATAAGGAGTCTCAGTGTGATTAAGATATGGAAGTAGCTAATTGGACTGCTGAAATATTAGGAAATTGAAGTGATTAAAAGAATACAAATGAAAACAAAAGTGCATAAAAATTAATGAGGAGGCTGAAATAGGAAATGGAATAAAGGAAAATAACAAACCAAGTAATGTATAATGAATAAACATATAGCTGGTAGACAAGGAGATATTAAGGCCATCGGAAAAGTGAATGGATATTCATTGCCTCAGAGTTGCTGTTTTTGCAGAACCTTTGCAAAAGTACAAAGTTTTTGGTTTTATTTCTGTACAGAATGATGATTTCTCCTTTACATGATTTAACATTCTACAAGGTATATTTGCTGGCAGTGGAGTTGCGAGGTTTTTATCAGTAAAGCCTGTCCACAGGACTGTGATGTCCCAGGCACTGCCACACTGCTGACGCTGAAGGAAGCGGTCCTTCCCGGCTCTCAGCCGCTTGTTTCCAATTCTGTGTCTCCCGGTTGTGGTAGCACAAATGTTGTGGTGCTGAAGAACCAGTCTGGACTTTGTCTGAATTAAACCAGCCTCTGCTTTTATGGGGAGAGGAGGGAAGGCCAGGGGTGGGTTTTAGTTGGGCTACCTTTAAACTTGATTTGTTCCCTGATGCAAGTTACTGGGGGGAGGAGGGGGAATCGCCCCATAAACACTTCTGCTGGCACAAGGAAGGCGGCAGCGCAACTGCTAGAAGAGGCAGCTAACTTCGGGAGAAGGTGGGACTGCTTTTGTCATATGAAGAAGCTTTGGGACCTGGCATGAATTTCCTTTTCGAGTTCCATTTTACCTCTTCTGATTGCAAGCTAGAGCTTTCTCGGTGTACTTGTAAAACTGATTACTCCCTCTTTCTGTGCCAGTCAGACGTGCTTTGTCACTGACCCATAAGGTATTTGCAGGGCAACTGACTGCCTGTTGTGGGACCAGTTCAGACAGATTCAAATATACCTTGAAACACTCGCCCACTAGAGTGTGACAGTGCTGTGAGGTGGACTATTTGGAGCTGATTAAATACTGAGCTTGTGTGCCCGGTGCCTCATAATACTTAACATGGCTATGACCGGATACTCTGATTAGTTCTCGGGATCCTGAAGCATAAATAAGAATAATTTAGTGTATGTAAGAAGAAATAAGAATAATTTAGTGTATGTAAACCAATGGTTGACAAAAATAGTATTCTCCAGAGTGGATCCCAGTACCTACCTGTACATGAAACTAGGTGCAGTCGTTGATAGATTATCTTAGGGACTCTGTAGAAACCATGTGCTCTGGTTAGCTATAATGGCAGAATTACTTCTCATTCCAGAGTCATCCTTCCAGATAATCCCTGCTGCTAGGATGGAATTCATGACCCTGACATTATATTCACATGTACCTGTGAATATAATTTGTCCAAACTCCAGTGCCTTTCAGTGCCTTCAAATCTACTTTGAAGTATGCCTTACCTCAGTAACAGGGTAATGGGTGGCAGTTAACATAAAAGAGCTCGCTGAAGTTCAAATACCAAAGGTGTTATTATTCTAACCTGTTTGTTATTAAAATGTTATATTCTTGAAGCACATGGTGTAATAAAACGTGGATTACAGCCTCTTAGTTCTGTTCATGCACATTTACTCAGGTTGCTTATTTGTTCTTTCGAAGAACAAATCTCATATGGACAGTCTGTGTTGTCTCTTTAAATATTCCAAATAGGAGGGCAATAATGTTTGTTTTATAATGGATAGCCAGATATACAACATGAGTTTAGTATCATAAAAACTAGTGTCTTTGTATCAGAGCCATTCAAAAGCATTTATTTTCAAAAACTGGGGCTAAAAATAGAACGCTTGATGTTTTCTGTGTTTCCTCCAGTACCCCTTCTCTTTTCTTCAGTGGCAAGATAAGAAAAACTGCTTTCAGAATGTAGTATCTTTAAAGGTTTATGAATGAGATTATTATATGTCCTTTGGCTTGTATTCCAATTCTTTCAAGACTCTCATAATAAATGTTTAATGTATTTTCCAAGTTTGGAAGTTTTGGGAAAAGACTAACAGTTGGGAAAATGTATAAAGCATTCATTTTCAGAATGATGAGATTTGCTGCATATTTCTACCTGTAGCTTTGCAGTGATAAAGTCAATAGAATAGTTTGTGCAGTTGTATATCAGATGCTTGCACATAAATATGATGCTTGCACACAAATATGAGATGAACTCTCCTGACAACCACTTTACATAGTAGCTGATGTTTCATTATATCCCTGATTTATACCAACAGGGTAAGATAATATATTTACAGTTAACTAACTCTGTAAAGAATTTTGGTCTCTGAGATACCTTGACCTGAAATACAGGCAGAAATGAAAACCAAACCAACATATTTGAATTAAACCCATTCTTTTATTGCGAGCAAATAACTTTATCTATATGTATCCATTTAAACTGAATTCGGTTTTATACAGAATTATCTTATTCTCTTCAATATATGTGGGTAGAAAGGCTAAAACCCCAAAGCTACATTCTTACTGCATATTGTGCTAAACATACAGAGTTCCAGTCATTTCCACTCCTTGAACTTAATGTAAGAAAGAGAGGAATTTAGATTTAGATGGCCACTGGGTCTTTAGTTTTAAATGATTTTTTTTCCCACTGAGAACTACAGTTTTTATCATGACCAGTACGATGTTGTCCAGAAGACAAAGGCATAATATCTGTGATAAAGCTAGATTATTGTCTCTAATCTGTATTTTGAATTTAGAGAGTACTGAAAACTGGTTTCTAGAAGATGCCATTGCAGTGTCTGGGAATTGTGCAATGCTAGAGCAACTTCAATGTGGTCACATGACTGAGTGTAAACACCGTCATAAATCCTGTGTACCTTCACTATCTAGTTACTCTATTATATTTCAGGGAATCACAATGCTGTGTGTTTTCTTCTGAGTGGGAGAGAAAATCGAGTATTCTCTAGTAGAATAAATAAAGTCAGAAACTGAACACGAGACTAACGGAGGGAGTGAAATAAACCACTGAACTAGATGCCTGTTGACCGCCTTTCTTTCTAATTGTATGGTACTACACTGGAAGGGACATCAAGAGGTCATTTAATGCAGTTCTCTGCTAAAACAAGATTAACAAATCCATGTCATTTCAGAGAGATTCTCATCCAGTTTCCTATTAGACAAACTATGCAACTTTCCCAAGCAGTCCTTTTGATTAGCCTTGCTATTAGGATGGGTTTTCCCCCTAATATCCAGCTTTGAGCTTCCTTACTACAGTTTAAACCTATTGCTTATTCACTGTGGACGTGAAGAACAGATCATTCCATTCCTCTTTTCAACAGCCTTTTATTTTCCTGATCACTGCTAGAATGTTGTCTCATCTTTTTGTCTTTGTCTTTAGGCAAACTACTGCAATTCAATTATTCTTTTGGCATAGGTAATATTGATTATTCCTCAGTAATCTTGTCCCTAGCACTTGTGCCATTTAAACTATGTTCTGTTTAAGAGCTAATCTCTACCTCAATAAATTTATCATGTGGAAGTTTACGGAAAAACAAATCTTTTTTTCATACGTGTAAATAAATTGTGGAAGTCTTTGCACTGGGCATTGCAGAAGCCAAATTATAAATGGGTTCAAAAAAGGATTATACGCAGCCCTTACTGGGAGCTAGGTCCACTGGGAGCAGCTGAAAAGAATTTTCCAAATGCAACCTCTAGCATAGGAGTTCTGAAAACTAGGGATTGTACCTGGGAGGGAAGTACAAAGAAAGGGCTGTTCTTCACTTGCCCTGTTTCTTATATTCTTTCTCTAAGCATCTGCTACAGGATATTTCAGTTATGATCTTCTTTCATTTTATTGTTTCATCTTTAATAAGCTTAGTATACTGGGGTTTGCATATGCATTTTATAAATTTGTTGGCTTACTATTTCTGATAAAACCCATAAAAGGATTATAGGCCTCTTATCTCCTACCAGATTAATTGTGAGCTAAACCAGCAAAGGTTAAGAGGCTTGCCATTTCCTTTTTGCTCCTTTTGCAAATGGCTGCCTGAGTCTCTCTAAAAACATCTATCCTTCATCTTGTTCGTTACTTGTTGACCTATACCTTGTAATACAAGCTTCACTCCTTTTTAAGATAGAGGAAAAACATTATGTAATTCTGGGTTAGTCTCATTCTTTACAATATCTAATTATTTTTTTGAACTGTCCTTATTTCTCGGTTTTACTTACGTTTTAAGGCAGGGAGTTCAAATTTTGAATTATTCAAGGAAAAAAATATTTCATACTGCTTATTTTTAAGAAGGCTCATTTTGGTTTTATTGATTTCCCTCTTCTTCCCCCCCCCTTTTTTTTTATTAAGAATTCTTAATTATTATTTCTTTTTATTAAGAATTTTGGCTGAGATTGGTCTTTGGAGGAAAGTAAATTGATTCTGTGCAAGCTAGATATTATTTGTGGGTTGGGGGAAAAGTCAATTAATTTAATACCAGGGCTAATATCTATCCCTTTTCCAGCTTCTATTTTCTGACTCATTTTGTAATTTCTTAGTACTGCTTATCTTCACCTGGCTTTCAGTGCTGTGACATGACCAGAGAATATTATTTTTCTTTTATCTGCTTTGGAAAAAGATTGTGTATTTTGATCTCTAATCTTGTCCTTCCCAGAATGGGTTACTGCAGTCGTTTTCTTTGTGAGCTGCAGAAGGAAACAAATGAAAAACTTCAGCTGGAGCAGATTGCCAGTTATGTGGTAGTATTTTATGAGGAGACTTTATATAGATTATCTATTAATTGCCAGTTCACTTTAAAATGAAATTAAGATTGTTTTTTGATTTGTGATGCAGATACCTTCAGGAAATGAGGGAGCCCTTGTTAGGGTTTGAATGCACTGATTAACTGCCCTGACCCGCCTCAGCTGGGGCAGCCCCACTGCCGGCCCAGCTGCAGGCACTGGCGAGTCAGACCCCGGCTCATCGACCGACCTCCTGGCTTGCCCGGGACACTGCCTCATCACCGAGAGCTTGCCAGAGGATCTGGGCTCTTGGTTAGACCTGCTGCCATCTCTGCTCTGCTCTGCTCTGCTCTCCACAAGCAAAGGTACTGTGTGACAGGGCTCTGGCTGGCGGCTGCCAGACGTGTTATCGCGCTTGGCTCCCCATCCTTAGCAAGCAGCCTGCCCTTCTGCACCCTCACAGCCCCGGCCTTTGAGCATTAAGATTAACAAGGTAGGGTGGGTCACGCTTTTGGTACAGTTACCTAATAGGCTTGTGTGTTTCTGGAGGCCTCTGGTTCTGCATTTTGTTCTGCAGTTTGTACTGTCTCTTGCCATTTGAGAGATGCTGCAATGTTTGTTTCCTTATTCGAAGCTTCTCTAAAGAGCTATTTTGAAAAGAAATTGATTTTATTTGGTAGAGTGCTAACTGAGGTGTACTTTGTCGTCTCTTACACCTGTGTGAAGGAGGTATTAGCTAAAATGCATGAATCCAGAACTTAATTGTAAGGTGTAAAATAAAAGAATAACATAAAAGTAGGATGGTGTCTATCACCTATCCTAATGGCTTCACGAAATTGCTAGAGAAGGTAATAATACTGAACCAAAGTGAAATGCCGCAGCTCAGTCTCAAAAAGCCTACTACTCTGTTAAGTGTCTCCCTCAAGAAACAAGCGGACTGCTTTAAAGAACCAGATGAATGAATAGTTGTCTGAACACAGTTCTAAAATAGAAGCCTTTTCAGATGAGGAAAAGATTCTGAAACAAAAATCTATCTATTAAATAATAGTTAACAAAAAGAGTGTTCCAGTTGTTTAGAAAGCATGGCTTGAGCTCAGTTAAAGTCAGTCAAATTAGAACGGATTAATATTTTTCTGAATTGGTGCAAGATAACTTTTACCTTTTTTGGTTATATCCTTGAGCCTTGAAGTTTTGCTGCCGCTACTGTGAAATGAACTATGGAGAGTGTTGAGAGATTCTGTAATATTTTTTTCTAATACCTTTGAGTAACTTATAGTTGAATAATTGAGGGGTTGTAGGTTTTTCTCTGGGATAGAAATAAAAGATGAGTGGTGGTCACACAGGACAGTGGAATGAGTGGAATGATTAAAAATTGTCCGCATGATTATGAAGGTACAGTGGAAATCCAGGAACTGCCTTACAGGAGCTGTTTTCCTTTGTTGCTAGTTTGATTCCAATGCAAAATGAAAAATGCATTTATTTTCAAATTGCTGAGTTTAAATTGAAGTTGTGGACTCTGTAGAGCAGCAACAGATATTCGTTCTTTACAGGTGCTGCTTTTCAAGTCTAATCACAATCCCACCTGTTTCTTTATTGGGATTGCTGTTAGAGGGTATGGACTGCAGTAGTAAAGATGGGGATGGAATTGTGATAAACCATTTTTTTTCAGTTCACGGACAAATTAAGACTAACAAAATCTATCTGTCTAAGTAATGAATTGACTTTTTATGGAAGTCCAGCCTCTAGTATTTGAAAGATGTTTGCAAAAACATCTTATGTTTCTTTAACACTTTTGTACCCTAACATATCAAAAAGTAATTTTGAATCCTCCCTAGTATCGTATTCTTGCATGATTTACAGAATATTGAATCTTAGCAAATATTTTACTTATTCCTGTTTCAATAAAATAATGCCAATAGACAAATACTAATGTCAAAAAGACACAAGAATGAAACACTTCTTATGTATGCTTTACACTTTGATTAAACTACTGGATAACCTGTTGGATAATCCAAAAAAGAGAAAGTCCAGAACCTGGAGTTTAATCAATGTGAGAAAAGAAATTTGTAATTTCAGATGCTACTGTAGCCAGCAGGAACAACTGCATTGGATGCAGTTTATGTATGTTAATGCAAGTTACTGCCAACTTCAATTCATAATTATATGCTAGATTAACAACTGGGTTGTTACGGTTTACACTCCTTGTTCCTCAGTTGTCCCTAATGGAGTAGCACTAAGCTTGAAGAGGGACAGTGTGGACAGCTGAGGATAATAATGTTTTAGCCATTTTAGATTAATCTGCTTACAGCTGTGAGTTAACTTCCTGAATCAGTTAATTACTATTTTTCAGTGGCCTTCACTTTGACTTTGTTTTATGTTGCTGACCTATCATAGTTTCAAAAAGGGAATATGAATGTTACTCCTCTGCTGAACAGTGGTGAGCTGGCTGTTGAATTTTATAATGTGGTTTACTTGTTAATAAACCCTGAAAATCTTCAGTGCAGGTTCATAGAAGTGGCTGAAGAACACGTAGCTAAAATCTTGCAGTTTATAATCATTCTGTTCTTACACCAGATCATATTGTCTGCTTGCAGAGGCCTCAAGCTTCACTGAGGTTTGATCCAACCATTAATGAAATGACCACGTTAAAAATGAGCTTATGGCAAATATTTGGATGTGTGGCTTTATTTTTGTTTTGAGGTGCATTGAGATTATACATTTATAGAAAGCAAAAATAAAATACCTTTGAACTGGTTTGAATCAGCTGTTGACTTTCTACTAGAATTTGCTTTCTTTGAAAAGATGTCATCTTCCTTGGGTTTGTTTTGTTTTGTTTTGTTTTTGTTTTGTTTTGTTTTTTTTTCCCCAATTGATTGCTCTCATTTTCCCCGGAACTGAAAGGGTCTAATTTTTTTTTCATAATGTAACTTGGGCCTCTGTCGTAATATAGATCAGTTATCATTTTGTTTTGATATATATATATCTGATCCCTTGTGGAGAAAATTCTGCACAGTAAATATAATGCAGCAAAATAACACAACTGTAATAGAGAAATATATTTTTAAATGAGATGAGTTCTTTGCTAAATACTTAACAGTTACTAAGAAACTTTATGAGCCAGACACCATTCCTTGCTTTCCACAGTAAGTTTTATAATTAACAATGGAAATAAGTAGCTACAGGCAAGATCTTTGTGCATATATATATATGATGATTTTCTCACATTGCAAAGGAATTTATCAGATTTGCATACTTTTTCTTTGGCAGGACCTTTATTGCCTTTTATAAAGTTTTTAAATATCTTGAGTGCAGCAGCAACTTTTCTCAATTGTTTGTGTGCTCATCTCATTTACACTTTACTTGTTAATTGAAAACAGCAATGCTGGAGAAAAAAAATTGACATTTCAGAATGGGAACGTGTGTGAAGTATCTTCTGGTTTTTTGAAGATAATAAAAATTAAAATAATTAAATGCAAAAGAGAACAAAATTAATGATAGTTGATCTTATGTAGTGGAGTGTTAATTTCCTAAAAACTTTCAATAGAGACAAAAGTTGCAAATTGTTTTGGAAAGCAAAATGAGACTTTACAGTATACAAGAGCCAGCTACATGGTCATTATACTTACTGAACAAGCATGCAGGCAAACATCATATGTTTAAAAAGATGCAAGAAGAAATTTGAAAGGCATCCAGTTATATCAGACAAATAGCTTTAGATGAAGACTCCAGCAGAGAACAAATTAAGAATTGGCCCAGAATGTGGGTGGTAGTTTTGGTCTAATCTAGTGGTGCGCATTTAATATCAATAGATTTTCTTTGTCAAAAAAATGGGTTGGCATAGTTCCTGTGGATTCCATCATCAAATAACTCTTTGGATGCTGTTACTATACAGTATTTGATGGTAAAAGATGACTGAAATAGTGTTCAGCATATGCAAATATGGCATATATTGCCAAAGCCAATAGGCTTTGGCATCAGAAAGCAAAACTAATCTTCCACTGTAATTTATAGTAATTTTATCTTTTTTGCAAATGTGTGGAGTTTTCAGAAATCTTCAAAATTAATCAAGATTAAAATGCAAACCAGGGCATATTTATCCATTATTTTTCTCACCAGTGAACTTGCTGGACTTTCCTCAGTAAGCAGTTTGTTACAAGATATTCTGTAGGTGAAGGTTTCTGTTAATAATCCTTGCATATGAGAATTTTGACTCTGGTAGGTGGTATAGTATGAGAACACACTCACGGATATATTTATTAAATGCAAGTGATTTATATAATACTGAAATGCAAAAATAATTATAAAGCAGTGTGATTCTTTGCTTGAGACTGGGTTCAGAAAGACCTCTCTTACTATGAATTTATTTTTTCTAAGATACTAGGCTGGACCCTTAATTTCTGTTAGTGGTATAACTCATCTGTTGTTTGGTTTATGTTAGCTGAGACTAACGCTGTTTTGTGGGAAGAATTTTGTCTCCTTTCACATTCATAATTGCAGACTTTTTTTGAGTGGAAATGAAATTCTGGTTAGTTTTTTTTACTCTTGAAAACATGCAAAGCTAGTATAAAACTATGCATTCAGTTTTACTTCTTAATGAATACATGCCAGTTGCTAATAAATGTCTTTAAAAGGTCACTGTATGTTCTTGAATTGTGTTTTTTATGCTATTAAAAAAAAATCAAATTAAAGGCATCCTTTCTAAGTTGTAACATTGTCAGTATAAGAATATTCTTATAGGTATTGCCAGACTCTCCACCCCATATCTTTGTGGTTATTTCTCCGTATTGGCAAAGGTGTATTTCTTCTTTATTATCTCTTTTTGGAGAAAGATTGAACTGTTTTTACTAATATTTTGAAAACATACTAATTGACACGTCCTGCCTTGTTTGGTAAATGTCTGACATTAACAGGGAACTAAAAATCACTTTCAGATTTAAATGGGTTTTTGCGGTATGCTATAAGATTTTTTCATACCTACTATTTATGGTGTCATTCCATGATCAGTAAAGCTAAGGGAGATTTGGGATGCCATGGTCCCACCGTTCTCCCCTACCCACAGCTGTATGTCCTCACCCTTTCCTAAGCACTGGCCCCACACGGTGGTAGTGGACAAAGTATTTTTGGCTGTACTAACTTTCAGCTAGATCTCTTCCCTGAGACCACAAACAAGTGGGCATAAATATAATTGGTATTTAGATTGCATTAAAAAACCACTTGTAAAATGTTACCATTCATTAGAAAGTAATAATGTTTTTATGTAGAGGTGATTTTAAGTTTTCAGGGATTTATGTGGAATTTATTTCTCCCTCCCCTTTTAAAGAATCATTGGACTAAATGGCTCCTACCCCAGACAAGAATCAACTGTAACAGTTGTCCTTCACAGGCATTTTGCCAACCTGTTTTTAGATGTCAGCTTTGAACATTTATGTTCTCTGCACGTGGCCTATTCTAGCACTTTGTCTTTACTATAGACAATTTTTTCTAATATTAACTTGAATTTTCCTTACTGCCATTTAAGTTCATTATGTTGTGTCCTCCCAAATCTGGGTTTATAGAACAGATTAGCCCCTCCTTCTTCTTCACCGCAGGCTTTTATGTTTGAAGGCTGATGCCAAATGCAAATAAACATAATTAAATGCTTCATACACGGAAAGCAGGGGTTCCTGTTCTAGTCCATAAGGCATTTCAAGGTGTGTGTGGCAGATGCAAAAGATGAATCCCGACTCTGGTCAGCACTTGCACGTTGGCAGATCCAAGAGAAAGCTCTCGGGTCCTGTTGCTGTTGGCCAAAAGGGAAACTGAGGAACCAGCTCTTGTCTTCTCTCACTGTTCACCTTCAGGTTCCTGTTGTGAAGCAATGCTGTTATCAGGAGTTGTTGAAAAGCAGCTAAATGTCTTTAGATAAGTGCTGTCTAATTGGTTTTCATTCCATTTAAATGTTTCCCACCCTAATTTCCCCTTGGCATAAAAATCTCCTGTCCAGATTTTGTCAAAATGTTAACACTTGCTATATTTTAAAACGGATTTAAACTGTCATTGATGATTCTTGTGTAAAAACTTTAGAGTTTAGAGCACTCAAACTTTTTGCTGTTACTTTAACACTGTTGAGCAATCCATATAGACAAAAATCTATTTGATTTCTGACTATTCTTCTGACTATTATATTAAATGGGCAAAGTTTAAGTAAAGCTTACCCTGGAGAACAGTAGAAATAATGATGCTTTACTGGAAATACTGAAATAAAGTGTATGTTGGCTTTGAAAACTTTTTACTAAATATCACCTGCCATATGATACTAGTTCAGAAAAAAGAATTATACCCTACTTTCTATTCAAAGTGTAAAATCTGCAATCCTCTTTTCCCCTCTTGAGGAAAACATTCATTATGTCTTTGAGGACACTAGAACTTCCTCATATGCATTACAGAGGAAAGTCATGAGGAGCTTATTGAGAATACTTATTACCTGCCTTGGTTCTAAGTAGCACTGCAGTTCCTAGAGTAGCCTGCGATGCTCTGCATGACCTAGAAAGAAAGTGCTTATGTAAAGACACACAGTCTTTGTCCAGGAGCTGCTAGTTTACTGTTGCATTCGAGCTAATATACCTATCTTCAGAAAGAATCTGTGAACCATAACAGCTTTGTATAGACATATATTCATTCAAATTCTGTCGTTTGTAATGGAATGTTTGGATTCCAGAATTAAGAAGATGCAAAAGGAGCTTAAAATCAATTTATTTATGCTTTCTTTTTGACTGTGGGTCCTGGACTGAATGTCAAACAATAGAAGACTCTCCTGTATAGACCTTCCATTTCCACCAGTATCTGTTCTTCCGTAACTTTTAGTGAGCATATGCATTAAGTCTTTTTCAGATTACTTTGGGCAGTAGTATACAGAGGGATAGCATAACCTTACAGACTTTCTCATTACCATGGATGAGAGCTTTGGTCAACATCCAGCTACTGAACCTTCTTACTGGCTTTGGTCTTTGTGTCCTTTAAAAAAAAAAGAAATTAAAAATCCAAATGCATATAAAAGGTTCCTTGGTGTTCTGTTCAATCTCACAATATCTAGTTCAGCCTCTGTAACAGGCTGAGTTTTTCTGGCTTTAAAATCTGTCAATCTTGTAATGTACCTACTTAACGCTGCATATCTTAAATATCTTTTTGCACTGGATGAAGGGCATTCTCCTAACAATTCAGTTGCAGGTTTCTCTTTCAGATGGGGAAAGGTGAGTTGCATTGTGGTGGTTTTATGCAGTGAACTGACAAATCTGTCTGATCCTTAGTTCCAGTGCTATTAGTTAATGCTACAAGAATACGTAGTCTTGAATTAAGAAATAATATTGCCATAAAATATTTAGTAAGTGTTGCATTCTAGGTGTGGAATTTGCAGAAGCCAATAGTCTGAATGGGAGCTACCTAAAGTAGACACTATGAAGTGCCAAAGAGAAGCTCAGGGTGTTGGCTGGACAAGCTCTTAAACAAAAACTATGGGCAATTATACAGAACAGTTTCAAAAAGACTGTTCAAGAAAGACTTGAAAATCCAGTGGCCTTATTCTTGGAGAATGACCTAAGCATGAAAGAACTGAGTCAAAGCATGTGCTTAAATGAGTCAGAGGAACTGAAAATAGATATCCTCTTTCCTGGGTGAATATCCTCAACTGGGCTGTTGGACAGACAGAGACAGACACATGCTAGCCAGACAGTTCCCAAATGTTTCCTTCCTCTTGCACTGATTATCTATACAAAACTCCATTTGTTCAGCCAAATTCTTATTTTCTGAAAATATTTGACAAAATGGGCCTCGCGCGGGAGGAACCCATGGTTTAAGAGTTCTCTTGTGCCTAGGTGTAGACTAGAGCTCTGACCACATGAGGGGATTTGAGACTTCCGCATATCAACCAATGGAAATTTATGCTTACACTGTTAAAGGGAGGTTCCACTTCTAAACTGATTCATAGGTTAAACTTTGTAATTTATGCAGGTGGTCTATTTGGACCATGCGTAACATAGTGGGAGGGACGCTTGTGAATGTGGTGAAATAACAGTGCAGAATTACAACAGAATCATATTGCTGCGTGGACAACTTTGTAATGAGCTGTGGGTTACTTCTGTGAGGACCAAGGGCGTTGAAGTGAAGTCTGCAATATTCAAACACTTTGCTGCTTTTTGCATTTTTGTTTTCTTGAGGATTTGCACTTGGTCAGGTCAAATAGAATAGATGTATCTGTTCAGCAGTCCCTCTCTTTTTTTTTTTTTTTGGGGGGGAGGGAGGTTATTTGGGGTGGGTTTTTTTGTTTGTTTGGTGTTTTTTTTGCCTTTGAGGCTGGATTAACTGGAGATCTGGCGCTGGAGATTTTCTCCTCTTCGTTAAGGAGGCATGAGTTGCTGCCATGCTAGTCTTCTGATGTCCATCCAGAAGATTCTGTAGTCACTGAGACATGCTGAGTTGTGGGTTTAGTTATCCTGGCAGGTTGTTAGAGACAAAACAAAAGACTGGAGTTACCACTCTGATAACAGAAGCCTGTACAGAAAATTCCCGAAGGAATACATAAAAATATGAACTGCTTAGTAATATGGCATCATTTCTACTCAGGAGCTGCCTAAATGTGTTCTGCGTACTTCTGGGAATCCCAGAGTTGTGATTGTGTTCACTTTTAATGCTTAACAGATACCATAAAATGATTGCTTATGGGATGAAAAGAAATTAAAGCATTTGCATTTGTTTATATTTTTTGTCTAAAAAGCAGGGTATTGTTAACTGATGCCAATCAAATTTGACACCGGTGTCTTTTGTGTTTGATACACTGTCATTGGCCATAAATATGTTGTATCCTATATTTTATATGTTAAATATTAGTGTACAGTTAAATAATGCAGTTCATGTTATTGACTGGTAGATAACCTGTCAAGGTTAAAGCAGTCTGTAGAACTTAGTATGTCTCCTGGTTCCAGAAGTAAAATCTCTTACCTCAAGCTCTGACTTCAGGCTAATGATCTCTGTTTATCCCAAACAAACCAAAAGCAACTGGTCTTAGTACCAGTTTTCAGTCTACTTTGTGGACCTTTTCTTAAGAGTGTCATCAAGTCTGTGGTCATGATAGCACAGTTTGTCCTTTTTTTTTTTTTTTTTTTTTTCTGTCTTCACAGACCAAAGGTTAAGAAGTTGGCTGGGACTGGTGGAAGCAAATGTAGCTTTCTTACTACATGGTTAAACCTAGTATTGGGAGTAAGGTCGGTGTTTTGGAGAGTAGGTCTGAAGAGTTGGATTGACTGCTGGGTCATGCAAGTCTGCAGACTGAAGAAATACAGACTGATATCTGAAGGCACAAGTGTCTATTATGTTAAGGTTGAAGTTAAAAACTTGCTATTTTTGAAAACTTTATAAGACTTAATTTTGGGATCTGCAAGTCCTCAGGACTGGAATAAATGCCAGACTGCCAGGTTGAATAGTTTTTGATTAATTCCGAGTGAATATCGTCCCTTGAGTATGTTTATGACAAGGAATGGATATGAAGTTTGGGATAATTTGGCTCAAAAAGGTACGCTTTTGATGAAGGGACAGTAATGAGGGCTTGAGCTACCCTGGCAAAGGGGTTTAAATATTTTTTAGGTTTTGTAGGAAAAAAGGAAATGTATGATATAGAGCTGAAATCGTTCAAGAGCAAAAGAAACCCAGCAGACATGCTGAT
>NW_008825562.1:573770-596287 GCF_000699105.1 Pygoscelis adeliae | reverse complement strand
TGCAGGCCTTCCCCCAGAAAAGTAAAACAGCAAAGAAATGTGAACTGTAACATGCTACTGGTAGGCATGGAGCACAGATTTTGAAATATAAGTAAGAAAATTTGCATACTAGAATACTCTAGAAGAACAAGTTTGATGAGAAAGTCCAAATACTGTTGCACTGCAATTTTGAATTGAGCTGATTTTTCTGGTAAAAACCATAATTTCTATGACTTAAAAAAAAATATTCCACATAAGTCCAACAAATTTTTGGTGCGTACATCTTTATATGTTCTGGATGCTCCTGTTCTGCAGATTGGTCACAAAGTTACTGACTTCACAATCTTACAAAAATGTGCTTCAGGGCTGTCCAAAACTGCAAACTATTGAATTTAGAAGACTTATGGGTTATTTTCAATATCTTATTAATGATTTTTTTCAAGATTAATTAACTTGCCATGCAGTCAAAAAGTAAATGTGTTTTATGGAATTGGGCCATGGATTACAGGGGACTGTTTGATACCATAAAGGACATGCTGTAGTACAGCCCCTGGTAGTAACTCATACTGACTTCAGTTTTCCTCTCAAATTATGTGTAGATGTTAGTATTAGCTATATTGGCTTGGGAACCATTTTCACCCAGATGTAAAACCATGAGTAAAGAATAATTGCTTTTGTTAGCCTTGTATTTCATTCAGAACAGAATTACTTTTCCAGTAAGAAAAAGTATGATGAATGTACTTACTGTGAAATGCTGGCAAATGCACCTGCGGAGCACATTTGAAGTCTGATAGACAATCATGCTAAAATTATGTGGCTAAGTAAAACATCACAGTGCCCACCATATTCATTCCGTGTTTCCTGGACAGCCCTAGCTTTACAAATAACATGATAGGTTCTGAAACAAGATCTTGGCACTTCTCATGGCTTATTGAAATTATTGAGAACAGTGGTTAAAAAATCCAGAAAGGCAGACAGAACATTAATATTTATTAGGAGATGAATAGAGACTGGAAAATAAAGAACATCATTATGTATCTCTATAAATCCACACTGCAAAAGCATCTCATATTGTCTGTTAGGATGTAGTAGAAGCAGAGAAGATCTAAAGAAGAATGCTAAAGGATAATCAGCAGAATGGAACTCTGTTTTTAAGAATAACAACTCAGTTATGCCAGGAGCTTTTAGGCTGGAAAAGAGATAACAGAGAGGAAGTATGAATGACATGAAAAAAGAGAACAGGACTTAGTGGTCTCTTCCTGTATGAGAATTAAGGGCTATCAAACTCAGCAAGTGGTTGGCTCAGTATGATTAAAGAAAATGGTTCCTCGCACAGCAGGGAGTTAAGCTGTGGAAGTCCTTGATCCAAAGCATTGTATGTAGATACTAAAATTTGTGTGGGTTCAAAAGCAATTGGATGAGTAGGTGACATTCAAATTGTTAAGACTTATTGCACGCAAAGAAACTACTTCTTTTCAAGAAATTCTTGACCCATGAATCTTTGGACTGTAGAAGAACATTCCCACAGAACACTTTGTACACTCTATCTTTGTATACTCGTCGTGTTCTTACAAGCTTATGCAGTCATCTGCTGTTGGCTGCTGCTGGGAGAGAGAGTATTGAACTAGATGGATCTTTGGTTTGACCTTGTATTCCTGTTCTTACAAATTAATTTCTCATGTATCTGTTTTAAAAAAATAACTAACCAACTTAAAAAATCTGAATGTGAAAAAGCGTAACATCTACTTCCAAGAATAAGTATAAATTAGCAACTAAAAAACATAATACATCTTATGACTCCTTGATTCTGACATAATTTCTTGGACAAAAATCAAGGCTGTAGCTCAGACTGAGATGCCATGTTAGATTAACTGGGAGTGTCAACCCAACTTATACTGTTTTGTTTTTCTGAAAGGACCCGGAAACTGCATTAATTTTTAATCAAGATCAACAAATCAAGGAATTCAGGCGGTAACTCTTCAGTGACATCAACCTGTTGATAATTTATGGACAGGGATTTCACAAAATCACTGATGTGGGAAGGGACCTCTGAAGACTATCTAGTCTGACCCCTGCTCAAAGCAAGGTCAACTGGAACAAGTTGCTCAGGACATTGTCCAGTCAGGTTTTGAATATCTCCAAAGATGGAGACTCCACAACCCATTCCAGCCTCACTAAAAAAAAAAAAGTGGTGGCATGTTTTTGTGGTGCTGTTGGGTTTTGGTAGTTTTTCTTTTTTCTTAAGTATAAATTGAATTACTTGTATTTCAATCTTTGCCTATTGCCTCTTGTCCTCTGACTGGATACCACTGAGAAGAGTCAGGCTGCAACTTTTTTTACATCCTCACACTAGGTGTTTATATACATTGATAAGATCCCCCCGAGACTTGACTTCTCAAAGCTGAACTGTCCCAGCCCTCACAGCCTCTCCTCATAAGACAGGTGCTCCAATTCTTTGATCACGTTCATGGCCCTAAATTGTGGTTCTGACTTAAATCTCGTTAAACAAAACCCATTAACTTTTATTTACAAAGATAGAATTATGGTATATCACGTGGACAAGCGATACTAAATGCTCTGAATAGGAGCACAATCTATTTCACTTAGACTGATAGATGTGTATATCTTACAAGTCAGTCTTTTTGATTGATATAGATGTTGAGCTCTTGTACAAAATTTGAGTTTACCGTTGTCAGACCTGTGAAAGAGATGATTTTTCTCAATGTCTGTAGCACTGTTTAGTGTTTAATTATATGTTCAGCACTTTCTTGGTAAGAGAAAGGTCTCTTACTATCTATAGAGATTTGCAAAAGGCTTTCTTTCAGTATATCTCGTTCTTCAGAAGACCTTTAGACTATTATGAAATGTTTGCCTTGTTTTAGGCAATTCACTTTAAATGCAAGTTATTGCATGCTGCATATCTAAGCTTCTGCACAGTTTTGATCAAGTATAGTATAACCTTCATTTTCTTTTAGTGTTGCATATTTTTCCTCTACTACTTGAACTGTTTTAATATTCCTCTTCAGCATACTTGCTTTCATGAAAAATCAATGTCTATTTCTATAAAAGTAGCAAAATTGCTAAAATCTATTGCACTAGTTAGAGATTTTTCACTTATTCTTGCCAAATATTAGCTGACTAATTTCAGAAAGCTAAGCCCCAATGAATATAGTTCTAGATAAAGAAAAAAAGTCAACTAGAAAAAGGAACTAATAATTATTTTTAAAAGAATATGTATTTCTTTAAATTCAGCTGAATATATCTATTAAGTAGGCAGCTATCTCAAAGGTCTGAGTGTTAAATTAGAGGAAGGTAGTCTTGAAAAGGAAAACATTCACTTTTTAAAGATAGAGAGGTGCCACTTGCCCTTTTTTCACTTCAGTACTTCTTACTAATTTGATTCTATACAGTTTAAGGTTAGGCTGCAGTTATATATTGGAAGTTAGGGATGGGGACACTCCAGAGTGGAGACCTTTGGGGACTTCTGTAGGCTGTGGTACTCCAGAAGTTAGGATGAGGGCTGCTATCCCTTCAGACATGGGTTTCATCATTCTCTGAGCTCCATGGAGTGATCCTCCCTCCTCTGTCCAGTCCGAGGTTATAGAATGAAGGTTAGGATTGGGGAAAAAAACAAAGAGGAGAACTTTGAAGGCTTTTATAGGTTGTCGCAGTTTGTAAGTTTAGGCGAGAGCTGTTCTTCCTTTGCTGTTCTTCCTTTGCAGTGGGCCTTGTCTTGCTTTGAGCTCCATGAAGGGGTCTCCTGCCCCTGTTCTACCTTTTCTGTTACTGTTTCTATAACAAGCGATCCCATATTTGGGGAATTATTACAATTATAGTACAGTCCGAGCTTGGCAGTATGGTAGGTTTGATTGTTATGGCTTCCAACAGGGCTTTGCTGGTTCTTACTTCAAGGGCTGTCTTCTCCTCTCAATGCAGCATATTTTGAAATGCATAGAAATACACAGTGACTGTAAAAGAAACAGCTTTTGAACCACATGATTATATTGCCTGGCAGCAGAAATTTAAGACAGGATTGCACATGATTCACAAGAGGATTCTTACTACATCCTGTTTATGTATTTTCTTTAGTTATATATCAGGAAATTTTTGGGGGTATGTGTATGCACATGTTTCCCAAACACAAGTTTTGTAACCAATCATACTACTGGCTGATATTACTGTATCAGTAATATTTCTGATGGTTTCTTAACACCTAAGAACTGTTAGTTAAAAACTTCTGCAACAGGAACCTCAGAAATTGTGTATTTACTGTTTTCTAATTCTAATTTAGTGATTAACGACACTGTCACACTATGGTCTATGCTTAGCTAGTCCACCTTAAATGGGGCATTCTTGATGGGTTACACATGCTCTTATTTAGGTATTTTCCATTATGTTCTGCTAAACTCAAGTTTGTATTGTCCACAAAAGTTTATTCAGTGATGACAAACACTTTCTTTTTTCAGAACCTAATGCACTATTGCCATTATAGGGATTCTCATTTCTTTTGAGATAGTATTTCTGAAAATAGCAATTTCCAAAATTGCTTTTTGGAGCAATTGCCACAGTCTTTAATTGATACATTAGAACCATTATACCTTTGTCTGTGTTCAGGATTTACTGTTCATTCTAATCTCCATGTTGTCAAGCGGTTCTCACTAGTGAATGTGATTGAGTTTTGACTTGCATGTCTATTGTTCTTAACATCTGGACTTAAAGTATCCATTTAGTATCTCCAGAATGTATTTTAACCCTTGCTATGCACAGCATAAATTATCAGTCTTCTAATTGAAAGAAAGCTAAGTGCTACAAAAGGGAGAGCTTTGCACCTTTAGTAAACTTATGTGGCTATAGTCTGTTTGGAACCATTTATTCACTATTCTCTTTCATGTCAAATCAATGCCAGTTTTACAAAGCTGAAATCATCCTTATCCTTCTGTCTCTGTTACTATGCAGTAATAGCAAAAACCGTCCCTGGAAGCTCGTGAAGCAGAGTTTTGAGAAGGTGGTAGGAGGGGGGAACTTACCTGTTGGTGCATTTTATTTATTTATGTCCCCATGACAAATGGCCTTTAAAGTTCAGGTTTTGGGACCCCACAGATTAGCAGTGACTCCTCTACTAGCTGTACCCATACAGTGCATGTTGGGGGTGGGAGAGGGTCAGGTAAAAAGGTTGCATTGTGTAGCCACATGCTGCAGCCTTCATTCTCAGCACGGTTGGATCCATGCCACCCCACACAGTAATTGTGTACTGTACAGTTTTGATCAGGTAGTGAGAGCGAGATGAATCCCTGAAGCTTACCTATCTGGAAGCACTCAGACTTGGTGAAGAGAAAATTGATGGTTTTGCATGGCTTTTACTAATCCCTTGTTGTAAATATGTATTCCACTTGAGATGTTTATGAAGAAAAATGCCTTGCAACTTAAGGGAATTGGTATCACTATTTCAAGTTATTTTTAGTTCTCCGTTGCATTGATTTGTGGTTACCTCTGTGGTTAGGGAGAACAAAAACCAACCAAACGAAGACAACCCCCAAAACCCCAAACCAAACCCTCCCCCTCTCCACCCAAAACCAGCCCTTCAATATGTAAGACAACCTTTGGGACAAAGTCATATTCCTTCAGAAGCTTTTCAAATTTGTTCTTCTAATTTCCATTGTCTTTTCCCTTCCTCTTATGTTTGACCCTCATATAATAATCTTTTTCTTAGTCTATTTTTTAATACAGTTTCTACCACCATTGGCTCTTAACAGAGTGCTACACAATTTGTGCTATTACACATTACAGTAAAATGTGCAGTGTCAAAGACTGTGGGAGTTTTGTGCAACCACTAATGGAGCACATACCTAATCTTGAAATCGTAGAACTTCTTAACTGAAACTCTTGGGAACCGTTTTTTGGTTTTTTTAACAGCTTCTTACTCAACAAATATTTAAATAATTGTTAATTCATATTTCTTGAATTTAGAGTTGTTGATCATATTACTTCACCCTTCTGTACTTTAATTCACTAGAAAAGTTTTTCTTTTTTTCAGAAAACTGCATAGTAATTAATGTAATACTTGTTACTAAGTATAGCTAGTATAATACTTTACAAGTTTCGTTATTTCTACTTGAGTAAAGTCACAGAGGAATGGCCTTTTTCAAATTATATAATGTTTCATGTACTTTTTCTAACCAGCTAAAACCTAAAAAAATAAAAAAAAAATCACAGATACATTGTTGTTACTGTGTACCTTTGAAAGGTGTTAAACACATCCTTTGAATGGTACTCAATTTCTGTAATGTAACTTGATAAAAGAAATACACAGCTTTACAACACACAGGTCGTTTCTAGGGATTGGCAACATTTGCAAATTGCCACAAGTCGAAAGACCTCTGGAATAAGAACCAAGTAAAAAAAAAAAACCAAGTTTCAGGCACATTAGGAAAATGTGAGTGGAATTCTCATGATAGATGAGAAGTTTTTTATAAAAGGAGAACCAAGAAGTTTAATGCCCTTAAGTTATTCTACCTATTTTCTTTTAACAAGCAGACCAAAGTTTTACAGCAACCACAAAAATATAAGAAAAAGGTATGTAGGTCTTCTACCTTGTAGCAAAGATTTCATTAATGTATTCTGAATGAAAATTACTACTAACTTGATTCCCCACCCCCTGATTGTCTTTTCTATTTGACAGTCCCAAACAAAGCATCCAGTAAAGATGTTTAGTTGTCATTAACTGTCCATAGCTGCTCTAAATGGACTAGAACTCCATTGCTTTCTAGTTTAACTCTTAATGTACATCTTTAGTAAATTGTGACTTCATACAGGTTTATGGCTTTTTTGTTGGACTCCACAAGAGCAATTTTCATTATTGCATGGTGCAAAGCATACTGATTTAGGTATACTTTTCTATCACATATTAAATGTTGAAACAATAACCTTTTTTGCAAGAACTTCTTTTGTCTTTGTGACTACACCACATTGGATTGTTGGCATGTTTCTGGGTGAGAAAAGACTGATTTGTCCTCTTGCTCATAGAAAGAACGTTCCCGGCTTTTTTGTACTTGATGACTGGGAATTAATCCTGCTACCTCTTCTGTAAGCGGTGTTATTTTTAGAGGAAGTTTTGTCTACTCACTTCACAATGAGTGGTGACTGCTTATTTAAGGACTGAAAATTGCCTCCCTTCCTCAGTGCTGCGGGGTGGGGCTTTTTGGGTGGGAGTGATGGGGTGTTGGTGGTTCTTGATTAGATAAATAAAGCAAGTGGGGGTTTTGAGGTGTTTTTTTTTCTTTTCTTTTTTGGTGAGAGTTTGATGGACCATAATATACCAAAGTAGCATACAATCCATACATAGAGTAGGAAATATATTAATAGCTTATAAAGACTTTTCTGGACATGCAAACTGACAAATCTGTGTACTTATCCTTACTTGGAAAATGCTATTGAATAGCTATTGCTTGAACCGAATTGGTTTTCTGGGGAAAAGCAAATTGTTATAACAGTTTTGCAGTGAAAAGTGCCGGTTGAAGGCTAATTTGTAAAAAGGATTGAAGTCTATTGAATTACTTTTCTAGTGCAGTATGTGGAAAGTATTCTGGCTCTTCAGAAACTGTGAGGTAGAGCTGTAAATGTGATAGCTGCATACAAATTAGTGCAGCAAGCTGCTTGTTTAGCTTCCTCAATATCAAGCATGTGTGCAATCAGCATGTCTTTGAAAAAGGAAAGAGATTTCTAGTGACGGTAACCAGTCAGCACAGAGGTACCAATACTCAGCAAGAGGACTGATGTAAACCTTACAGTTTAACAGTGGCTTGAAGATGCTGACTGTTAATTTGGCCAAACATGTATCTCAAGCTTTTGGATACTTCACATTTGAGCTTTTTTGTGCTGTTATTGCCAGACACAGTAATTTGACCTGGAGTTTTTGGAATTTGTGGAAACAGGAAGTTGGGAAGGTTACTTTCTGCTTATTCTGTTTTTATGTAGCCTCTGAAAGTAGTTTTGCTATCTCAATTTTTTCAACAAGATGGTGTGCAACGTGAAGTAATTCTTGATTTACTTAGTTTTGGGTGGTGCAGAAAACCTTTCAGTACTCTTGAATGAAAGTCACTATAGTGACGTAAACCTTTCAGGTACCTGGTAGGAGACTGATTCTACATATGAGTGGGAGGAATCATAGTAAGTATCTGTTTTCAAGGTGAAAACCTTTCTCTTTGAAATTCTTATGTTCTGTTTCATCCATTGTTTTATTTCCTTCATGCACAGGGAACAGTTGTCATGAAGCCTTTTGGAAATGTGTCTATCAACCCTGAGTACAGCAACCCTGAGAAACAGGGTTCAGCCAGCAACTTTCACACGTTTTCTCTAACCAGCTGAAGTACTAATGAGTAATCAACAGAAATGGAAAAAATTTACAGCAGGTCTGTGTTACAGACTCAGCACGATGAGCAATATTTTGCTGCTGTTAAGTGTCTCTCAGTTTGATATCTGGTGATATATCTCAGATGTTTGAGACAAGCTAAGAGTATAGAGATGGGCATCTGGGGTACAATTTGCTAGTTTGGAAGTGTAGTATGAGGAAACCTCGACACCTGGAAGGGAAAATTTCCATTGTCTTCAAAGCATAATGTGAACCCTGGTGTTTAACTGTGTTGGCAGATGACACCACTTTTATTTCATGTTATAAATTCAAGTTTTGACAGCTGATGTATGACTGAGAATATGGCTGCAGGGTAGAAGGAATAAAAAGAGATTTCCTGTAAATGTTTAGCCTTAATTTATGCTTCCTAGTGTAGATAATGTACCTGTTATTCTCTTAGTAAATACTCTTAGTAAATATTCTTGCAGACTGCAATCATCTGAAATAGTTTTGGTACTGATACAGGTAGAAGACCACTAACTCCTAAGTTTGGAGAAAGTGTAGTAAACATTTCAGCACCCAAGAATGTGGATTTTAGCAGTAAATGAAGAACTCAAAAGTGTATGCTTTGGCTTTGATGTAGCTAAATATGTTGAACCACAGAGACTTGAAAGAATTTGATAAATACTCTAAGAGAAAATCAACCTCCCTCCAGCAGTCTAATAAATAATTTTCCCCACTCTCTTTTAATTTGTTTTGCAGAGGAGTGGAATAGAAAGGCTACTACCAAAACATTAAACCTCAAAAACTGAGCCAAAAAAAAGCCATGTGAGCTTGAAGTCTTCCCACACAGAGGTGGAAGATTCTAGGCATAATATATTCCCTTAATAATCTCCATATCTAATTTCTTTCTTGCTGCCATTACAGTGCTTCAACATTGCAGTGTAGCACTGTATGATTTATCAGAGTGCCATGGCAGAAACAGTTGTACAGGACTACAGGATATATCAGTTACCAGGATTTCCATACTGAAACCACTGCTTTTTTGTGACTGTTGAATGTTGTCGGTTTGAGCATGTGTGATGACAGATTAAGCTAGCCAGGTTGTACTGTAGACCTAGTTTCAACAGCAGAAGCTGCACCATCACAGAAGCAATTTTAACAAAGGCAGTACGTATGGAGAAAAGTCAGTAGTGGTACAAAATGATGTGACAGTACCTACACTGACTGGTGACTGTAGAAACAGTGGATAAAAATCAGAGTATACTAGATATGTACTTATACAACTGTTTTCATTGTTGAGATGCAGAAAATAGAAGAGTATTTTGTGCAATTTTTTGCATCAGCTTCCTTAATGTTCCTGCTCACTAGAGTGGTTGGCCTCTGTTCCCCCACTGTTTTAGTTACTCTTGCTGCTGATACTTCAGACATTTGTAGTTTAGAGGGAAAATAAAACTGTAGAAAGGTAGCAGGTACCACAACAAGGTAGCAGGAAAAACTAGCCCTGGATTAGAAGCAAGTGCTCCTAATGCATCTTTCTTGGCCAAACAATTGCATCCACTATTAAAACAAATGTGTTTCTTCTCTGATTGAATGTTGACCCTGTGGGGAAAATCATCTCTTCTGTAACTGAAAGGAGTTTACTTGAGAACTTGCACAAAGGCCTAAACATTGCTCAGCATTGTATCGTTATGAATGACAGCATAGAAACATTTATGTATTTCAAAAACTGAGATCATAGCTGACATTAAAGCTGACTTTCAAATTAATGCAGAGCAGTAGAAGAGGATTTATAGTGTCAGAAATGATGGTGCTGAGAACCTGATGTCCACGCTCTGCACACTTCATAGGATTCAGTATGTGAATTGAGTGTCTGTTAGTGGTTTGATAGCATTAAATATGATCTTGGAGTTCATCTTTTGGATTAGATATGTCCAAAAGGAATTCAGCTCTGGCACTCTTAGATCACTCTGCAATGCCCACCAGTGTATAAAAGGAGGCTACAAATGTGAGATTTTTTTTCTAAAGTCTGAGAATGCTGATACAGACACACCTTTTGAATCTGTGTATCAAACCTAGTATAATAATGCGACTATTATAATGCTGAGTTAGAAATTGACTTTGTGGTCCTTGATACCTTTCTATTCAGGGTTCTGCAGAATTTTATTCTGTGATGTGTCTGAGAGCAATATTTGAAATACTGACCATTAGAGACAGAAGAACAGTTCTAACAATTCTGTGGTTATCTAAACCATGGTGCATGGTGCATGTGGTTATCTAAATCATGGTGCATGATTTTCTTGTGTTTAGTTACCGAGTACTCTTTCCTGACTAGGTTGTACAGTTAATTTTTGGCTTGGGGACTATTCACAGAAAACTTACTATGTGGATCTGAAGCAACAAATGAGACATCAGGACAAAGGAAAGACTTCATTGTATATGTTCAAACAGAAAATTAAATCAGCAAACAGCTCAAGGGTGAATGTTTTCAGGCACTAGAGTATCACAAGCAGATAACATACAGGCTGGAAAATACATTTATTCACAAATACTTAATACTACATAAACTTTTAGCTACCATTTTTGAAATATGGCTCTGTTAATGGTTGTGAGCAGTAGATTTGGAGGCTTTGGACTCTCTGGTGCTACTTTAGTCTGTACAAGTGAAAATAAATTCAAGAGTGAATGTTGTCTAGGTAGAGAGAGATGCAAAGCATTCATGGATCTGATCAGCTATCTTCATGCTAATAATTTTTAGGGATTTTGGTATGAGTGGCTTTCACTTTGGGAATTCTTGCATATTACTGTCAGATTTAGAGTCTGGAAAAACCCAGAAGTTTCTAAAACCAAAAGGCTCGCTACCTGTCCAGAACAAATTGTAAATACTTAACACTTTTAATTCAGTAGTAACAGATGTACTTCAGAATTATAGTTAACATATGTAGTGATTGTCATATAAAAAGGTTTATTTGGGCATAGGAATAATTACTAATGATGGATGTCAATGGTTTTAAGTTTCAGTGCATAGAACTTAGCTCTGCTTATAGGATTTTGTTAACGCCTATCACTGAAGATTAACCTGATCTCCGTAGCACAGGAAATTAAAAATCTTTTGACAGTCATCTTAAGATTATGAGTGGGAAGGCAAGATGAAGAGTCTCTTAGCCCCTTAGCATGCACCTTTCTCTTATATTTTCTAGATAGAGGCAGGAAGAGTTGTAGGGATTAAAAAAAACCACAACAACAGTACTGACAAGCAATGCATCTTTCATCTGGGTTATGGTACTTTTCACTTCTCTGTATGTTATTCAAGTGGCTGAAAGTGCTTTTATGTTGATAATTCAGCTTTCAAAGATTGTACCTGCGAGTAGGTAAGTTATTTTAATCTTTCAAGAGTGTCTTAATCCTTGGGTAGTGCCCATAAATATTTAACAGTGGCTACTACAACATGGTCTTAGTCTTACTGATACCTATGGGTATTACTGCAATAGAGGTAATAAATGTAACATTGATGGGAGTAGAAGAATCTGACCATCAGTAACTTTATTCCTAATTTACTCTCTGGTAAAACTAGTTTTTGTGGTGCTTAGCCCCATCACAACAAAACTATTGAGGTGGTTCTCTTTCTGAATGTTCTCTTAAAACACCGTCCTGCTTTTCTGCCTTATCCCAGCCTGCCTTCTTTTAGAATGGAGTGGAAAGAGTACACCATGCTGTCATGGGTTACTGAAATGGTACTATAGTCTCCTGTCTGTACCAGTGACACCCTTCTGCTGCATGGGTTTAATCAAGAACCAGTTTGCCTCTGTTGCTTTCAAGAATTAAAATGGGGTTGTTTTTTATGATTGCTGATGGGAAGCCTCTTCCTCCCATTTTGTCTGTAATTCCTTGGAAATAATTCTGCAAAGAGCTATATTTGTTGCCCTGGTGGCATTGGATATAGGCAAGATTTATGTATAGGTAAGGACAATAGGTCAGCTCTTGATGATTAGGCTCACTGTGGTTTTTGTACCCACTCCTCAGGGCCATGGACACTAGTTTTGTGGCAATTTAGAGAATTAGTAGCTGCATCAGGTTTTTTTGAGTGGAATATTGAGTTTAGAATTTGACTTCTCTTAAGGTTGCATCTTTGCTTTTCCAAGACACAACGAGTCCCAGTAGAAGATTCCCTTCTCTCTTTCCTCTGGAGAAGAGACCATTGTTTCCAGAGACCATAAACAGCAGTGACATACCATGACTGTTTTCACTACTCTTTGGGAAAAGAAAGGAGTCCTTAAGTTCTGCCTTCTTACAGACATGTCCTTGTTATACAATTACTGAGCTTTGCAAGCAGTGGTGGAAAGCCTTCAAGGTAAAGGGTGAAATGTCAAAGAGAAGGAAAGAAGAAAGAAATGGGTTAGGACTTAGTGTCTGCTGTCATCCCTCTCAAGGCTAAATGTTGTATGTCAAGGGCTAGTAACTTTTGTGTTTAAAGTAGCTGTATTTTCTTTGTTGTATTTCCTAGATTTTCATTTTTATCCAGCTCATAACTGTGTTATTTACCTGCTGGGTTTACTACACTTCAAAAGAAACAAAGATAATGGAGAGTGTTGTACATTTACAATGAAAGATACTTAGGGGTTTTAGGTGTATGAATGAAGAGGTTTGTTGTCATTACTTCTTTTTGTGTAAAAATAAATAGTGTATGCCAGCTACTGCTCCTGTAGGTATGACCACCAGGATTACCGTGAACAAGGCTTGGGTAAAAATGACACCATAATATCTGGATGGCTGAATTTAGGAGAGGTGTAAATCTCCTGAGATAGCTAGTGGCAGGGTTTATGTTCAGGTAACAGTTCTAAAATCATGTACCTGCTTCTTTCATACAGCTTATAGATGAATTATATCCTTGGTAGAAAAATAAAAAAAAATCTAAAATGCAAACCACCCCTCATTATGCAGACATGGGAACTTAGATGCTTAACTCCCTTTAATATCCTAATTTTTAAAGGTACTTGAAACTAGACCTATTCATTTTTATAATCCTTTGGCTGTAATATGTATATTTTGGACATAGCCTATGTCATTAAATCATACGTTTGGATCTGAATTCCTGACAATTTAGGAAACTCAAAAGCTAGATTTGGCTGCTTACATTTTCATCTCTCTTTCTTGCCTCTAGTATTGTAATTGGAATTGCATTCCAGATGGAAACTGGAAATAGTTAAATTCTCCTAATAAGCAATGGAAAGTGGGCAGTTAAAGGCACTTACTAACACCTTAAGTGTCTTCTGTGTTTATGTTGGCAGAGGCGTTCATCTGCTTTTCATGTAGAGAACCACTCTTTCAATGATTATTTGTCCAGTTTCATGACAGTAAGTTGCTATAATTCATTAGGGGCCTCGTTTATGTCATCTTTATTCAGCATGTAAAAAAAAACAACCCTACCTAAAATTAGTAACAACAGAAAAGATGCTATTCCCTTGCTCCTAAATTCTACAACTCTTCCCCCCACACATTACATGCAATTAAGTGGAATGAGGTATGGTGAGTATTGCTTTAAAAGCTTAGATATGCCAAATTCAATTCCAGTCAGCTGCTGTGAAATCACAGAAGGTACAGCAAACAGCCGGAGTTTGAGAGATAACAGGTGCTGGTTTAAAATAAATAAATAAATATGGGAAAATTTTATTAACTTGAAGGAATTTTGTTTAAACATCATCTCGAAGCAGATGCATCGGATGAGATGAAAACTTGAAGCAGAACAAATAGAGAAAAATAAAGTAAGGTCTATGTTACGGTAGTTCTCTACTTTGATGTACAATGTGTGCTTATGAGATACTTAATAACTGTTAAACAAGAAGGAACAGAAAAATCACACTCAAAAGGAAATTAATTTTGAAGGTCACATTCTTGAATGTCAGAAATCAGATATGTAAGGAAAAAGTCTAGTGTCAACTGTTAGGGGTTTTTGTACGTGATCTAACTACAGATTTCTGTGGTTGAAAATATAACTCCTGTATCTGTCATTTAGTGCTATTTCAAATCATCTGTTACTTTATTTTGTACTACAGAAAGTATGAGAAGAAGAAGAAAATAATTCTGATGAATGAGATGGGAGCAGTTTAACCTTTCCTTTGACATTTCTATAAGAAATCCAGTTAAGTTTATTTTTTCCAAGAAGTTGTAAAGGAGGAGATTAAAGCTTTGAGAGGGAGTGGGGGAGGGAAACAGCTTTGAGGCACGAAAATTAGCCCAAACCTTCTCTTAAACAAGCAGACTTTGTCCTCTTTAACCGGGTAAGCTAGAAGCAAGTCAAAGCCCATTTACACCACACAGTGACAAGTGAGTGCGAAGAAACCTGTGCGTGCAGGCTCTGGAAATGGAAGCAGTAGGGCAGGGTCAGCAAGACAGAGCTTACCAGACCAAGCCTGACGCTGTGTTAACACGTTCTGCTTCCTGGACCCAGACTGGTATTCTGCAACATGCCTTGGAATTTTATCTCTGCCCTTTGGGGACCTTCCACAATTTATTTTTTTCTAAACAGAAGTGGATTTGAGCAAATACCCACTTCCTGAATAACTTACAGCAACAAAGATTTGAAACCGGAATCTTGGTTCATTATGCTAGCAAGTAGTCTGACAATTATAGAGTGTAGAATTTATAGCTGACCCAAACTGTTATTAAATTAGAAATCTGGGTAACTATCTCTAAGATGTATGAAAATCTGATCGAGACACTTCCACTTGGGCCTGACTTTCTGGTTTTGAACAGATTGGAGCTTTGATGACCTCACAGATGGAAGCTGGAAATATGTTAATTCTCATGAGATATTCTTATCTAGAATTTTGAGAGGCCTGGTTCCTACCCTAAGTTTCATATAAATGTATGACTAAGTGGAAAAATGTTTTTTAACTACTGAAGGTAGTCTTTCTTGTTTGTCTCACAATTAAAAAAAAAAAAAAAAGCTGGCCATGCTGTCAGTCTCTTTGGTACTTCAGGAGTGTTCCTCAGTGAGATAAGTTATATCTGTTTCTCATTATCTATGAGAGTTTACCAGCAAATGTAGTTCTTAGTTTGACCAGATATATTTAAGGATTTCTTCATTAGTTCAGATTTTTCTTAGGCTGCAGCTTGTTTTTTGATAGAACTTTCTGCATTAAGAACAAATCAACTTTCTGAAACTGACATTGTACCACAAGAATTAAGCTTCAAAATAAGATTTCTCTCAAGTCTTTATAAAATATTCAAGTGCAAGACAGTCAATTATTTGATCCAAGAATTAAAAAACTCAATTATGTGATCTTGCTAATATGAACATGTTTTGGTGTCAAAACCATGGAAAACTGTAACAACCCCAAAACTGTACAGGTCATTCTGAGATGAGAATTGGGGTCCCCCATTCTGAGCCACTGGCAGCTGAAGCAATGTCACAGTCTCAGTTCTGAGCCAGACTGTCTGCATAGAAAAAACTCAGTGTTAACCGTCTGTCTGCTCTTCATGCTGAGGAAGGCAATCCTTGCTCATCGCATGTCCTGGCAAGACCTTTCAGCTAAGGAAGATGACATTGAGAAGTTATTTCCTCCTTTTGCTCTTTATCTGACTTTCAGCTAATAGGGGATGTCAGAAGAAGGGAAGAGATTGATATGATGCAAAATCCAAGTTAGAAGGGAAAGAAACCAGTTCCATGGAAAAATTTATTATATTTTTTTTTGTGACCTATCTTGTCCAATTTTATTGAGGGATTCTACAGTAGAATTATATGGAAAACTTCAGGAAAATGTATCAATCCTAGTATGATTCTGGCATATCTGTACAACTTGATGGAGTAATTATAGGATTCAAGTTGTACTGTATTAACACAGCTTCAGTTCTAGATTATTAGTTGAAATACAGGTCTATGAAGCTGGAGTCAGAATATATAACATTTCTGCCAAATGTCGTCTTTTTGTATATCAAAATCAAGAATTTCCATTTTAACTGCCACTGTTTTATGTCCTTTATAATAGCCTCAGAGCAAATGATACAGGCTGACTTTTTCAACTGTGCCTACACGATACGATTTTTCAACGTGTATTGAGGAATATAAGTAGGGCCGTTTGGGACAGGGGAAGTCTTTGCTCCTATTGCCTCTGCTCTACTTGTTCAGTAGCTATTTAAGAGTCTCACTTCATTTGTGGTTAAATCAATATTGCTAATGAGTATATGTGATGAGGTGACTTAAAAAAAAAATCACAGAAACATTTAGGGGAAAAAAAAAAAGAATGAAGAGAATGTCATTCATGTGAAAGTAATGTCTGATTTCATGCATGTTTCAAGGCTCCAGAGAATCTTACAATTCTTTTATTAGGTAAAAAGAATAAAAGTAGCTCAATTGGTGCATGCGAAGTGCAATTGTCTCTGCTAATTGAAAGAGAAAGTGAGAACTGATAGAAATAACCTCTTCACATGAGTTTATCTTATCTATGAGATTAGTGAAAGCGGGTTAAGAAAGCCCTGTCTAACATTCAGGAACAGTTAACCTTCTAGTACTTGCTTGAAACTTAGGCAGCCACCACTTTAGTTGTATGGAGAAAGGAGGAAAAAACAAAAAAGTCCAAATAGGAATGCAGACAACCAAAATAACTTGGGGAGTATTTGCAAGTTTATTTTTGCCGAATAATAAGTGTTGTTAGCTTTTCAAATAGAACTGGATTTCCATCCTTTGCCATCCTTTGATGGCAGAATGAACAGGTCAGACATGCATGTGTATTCTGTTTTGTCCATCATTTTAATCCTGCTTCCACCTGGATTCTTGTAGTATGCCAGATTCACGTGTGCTGTAATTAATTTCAATTTTGCTATGTTGGTTTACAGTAATAGAGAGTTTGGCCTAGATTTTTAAAAGGCTGGCTAACTGAAAGGAAATATCAACAAGTATTCAAAGGCTCTTTTATAACCGCTATGGAGTAATTGGAATATTTTGGTAGATTCAAAAGAATAGCAACTCACTAAGGGAATTAAATTAAGCTAATGAAAGAAAGCCTTTTACTTAGAACCAATAAAACGTATTAGACTTTGCAATAATCTGTCTGAAGTGGTTTTGAAGTCCTGTGGCTTGATTTTATTTGAAGCTGAATTGGACAGTACACTTAACATACTGTGGGAAATTATCTTGAACCGGTGTGGGGAAGTATTAAATTGTATGTTAGGTCTTTTTTTCACTCAGCTCTTGCAACCACAGAGGAATTAATAGAGTCTGAAGAAAAGACCTGCATGAATGATCCAGATTTTGTGCGGTTGAGACATATTGACTTTTGTAGAGGAGGAGTGGGGAAAACATGAAACAAAATAAAACCACCTTTCAGTGATTCCCCAGTTTGAGATTGTGAGAGGGGTTCCTGATGGTAAAACCCTTTGTATGTCCTCTGCTATATGTCCAGGTATGTTTGTAATCACTGTAATAATCTGCTACGATATGGTTTGCATATTCAAAAGTCCTGGCCGTTATTGGCAGGACACTGATCTAGATGGGTCATTGACCTTACTTTTTGCATGGTAACTCCTGTGATCTGTGTGTTTACTTTTCTTTTTTTCTTCCCCTCAAAAGATTTTCATACAAAACAACACTGAAATTGTCCTGTTCAAGTAGTAATGAATATTTCATAGAGGACTGTGGTGATGCTTGAATTCAGGTTTCCTTTCTCATTCCTCTGTTTCTTTTCCTCTGCCTACAAATAACCTGGTGTCCTGGTTTCGGCAGGGATAGAGTTAATTTCCTTCCTAGCAGCTGGTACAGCGCTGTGTTTTGGATTTAGGAGGAGAACAAAGTTGATAACACACTGATGTTTTAGTTGTTGCTAGGTAATGCTTACACTAGCCAAGGACTTTTTAGTTTCCCCTGCTCTACCAACTGAGAAGGCTGGAGGTGCACAAGAAGCTGGGAGGGGGCACAGCCAAACTGGCCAAAGGGCCATTCCATACCATGGGACGTCGTGCTCAGTACAGAAACTGGGGAAAGCTGGCCGGGGGGGCCGCTGCTCGGGGACTGGCTGGGCATCGGTCGGCGGGTGGTGAGCAGTTGTACTGTGCATCACTTGCTTTGTGTAGTAGTAGTATTATATTATTATCATCATCATTTTATTTCAAACTGTTTTTTATCTCAACCCATGAGTTTTTCTCACTTGTGCTCTTCCAATTCTGTCCCCCATCCCACCGGGGGGGAGGGGGGAGGGAGTGAGCGAGCGGCTGCGTGGTGCTTAGTTGCCGACTGAGGTTAAACCATGACACCTGGCAATCAAAATAAGAAAGAAATAATAAAAAAAAGGTTCATTAGAACATCACATTTTGATCCCTTTCTATTGTTATGATCACCTTTCATTGCAAAAATGACCACAAAAGTTTTTACAACTTTATGGGCTATTTTTTAAGTGTTTATTTTCTTTTTGGGTTTAAGCCACTGTTTTGTTTCAGCATGACTTATTGACAGAAACTCCTGTAGAAAAATGACATCCATTATTAAAAATTCCCCCCAGGAAACCTCTAGCAGGCAAAAAACTTTACTAGCTATAGCTATTCCTCCTTTGTCCCCTTTAGCAGTGCTTATCACAATACCAAAATGTCATTCTTCATAATTGGAATAACAATAACTTTTTATATCCAAAAGTTTAATGTAAAATATTATCTAAATGCACTTATTTCATAACCTCTGTTAAGGTGTTCTGCCTGCCTAAACGTTGTTTCTGTCATGTCCTTTCTACAAGTAAAAGGCAGAAGCTTGGGTTTTGCATTGTCAGAATGTCTACTTCTCATATACTATGTCATACAGCTTTTTCTCGTGGTCACAGTGCACTCAGACAATTTACTTTTGATGTTGCATGTTTTTGCACTGTTTTACAGAGATTGTCACCAAACCCAAGAAGGCTTCTCATAAACTTCCTGGCTTCCTAGGGAAAAATGCTAATCTACTGAATTTTATTTAGCATTGTTTGATGCTTATACTTGTATTTGCAGATTTCTGTTGAAACAAATTAGGAACAGAAAGTTTCCTAGTAACCACCACCACCTTCAACTTTTATCTAACAGATTAAGTAAGGGATGTCTGTTCTAGTGTGCCTGTGGCTTATCAATGCCGTTGTCAGAAAGCAGGCACATTTTGAGGCAGACTACAGGTGGTGTTGACATTTATGGATCCCATTTTCTCTAAATAGGTTGCTTTAGAATCAAGATAGTATTCAAAAGCTGCCTTTCAAAACAGTTTTACTTCTCTTTGAAGGGAGAATTTTGTGAATTCAGACAATTAGCATTTTTACCAGCTTGCACTTTAGAAAGAGGGTAAGAAAGCACCCACAGCTCTACCATGAGGGATTAAGTAACTTTTAAGGTGGAGGAATTCTCAGCTTACTGTAATTAGCTCTCTGATAAAACTTTGCTCCACAACTCAGTTAAAATGGCATTAACTTCAACTAGTTCTTTTGAAAAATGCAGACCCCTACTGCAATGCTCCGCTGTTCCGGGTTTGTGAGGAACATCATTAAATAGGAAAGATGACATTGCTTTTAAAATTATTTTTAGTGAAAATTATTACATGCCAAAACAGACAAAACTTTTCTCCCTAATTCTAAAGGCCTCATTTTCCTGCCAGTCATCCCTGTATAGCTGTGCCTTTACCAGCAACCTTCTTAACAGTGCAGTATCACCCATTCACACTTTTTTTGAAACACCGTCTGAGATTTTGTTCAGCATGTTTGTACGTGAGCATTCATGGAGTGACAGAATTTGCAGATGGTCTTAGCGGATGGGATGAAGGTGATGGGATGATAATACCTTTTAAAAAGAACAGACTGTTTAAAATAGATAAGTATAAATTCAATTTTTCCTAACTGCTCTGACCTGCATATTTTCTACTGATATGGTGGGTGAATGAAGGAAATTAAGTAGGACACAGGATTAGTAAACACAGAAGTCATATCAGTAGTGCATGAAGAGTGTATTTGCTATTTAATTGTTTAACAGAGGTAACTGGTTGTACCTAACATAGCTATGTGGGGCAAATCTTGTTAGGCTGGTAGGAGGTATTTTAAGTAGCAGGACTAGTTTCCTTATAAGTTGTTCTCCAGGTACAGCATGACTATGATACCAAGTGTCTGCTATGTGTAAGTCAGAAACCTATGAACATAAAGCCTGCTAACCAGTACCTTTGTGGTACATATTTCAGCAAAGGTAACAATTTACTGTGCATTTGCTGCCCCACAGTAACTGCCAGGCCCATGGTATTCTGTGATAAATGCAATATGTGTCATGCAACGTGTCCTTACACCTTCTTTTTAAGGACGGGTGCGATAATTTAATTGCAATGAAGTACAGTGTTTGCAAGGCAGATGAGAATTTTTTTTAGATGTGCCATAAGAGAATCACCACTAATTCCCTTTATTTTGCACTTTTTCTTTCCTCTTGCCAAGATGGACTTTCCGTACTTGTTTTTCCTGCACCAGTTACAAAAGAACAGATTTGCTATCAGGACCAGGGCACCCAAAACAATCTGAACATCATCTTCTCATGAAGTGATTCAATACAAAATATTTCACTGACCTTACATTTTACTTTCACATTATTACATCCCTGTTTAAAAAGCATTTCTTTTCACTATGCCAGGTGTGTGTTGCTATTTCAAACAACCTTTTAAGGCATATTAATTTGGAGAACACATCCGAGGCACAGTTTTAATAGCAAAACATTTTATTTATTTATTTTTTTAATACTTAGGTAACTCCAACAATTGTGTGGTTTTTTTCCACCCCATTTAAAAATAAATTACATCTGGGTCAGAGTAAAAGCTGAAGAGATTCTAGCCCAGCTGGTGTGTTGGGGTTTTTGTTTGTTTCCCCCTGCAAAGTAATAAGTGAAGAATCGTCTTGAGAATTGCTGAAGTCATTTCTTATATACCATGATTTTTAAAAATGTTAAGCTATATTTTGCTCAGTTGTAAATCCTAACATGAATAAAAGAAAGACAAAACTCATCTATGGTGTTATTGCATGCCTCAAGCAGCATAATAAGAGAGTGATTTTTCTTTTAATAAAGAAATTACTTGATTATAAATAATAAAAACTTAAGACACTTCACATTATAATGGGAATAATTGCTGAAGTGATATTCTTTAAACTTGAAAATCTAGTTTTGAGAACAGGAAGACCCTAGAATTCTCCCTGGATGATCAAAGAAAGCTTATTTAAATTCCAGTTGTTTGAAATGCATTGCAATTTGTAAACCTGCAATATGAATTTGCACTTCTATTAAAAAAAAAAAAAAATCAAAGTCACCTCCCAAGGCTCTTCAGGTGTGAATATGTTTGGTTTTTTTTTTTTTTTCAGATGCGCAAACTAAGGGATGGAATAATTAATTAGTTGTTCCAGGTCAGTTAGCTTAGGTCAAAACTATAATAAAAATCCCAAATGTCCAATATACAGTGTAAGTCAGTAAACAAATGGTTTTTTACATTTTTTGCTTTAAAACCATGCTATACATTTTTACTTTTTGAGCTCTTTGTGAAGAAAACAAAAAAAATTTCTGCATTTCACTTCTGGCTCACGTTAAATGTTGAAATTTTAAATGGATGTTTGACTGTTTTTCCTTTTTCTTTCTCTTTCTTTCCTTGCACATGAACTGAAGCCGAGTAATCATATGTGGTTTTGCTAGAGAGGCTGTTAACCTCTGTGAGGTACGTGAACTATACAGGAAACAAAAATTGTCTGTGCCAGCACCCCAACAATATGACTATGTAACCTCAGTTACATTTGTCAGTGTCCCAGTCCTCTGTGTGAAGGAGAATGTTGATAGTGGGGGCTGCTTTCTGCTCCTTACCAGGAGCAGTATGATGTTGATGGCTTCTCGCTTCGGGGTCTACTTTGGGAGTCAGTTTTGTGTGATTTCTGTTTATATGCTTAAGTATGTTTAATGTTGTGTCCTTCTGTCATTGGTCATGGGACCAGTAGCCTGGAATTAGAGGGTACAGAAGCCGAGCAGCTGGGATCCCTTTCTAGGGAAGAGGGTATTGACAAAGCAGTTGGAAAAGGGGCACAAGCCCTCAGCCTCTGGGGGCAACTCCTGTCAAGCGTGAAGGAAAGGTGTCCCTTCAAGGAAGATGTCATATGTCACCCAGGCAAGTGGACCACCATGGAGAGAGGTATCCAGTACCTGAGGGAATTAGCTGTGCTGGAGGTGATTTATGGTG
>NW_008825562.1:553088-570943 GCF_000699105.1 Pygoscelis adeliae | reverse complement strand
TTTTTTTGTTGTTGTCCTGGTTTCGGCAGGAATAGAGTTAATTTTCTTCCTAGCAGCTGGTACCGTGCTGTGTTTTGGTTTTAGCATGAGAATAATGTGATAACACACTGATGGTTTAGTTGTTGCTAAGCAGTGCTTATACTAAGTCAGGGACTTTTCAGCTTCCCATCCGCTGCCAGCGAAGAGCTACACAAGAAGCTGGGAGGGAGTATAGCCAGGACAGCTGACCCAAACTGGCCAAGGAGATATTCCATACCGTGTGACGTCATGCTCAGTATAGAAACATGGGGAGAGTTGGTCGGGTGGCATTGACCACTGCTTGGGGACTGGCTGGGCATTGGTTGGCAAGTGGTGAGCAATTGCATCATGCATCACTTGCTTTGTATATTCTTCTTCTATTATTATTATTATTATTATTACTATTTTACTTTCTTTTATTTCAATTATTAAACTGCCTTTATCTCAACTCATGAGTTTTCTCACTTTTACTCTTCTGATTCTCTCCCCCTTCCCACCGCGGCAGGGGGACTGAGTGAGCGGCTGTGTGGTGCTCAGTTGCCAGCTGAGGTTAAACCACGACAAGGAAATAAGTAGAAAATGAGTGAAGGAAACAAAATGCAGCAACAGCATTACATATATAATTTTTTTAATGTGTCCCAATCAATCATTTTACACTGCTTTTTGTGTCTAGAAGTGATATGAAGAACATACTAGCTCCAGTTGAACTATATCACCTCATTATATCCTTGTTTGTAATTAAAAAAGCAGGAGGTATTAATGCCAGATTTGTTGTAGCCTTCAAAGCAATTGCAACTTAGAGTTTTTACGAAATATTTCCAAAGATATTAAGAAGAGTGTTTAGAAGTGCCTCTCATGATGTCTTTTATAGGTATTGCTGGGTAGCAGTCTTTGACCACATTTAGTAGTATGCCTCTGAACTGGTTCAGCTCTGTCCACTCCTATATATTAAATACTTCTTCCTATACCGGATCACAGTTGCTTTATTTGCTGTTTGTATTTGTACCATCACACAGAGGAAGGCACAAGATGAAGGAGGAGTTTTTTTGTGCTTCCTCCCCACTCTCTACATACCTGCTCTGGGATGGGTAAAAGGTTGCTCCTCATTTTAAAGTCTCTACTTTCATGTGGAAAATGCACTTCCACAGTTGTTCTGTTGAATTGCTGTACTGTTGCCTAAAGGTCAAACAACACAGCATGTTCCAGAACTGCAGGGAATTCATATTGGAAAAAATAAATTTTTTTCTACGGTTTTGCTTTAAACAAACCAACCAGATAAATCCAGGAAAAAAGTGGAATACATCTGAAATCTTGTTACTTCTAATTCTTTCCCAAAATCTGTAGCCCAGTACTGAGCCGGACTATGTTAAAAGTTCATACATTGCCTAGAGAAATAAACATAATTGTTTCATTAATTTCAAGATTATAATTAAGTCATCTTCAATGTTTTCAACCCTTTTCTCGCAATATCTCTCTGAATAAAACATCTCCCCATGGTATATTGTCTGTTTTTTAAACACCCTTCTGGATTCCTCTCTAAACTCACTCTAAATAAAGATACCATCTTGAACAGTACAGTAGGTCAATTTGCTTTTTACAAATTAGGATTTCTGCTATTAATTGGACAGTTTCTAAAATATGGCAAATCAAGGATTCGTAATTGTGTCTTAAAAGACTTGTACAAATACATGAATGAATTTTTCATGCATTCTTGATTTGTTAAAACGTGTTCGTTTCTCAGTAGATAGAGAATAATAGGCAAGATACTGAAAAAGACCTTCAGTTGTGGGCATAGGAGTGAGAAAAAGCTTAAAAGGTGTTATTAAAGGTAGAAGGGAATCTTCAGGTGAGAGGAAGAGAGCTTGGCTGTAGTACCGAAGTAGTTCATATCCAGGGGACTTTATGGGGTTGGAGTGGGGAGACCTTCTCAGAGGTAGGTTGTGAGGGAAAAGAATTTTGAGGTGAAAGGGTGACCACAGAGAGTGCTGTGATTGTAGCAGGTGTATGTAGAGGAGAGTGAAAGGGAGAAGGGAAAGCAAAAAGGAAAGGATTTTGTAGCTCAGCCTGAACTATGTTTGGCAGTAATCAACTCCAGCTGCATTTAGTAGGGTAGCTAGCCCCAGAATCAAGAGCCTTTACTAGGGATTAAGGTCAAGCAGTTTAACACTTCTGGGTGTCGTATTATCAAGTGACTGAGCTTAGTGTCCTTAATTAGATGCACAGGCTCCATATGCAGCATGTAGAAAGAGTGAAGCACTTATTGAATGTAACTTTTATTGGAACCAAGAAGGTGGTCTAGGGTCTGTATAATTTGACAGCAGGAAATTCCTATGAAAAGAGAAATTTAGTTTGAAAAAAGAGAGATGGAAAAATCTACTGAGAAACACAACTTGATATTTTACATCTTTGGGTGGCTGGGGAGTTAATGCCTGTGCTCTCTGTAAATTTTTTCATCCATACACCTCCTGCTCCTTGGCTACCTATATGTTGTTAAAACCCCCAGTTTATCACCTGAAACTAATTCACTTGCTGTCCATCTATATCTGGCAGTTGATTTTGTTGTTATTGATTTTTTTACTATGAAAGTTTAATTCTAGTAAAAGTCGTGGGTTTTTTTTTCCATCCTAGCAGCCAGATTTGCATTTATAATGATCTGAAAAAACTTCAAATTCATAGTAACTCTGTGGACAATTTCAACGCTTATTTTTAATTCAGATAAGACAAGTAATCAATAATGCATGTTTTCTCTGTTTGTTATTGGTGGGCTGCAAAAAACAGAAGTGGGCTTTTGCATATAAAATACAGCATCACCATTAAAGAAAGAATAGTTTATTCCATTGGCTTTCTACCTTATAATACATAACACTATCAAAAACAGAGGGAAGAATTTTTCTTTTTTTTTAGTTAAAATATTTTTGCTTTATTGTTAATGGCGATTCAGACTTAAGCTATGGAATCTTCTTATTTTACACACTTTGAATCAAGATCCTGTTGAAAGTCTGCCACTATCGGTTGCAACAGAATTGTCATTCTCGCTGAGTTTTGTTTCATTTATGTTTTGGAAGGAGGCTAGCTGAAAAAAGCAAATTATTTTGTTTTCTTAGTTTGCATTTAGTTCTAGTAACAAATGTCTTGGGAATTCTGAAAATGGATCTTTAGTTGGGCTGCTAGAAATGAATATAGATATTTTAAAGTATTAAGGTAACTTTTATCCCCTTCCAGTAATGGTATCAAAGGAAACCATCTAAGTACAGATTGTTTTGCCACAGTTACTCCCCCCATTAAAAAAAAAAAAAAAGTTTAATCTTTCAAATCTTTGGCTCTTCACACTAATTCCAAGTTGGAAGTTTGTTGCACATGTGTAAGCTCTTAATGAAGCTGTGTTAAAAATATTACTGTTCAAGTTCCTCTGCCTTGACAATGACTGATTTTAGGAAGAAACCATCTTCACAGGAGGTTGTTTCAGTGTGTTTAATGCTACTTGCTTTTCATCTTATCTTGGAGAGCTAGCTTCCATGTCCATTCGTACTTGGGGTGTACATGTGTCCTAACATTCACAGGTGAAGAGCCTTCCACTTTGTACTGCCTACAGAGGACATGTTTATGCTGTCTCCTCCCTCAAGCTCAGCACCTGACCGTGGAGGACAGGATGTAGTTGGTGTAATTTTGATTTCTCTCAGACCTGGTTGTTATAATACCCGTCTTCTCATCTAGTAATAGAGTTTAACAGGCAACCACCAGCATTGACCTGGAAATGAATTGTTTATGTGGAAGAATGATTAAAGTTGATTTTTCCTTTTTTTTTTTTTTTTTAATTCGTTGCCTTTTTCATAGTTTCCACCCACAATGTGACAATGGAGTAACTTCAGTGCTCCTGCTCTTCCTTCCTGTGCTATCCTTATCCGGCAAGAGATGGCAACACCGTCAACTGCTAGTTGGAGCTGTAAGCTGTGTAGCCATGTTGGTTGGGCAGCGGGCTGCTGACAAATGCAGTGTGTGCTTTTACTGAACCAATGGACGCTGGGTCTCTTGTACCCAGCTGCCAAGTTGTCACAAAACCTGTAAGAATAAAATAACCTCTGAAAACTTTGCCGGCATTAATTTGCTGATTCCAAAATTGTATTGGGACACGAAGTACTGCCAGGCAGACAGATGGACAGAGAGAGCATGATTGCTTAACTGGCATTTCCTCTGGAAACAAAACTTAAAATAATGCAAGAATGTGTGTATTTATTTGATCAGACTAAACCCATGTCTAGTAGAGTGTACTGTTTTCCAAAGTGGCCAGCACTGGATACTAAAAAAGAAATGTAAGGACAAGATGAACAGCAACAATACTTCCCCGTAACGCTTTTTGCTTTCAGTAACTTTTGGCTTCAGGACTTCCTGAGCTAGAGGTTTTACATTTGTATTTAATAGCCCTTAATGGAAAATTTATGGAAGGAAAAGGCCGTTGAGCCCATGTAAACTTTATAGCAGCTACAAAATTATGTGCTGAAGTATTCTATGCCTTAATTAAAAGGTGTGTGAAGGATCAAATATTTTAGTTATTTTGAACTTGCTTATCTGTCTATTTTGAACTTCATTTGAGGGTCTTGCTTCTTTGACAAGTAGGAAGAGTAGAAAAAAAAGTTACACATAAGGACCAAATTTTAGATGGAAGTAGGGATTGATAGGCACAGGGTGTGCTAGATTAGTTGGTAGAGAGGGATTCTGGAAGATGAGAAAATAGGATATTTGAATGAAATTGAGGTAGAGGAAGGTTAGAAACAAGAACCTGTTTGCAAGAGGGAAGAGTGTAAGGAAGAGTTCATAGTGGAAGAGACGAATGAGGACAAACAATCTCACAGGGGGAGAGAAGGAAAAGGAGAGATTATGGCTGAAAGGAGGAATTAACAGGCATATGGGGCTATTGGCATGGGCAAACAACATTTCAAGGGGAATATCACAGAGGGGTATCTGCTAACTTGTGAGAGTATATGGATGGCTTAATAGGAAGGTCCTGAAATAGGGATGCAATTGTAGGCCACAGGTAACTGGAGCTGAGATAAGATAAATGAAAGTATCTTGGTAACTTCTGCCTGACGCTTTCTGGAAATAGAAACCAGTCGGTATTTTTTAAGTACGACATTCTTGTGGTTTATGCATATGAAGAGGAGTTAGAGATAACATAGTTTCTGGCTTTATATTTTAGTGTAATTTTCCTATTTGTCCATCAATTCTGTACAGGTTTGATGTTGCGCTCTGAAACAATCTTTGTGTGCATACTTAGGTGCTAGCTAGTGACCTCTTTGTAACGTCCTTTCCTTACAAACACAGTTTACTGGAGCCATGAAGTTGTGAATGCTGAGAGACTTTTAATAAAAGGAGACTTCATATTGCATTCTTACTGTAGCTGGTGATTTATGATAAAAGACTTGCTATGCTGGGGCTTCTCTTTCTCTTTATTTCCACTTCATACTTCAACTTGGATGGCCTACACATTTCCCTGTAGGAGATGTCGTTTGAACCTGGATATAAATCTGAATGGTAGTGTTGGCAGAGGGAGGTGTTTTTCTCGTAGATGCTCTCTGTGTAAATGTGCACAGTGTCGTATTCTGCAAAAGTCCCGGGAGTGCATTTTTTCACTGATGTTTTACAAAGTCAAAGAGCAAATCCATACCAAGGAAGAAAATTAAAAAATATGCTGCTCAAAAGCCATACCCTAAGGTACTTGATTTTATGTCTGTACAAGCATTAAAAGAAAACAACAAACCAGAAATTATCTGCTTATATTTGTGTGCTAAAAGAAATTTCATTTCACATCTGTAAATGCAACAACGATTAACATGGAAAAAAAATATTTTTAGCCTTCCAATTTTTATTCTGTGTTCCTCAGGGTAGGAGACAGACAGCAAACTAAACATTTCAACGTTCTAAATTTTCATAGGACAAACACTAACACCCGTTGTTATGTGACAGTATGCCACGTATTGGGCTACCACTTTTCACTGCATTGGGCAGCTACTTCAGGAAGCATGGAATGCCCATTACCCTTCATTCAGTGCTTTTACATGGGGTGGATTTTGTAGAGCTAGAGAGTAATACTCTGCTAACCTGTCATCTGTGTTGGGGAGGTGGATCCTAAAAGTTTTGATTCCTATCTAACTCTATTGCTACAAGGAAGACTCTGTTCATAGGTTATTTATTAATTTAAAAAAAAAAATCTAGTGCTTGTGATCTTTAGAAATAGTCTTTTTCATTTTCATTAGAAATTTCATTTAGGACACAAGTACTGTGAAAGCTTCAGATTTTAATTAAAACATGTCAGTTTTGAGCAATTTGTCTTAACTATATGGGAAATATGAACTGAGATTAGTGTTGCATTAAGAGAGAAATCCATCTCTTGAGTTGCTGAGCTTTCTAGGAGTTAAATTTTTCCTAACATAAATCTGGCTATTCTTGCGAGAGCTGATTATTCACTTGTCCATGGTGCCCAGATGCGTGATAGACTGCAGTTACTTAATGTCGATGGGGACAGCCAAAAAATGCACATTTTAAAGATTCTCAGGCCAGTTAGAATTTATTGCAGTACTTGCCAAAGCTTAAGAGGTGCTTTCAAAGTCCCCCAAAAAGTGCAGTTCAATATTCCAAGGAGTATACAATAAGTTATACATATGAAGGGCAGAGATATTAAATTGGAAATGTTACAAATTCTTTTGAATGTGGGAGAATACCAAGGACTCCCTACAGTTAAGTTTCCTGTGTGTGCCAGTATGACTTTGTTCTCTTGCTTGTGGACTGAAAGATGGTCACCTTCAAGCTGTATACTGAGACGTTTCCTAATAACCGTTGTTACAGAACAGTTCCAAGGTAGTATTCTTTTAAGTAGCACAATAAAGTCTTATGCTCAGGGGATGAGTGGAAGCTGTTGATGCTTCTTAAAGGTTGTTAATACCTTCACTGTCTGGGCCACTATTGCTTCTGTTAGTGCATTAGGTTTTCTTATCTGTAAAATCAGTGAACTCTTCTTGCTGGACTTGATACTCATTTTGCTTTACATTGTTTTGGGAAATGTGGGAAATTATATATAGAACTACTTTCTTTGTATAACAGTAAATTTTCCATTTTATTTATTCTGATGACTTGGGTTACACCAGTAGCCTACAGACCAACAAACATAGTTATAGTAACAAAAGAGCTTGTTTTCTTGAATAGGAAGCAGGCCTTTCTCTCAATGATCTGCAGATACTGATTTTTAAAATAAGTAATTATAAAAAAAGGCCTGTATGTGAGAACTGTTAAATGTCCCTGATAAAATTAATGGTTAGTTCTTTATATTAGTCAGGGTTTGGGTTAACTCTATTTCTGACATTACCGGCATCTAGCTAGGAGTAATTAGACTATTAGATTAGAAAGTATAATTTCAGTGACATAAAGATGCTTTTACTAGGAAAGCAGTGTATTAAGCAAGATCCATGACATGATTGTAGTACGGTGGGAATTCGACATTCTTTCAAGCACGACTCTCATTTAGGCACTAACCATAGTAAGAAGGGAATGGGAAACTTCCACTGTAGCACTTTTCATTCTTCTGGGTCAAGACTCTTCTCCATTAAGGCCTAGGGAAGCCTGGAAAGATTCAAGGGCATCAGCAAGGCAATACTCTCGGAAAGGCTTTATGCACACTGGTTCCACAAAAATATTTTTTATCACTAGCACTCTTTTTTGTATGTTGCTGCTTCTTCAGAAGTAAGTCGAAGCTCAGTATATCTGCAGGTCACATTGCCAATATCCTGTTAGATTTATATCTGTGTCAACTGATGATAGCCTCATAAGATAGCTGTTGGTACCACAATAAGCACAGCTGTGACTCATCTGTGGGGCTGTATTCTATTTGGTTGCTGAAGAATGTAATTAGAAAGCAAAAGACATCATGCCAGCAGTACTGACTGAAGATTGTCTACAGAAATTCTGTGATAAGAGAAATACAGGACAAGAAAGAATTTTGTGCATCTTGGCAACAATATTAGAACCATGCTTCAAGGGAAGAATTGAAGTCAGCCTTGCAAAGGGGTGCAGGCAGGTTATAGGGAAGACAGCCTCATAAGATTGACAAAGGTTTTTCCCAGATATTGCATATGAAAGTGAATCCTAGGAATGCTAAAGTATGTCTGCTGTGGAGTCTATGAACCAGTGGATGTGCTGCTTTTCTGTTAAATTTTTTACACTGAAGTTTGCAGCCTCTACTGTTCAGAACAGTAGATTTTGCAATAGGTAGTACTATCAAAATGGTAGACCATAACAAACGAGTTTTCATTATCGAAAATCTCTTCAAGTTAAATGCTGCAGTATCACTCTTAATATTGCTGTACTTAACCAAATGACTACATTAATCTGATTTCTTGATTCTCACCTGTTCATGAAGAGATAGTGTACTAAAAACCTATGAAAGGGATATTTGGCTTCCCTTCTTACTGAAAGAGCAAATATAATCTGAATGGGTAAGATAACGTAGCAGGCTTCAATCTAAACTTTTCCGTAGGTAGTTACAGTAGCTGAGATACTTGCTCTAAGAAGTCTAGTCGATAACCATACGCAAGTGATTGAGTGGTGCAAACACCCAGGAAGGACAGAGATTGTTTTCAGTAATATAAAATATAAGCCCTGAGAGCAGCAAGGAAAAATTGGAGAAAAGAAGACTTAATGTTGTATTTTAGGACCAAAAATACCTTGTATGAATTTCAGCAAATGATGAAACTGCTTCCAAAAGGGAAATGATGAAAGCCTCATCTCATTATAACTGAACTAAACAGGCCAATGCATTGTAATAATAATTTCTGCATCATCTTTTGACAGACGTGTTAGTGACATGATAGATCTTTGATGTTTTACACTTTTCTGATTCCAGAAATATATTCATAAAGTGAAATATGTTTTCATTAGAAATGGTAAGATTTGGGGGGCATACTGGCGTACATCAGGCAGTATTAGAAAAGAATATCTAAAAGGACAAACTTGAATCTATGTTTTCTGCACATACCATATGTGCATTGATGAGCTCATGAAAATATTACAGCATTTCATAATTTTTCATCCTTTTTGAATGTCAATTTATTTGTGCATTAACCTGTTACTTTTCTTTAACCTGATGCAATACCAGTTTACTTCAATGAAGGGAGAGACCTGCTGTTGTTAGAACATTTTGGTAGTGGATCTTAAGATGCTAGACACCTTCAGGACCTTTTAAAAGAAATGTTGTACACAAATTTTCTTTTTACAGTAGTTAGAGGGTGTGGGACGGAGGTAAATCTGTGCAGTATTCTTTATCTACCTGCTGACTTCCTTGCTCATGGACATTCCCAGGGTCTTGTTTTCTTTAGCTGATAGAAGTTTCTATTGCTTTAGAGAAGTCTGAGCTAAACGTGGATCTGGTACCAGTGACTTAAAAGATGCTGCTTCTGCAAAGAATTAATGCATGAGTACTTGTTCTTTTTTTTTTTTTTTTTCCTGATTGACACATGGTATAGGGTTGAAGGAAAAAAGTTTGACGTGGTCAAGTTAGTTCCTGGAAATGGTTTGTGAGTGTTTCTTCTGTGTCCCCTAGGTGGCTGTTTCAAGGAATCTCTTCATTTTCCAATTCCTGTCTCTACTATAACCTGAGAATAGTCTCACTGCATGTGGTGTATAGAAGAAATTAGGAGCCTAGTTTGTGAATCAAGGAGGCGACAGAGAAGACAGTGATGGCAAACACTTAGCTGTAATTTAGAGGCAAGTAGGTACTATTGTCACACTGGAATAAGATTGACACTATATTCCATAGACTAAGATATCTTAAAGCTCAATTAGCTTGCTTATTATCTCTCTAGTAGTATTTTTTTTTTTCTTTAAGGAGACTGGAATTATATTTTTTCAGGGCTTAAAGATGTTAGCAATTGTTGTTCAACCACACAGGTACGGGGTTTTCTTTGTTATCTTAACATGGCTAAGGTACACTGATATAATATCGCTTGTTGCTGTGTAAATTATTTGAATCTGAAGCTCTATACTCTCTTATTTGAACTTGTATTTGCAAAGGACTACTTTATAAAGGCAAGGATACAGATGACTTTTATATTCCATTTATTCAAATAAACAGACCAAAGGACATAAGTCATGTTAGGACTGCTACAGGTATGAGCATGTGTGTGTTATAGTATTTAAATCAAGCATATGTTTCCACAATGGTGAAATTGCAGGGCGCTTTTATTTGTTTCTAGTAGGCAGTTATTGCAATAGGCAAAGTCTATCCATAAATTATGATCAAAACCTGATGTGTGAAATACAGCTTTTGTATGTACTGGATGTAGAAAGTGTTGAATTCTTTTAATGAAAAAAATTTATCAGTGTCTCTGGAATGTAAGACAGATCATCTTGAATTTTGTGAGTAACTATTTTCCTTATGGAAATTTCACCTGCACAGGAGAAACAAAGAAATTGTTAGGGCTTTGGGGAAGAGTAATTTTAATTGCCAAACACCATTAAAAAGAAAAGTATCACAGGGTTTCTTCTTTTAGTAAAGACGAAGAATATTTTAGTTAAATTATTAATACAAAATATTTTTGGTTTTGTTTTTATTTTACAAAGAAACAGTATCAGGATTTGTATCTTTGTTCTTTCCTTTTTAGCATGCTCAGTCAAGTGAAATTTGGAGACACGATCAAATTAAGCCTTGATTTTTATTTTTTTTCCCCCCACCTTTGTTGTCTAAAAATAATCTAGGCAAGGTTACAAAATCAGTTATCCTGAAAATTAAATTTATTAAATACTATTTGTTTCATTTGGGACTGTATAATGTCTAAGGAACTTCAATTCTGTAACTTTTGCTTATATGCTATGATACGTGATTTTTCATACATTCTGTGGCTGGGTAGCTGTTTTAGTGTTTGCATTGCTATTAGAGACAGGCATTTTTTTAACTAGTGGAAAATCAAATATTTAGGCTGTTGTCAATCTGTATGCTGTGGATCTTAAGCACTGATCGCTTTGAAATGCAAGCCTGTAACTTCAAGTCCTTTGTGCATCTGATGACTCCCTCATGTCTTAAATCCTTTAAAATAAATGGAGGTAGCCATTCATAACTCCAGATAATCTTATTGTAATAGCTTAGTTACTGTTCAGAGACCATGAGGCTACATCCATGTTTGTAAATAAAAAAGGGCAGCGCTCATTCCCTAGCCCTGAGGGTGAGTGCCGTGGAGCAACTCAGTTCTGTAAAGCTAAATGCTCCACAACAGTGTGGTCTTGCCTGTGATTCCAGCTGGACACAGTTCCTGCCTCTGCTGTTCCTTGAACCGTTCCCAGTTGTTGCACTACTTGACATTAGTGACATAAGTGCAAGCTACTTGACATACGTGCAGCTGAATGATTAGACAGTATAAATGGCTGTGGGACAGTGCTTGCACCTGCACTAAGTCCTTTATAGTTTGCTGGATTGGACATAGTCCTGAGGGGCTGTGGTTTGATTTGGGAAAGGCAGGGAAGGGGCGGAGCAGTGGGAATTGCTGTCTGGTGTGCTGGAGCTCTCCAGAAGGGTGGCCTGGCCCCAAGAAGATCAATACGCTGAAACTGTGCAAAATAGAGAGAGGCAGAAAATCAGTGCAGCTTTGAGGTGAGCTGTTATTGGTTTAAAGAAATGGATCTACTGGAGGTAAGAACAGATTTTTTTTGTGTGTTTGTGAATATAGTGTTCGGTCCTTCTTCCCCAATTTTAACTCAAACCTCTTGAATTCCAATTATTTCTTGTGCGTTGTTTCCCATGCTCACCCATTGAACAAGTGTAATGAAGAAACATTCAGAACAAACAAACAGAACCCATGAGACTAAGTAGCTTGATTAATCCTTACCTTCATTTCCTAGCCCAAGGGAACAGGGAAGGTTAAACAACATGGTTCTCTGCCTTGGAGCTCCTGGGGGCTTGTATGGCTGCACTCAGCAGCCAGAAAAACAGGCTTTGCAAGGGTGGTTTGAAGGCTGCATGAGTGGCAAGTGAGTGGGGAGTAAAAGCGAGGGTAACAATATCAAGAGGTTTCAGTTGCTGTTCTGTTGTTTGGGGTTTTTTTCTTTTTATCTTGTTTTGGGGGGATAAACCGAGAACTTACCACTTTAGGACTCAGAGGAGTGTTACAGACAGCTGCAAAAAGCATTTGTATTTCCTTTCCCCGAATTGACTGTAAAAAGCTGCTCTGAGATCCCATAGGGCCTGTGCAATGTATTATAAACTGCTTGACTAAAAGAAGTGTACACTGTTCATGTACTACTGCTGCCCAAGGCTACTCTATTAAAACATAATGTGTTCACTATATCATATTGCCATTCCTTAATTTTTATTAATAAATAAGCATAGCTGTGCAGTTATTTGCGTACTTTTCGGTAGACTCTTCTCACTTTGGTTTTAGAATAATGGAGAGGCAAATAAAAATGTATTCATTGTGTGAAGGGTGAAGAAAAGGGAGGAATAGAGAGATGCTTAGTATTCATAATAAATTATGTAGGAAAATAAATTTAAGGCGTCACTAACTTCAACAGCTGAAATTATGGGGAGATTGTATTTTCTCTAGTTAGAGCAGATGCAAGGTATGTCGATGAAGATGGACATAACACAATGCTGTGGTTTTTTCCAGTTCAGTATTTGTTTCTATTCGTCTTCCCTGACCCTTACTTGCACTGCATGGTACCTTTCTCTGCTCATTTCAGTTGGATTTCTTGCAGAGTAAGATGCTACTGAAGGGTTGCAAAGGTAGTAAAACAGAGCTTTTAGTTATCAGTGGGAGTTGATGGGGTTTTTTTTCCTGTCATGTGGCTTTTAAGTCTTTATCTATTACAGGGGACAGGTATCTTGTTGAATTTTATATTTCTATCACTGATGACCTCTTTATTTTCCATAGTGATATTTTATCGTCACTAGACAAGATAGTCATTTAATTTGTGAGCCCTCTAACTACAGGCTGTATGCAGAGTACATTTTTAGAGCAGTATGTGACAGAGTAACTGATAATAAAAGAACCTTGTACCTAGATCAAAAAAAAAAATCTGTTAGAGCTCTTATATGAAAGAGGTTAATGGATTCCAAGGAAGAAATGAACTGGAGTGTGTTGTCATTCAATCGTACTGAGGTTTGATTTCTTTTATCAGGCTGAGTAATGACTGTAGGCACTTGCCCTTTCCATATCATTATAATTTGCAATAAAATGAAATGCTGAGGACTTTCTACATTAGCTCAGGAACAGTAGTTGACCATTTGCTTGCAGATTCATGGCCTGGTGCTTATTTCAGAACAAAGTAAAGAAATACAAAAGATTGGTTTTACATATTTTTTAAGAGATCAGACATACGTAAAATGGAATATCAGCTTGTCCATGCACACACACTTGCCGACTCTTTCAGCTTCATCTGAAAAATCTAAAGTACTGCTATAAGCTGCTTTGAGTGATGGATAAGTAGGAAGCATCCTGTACTTGCATCCTAAAAAATGACTGAATATAATTTTTATATATATATAATCTTAAAAAAAAAAAAAGAAAAGAAAAAATCTGATGACTTTCTTAGTGGGCTGTTTTTCAAGAAAGTAGAACATCCAGCAACTCTTCTTGAGAATTGTGAGAATTGTAGTACTTAAAATGGGGATTTAGGTGCCTAGCTTTTCATATCTAATTTTCATAAACATGTCACTGAACATGTCCAGAAAAAGCAAAAAAGAATGTTAACCATTGTGTCTTCTACTAGGGAAAAAAAAGTCACGTCTTTCTGTCTCAGAGATTGTTACTTATTTGCTTTGGAATTTTTAGACTTTTGGTTAGCAAAACAGTCCGGAATGGCATGCACTAGTATTTTACTGACACCAATATAGTTCAGAAGTCCCTGAAGAAAGGAGATTAGGGATAAAATGAGGAAAAAACCCTGAATATCTCAAGTCAACTTAATGCTTTTGTTTGTATGTTAGTGATAGAAAGCCTTCCTTTAGGTTTGATGTTATTCAATATGTAGAGTAAATGGATTAAAATTGAATTGCTCATAGGAAAGCATAATCTTCAGCAAACATTAGAAGAAATACATATTTATTATTTGCAGAAAACCACTTTTCCCCTGGCTTTTATGTATAATCTCCACATCATTAATTTAAAAAATAAAAAGCAACTCCACCACATATTGTCTCTTTCTAAGATCCAGGTTTGTTACTCTGACAGGATATCAGACTATTGTCCGCATTTATAGGTACTTAAATTTTTGTGTGTAATGAGATACACAATATTGCTTGCTGTTGCACATTTTATATATTCCTCCTGTCAAGATAAAGATAACGCATACATTAGGTTTACTTACTATTCTCTTCTTGTATTCTAAAAAAAAAATGTGGTTGCCTTTTCAGAAAAGCTGTCTTTATACATTTTCTAGTTGATGCATTGAATTACAATGCTCATGTCAGATTGTATCAGTCATACAAGAGAACTGAATGATGCACCTCCAAGAAAGGAAGCAATTAGATGCCTTTTTTTTTCTACCATGAGTTTTCATTTTGTAGTTACAGTCTGATAGCAGGGGGTGTGTATACTAGGACAAGGGAGGAATCTAACAAGTAGCTGGAAGCAAAATGCTAACAAAGAAACTGCCATGGACATGATCCCTTGATAAGGAAGAGGACAGATGATGGTGGAATTTTTTTCCTTCCTCTTGGGTTGGGAAACTTGAAACCAGTCATTCTAGTTCTCTTAATTGTCTGCGATTCTTGTGTGCATCTTGTGTGCATGAGTTATTTCACTTACGAACCAAGAAAAGGAAGCTTCAGAACAGATCATGTTAAGGAAACTTACTGTGTTAAAGAATCTTCCCTGTGTTTCCCCAAATAGATTAATACCAATCATTTCCCTTATATTAAGGCCAGTTTATATTAAGCTAATTCTGCAGTTCTTCAAGTAGCTGCTATAGATATCTTGCTTGTAAACTTAAGAGAGAGCCAAACATAATATTTGTAAGCATTATAACCTGCAGCATACAGAAATTATACCTACTAAAGCTGAAAGTTAAGTATTTTCTAAGATAGCGGTTCTAGTAGTGTCAGCAAGTAGCTATTACAGCAACATTCAGAGTCCCCAAGCAAGATTGGAATTCAGCTATGCTAGGCGCAGTGCTGTAATATGATAAGAGTCAGTCTTCTATTCCAAAACTTTACAGCTTCAGTACAACCTTTAAAAAAAAAAAAAATTAAAATTAAGACAACTTAGTGAAAAAATTGGCACTGTCAATGAATCGCCATAATGCCAGTAAAGTGTTCTTCCTACTGAAGACAGAAAGACCAATGAAACCCAAACTATTCTATGATTCTATGAAACCTTTTTGGTTAGCTTAGTTCTACATAGATGTCTTGCAAGTCTTCCACAAAAAAGTGCCAACAAGTGGACATATGCCAATTCGAATGGAGTGATTACCAACATGCGCAGGGGTTGAAATACTGGTTGCATTTATAAATTTCCTGATTACACTGAATGATAGATTTTCTTCAGTTTCAGAGGTGTCTGAAAGCATAATATATGGATCCACTTTGCTAATGTAAGTGTTAATTGTGAGAATAAGTAGAAATGCATCACCAAGGCAGAACACTACTTAGTATGTTTAACCTTGGCAGCTGACTAGAACTTTTTTTTTTCCCCCCTCCCCAAATAACACGATTTATCAGTTATGACAGGACCTGGAATATGGACCACCGTAAGACTTAAATACTGATTTTCATCAGATGACTTGGGTAACACTGGGAAATTGGTAGCAAAGCAATAATTTCATAACCTAAGTACAAGTTCATCCACATAAATCCTGCTTGGAGTGAAATGCAGGTAGCTTTGTCAAGGTGCATTTTGGTGTTTTGAAGGTATTAGATTCTAATAGAGTTATGAGAAATGCTAATAAGTAGTAATATTAGAATACATGTGATCTCTTCTTAAGTCATAAATCAAACTGTGTTTTTGGTTCATTGTGCCTCTGTTTAACCAAAATATTTTAGCCTCAGTCTGGAATCTAAATGGGGGAAAAATAAGCAGCCTGCTCTCAGGCTTCCAATATTAATATAGATTGTCTCCCAATTTATTTATCCTGCCGTTGTGCTAGGGAAATGTGTTTTTTGAATTACATAGTACATTCTGTCATTTTGGCATAGGTGTTGGATTTGTGATGTAGTGTATGCAGAATTGCAGCAGTAAGAATTCTGCCCCTCGTTCCGCCCCGCTGTCATGACAGTGGAACTGACAGGTCTGGCCCTACCTGCATAAATCACAGCACAGCTCAGCTTGACTCTGTTCTGTTGACAGCTTTGAGCAGGTCTGCCTTTCACTCGATGGGTGTAGAAGCCAGACTCAAAGCCGAGTTATACAAAAATACTCATAAAATAGGTTTGCTTCCTTTTATGATGGATTAGAGAAATGTAAAGGCAATTTTAGAATAGGGAAAATACATTGAGTGTGCTGTGGGAGACAGGGAGTATTACAGATGTATTGGCGGAGTGAGTTGTCCATTGTGATGGTTGGTCGTAGGGTATGAGAAGTGGGAGAAAGATGGTTTAATTTGGAAGAATGATAGAAAAGCTGACTGGAAAAAGAAAGCACTGAAGGAGGAGTCCAGGTTGTTAAGCAGGGGGCTGAAGTTGACAGACGCCGTCCCAGGCTGAGTACAAATGAATAAGACCTTTCTAATAGATTAAGGAAGTATGTCAAGACCCTTTTAATAAAACCAGGAAAGTTCCTTTTACTGAGGTCGCTTGCCAAAAGAGAGTGAGTGAGTAGTCTTAAAGATTGGATATTTGATAGGCTTTGGAGGTCTACTTTTAATGTCTGGGTCTTTGTAGATTTCTTATGGATGCTTTTTCTGCGTCTTCGTTTCCCACAATTAAAAGAGGATGGTAACAGTACCTTGCTTAATCACAAAAATCTTGAGAGAGGAGGTTTACTGTGAGGTACTCCGTTTGTTGATAGGAGCTACATACCGTCATGGCTGTTTGCAAAGTAAAAGAAATAAGTGGTATCTGATCTGCAGTATAATTGTTCTTACTGTTATTTTTTTATGTAAACAGACTTGTTGAAAGAGTTCCTTATTGACCTATTTCATTAAAAGGAGTGAGCCAGATCAGGACCCGAGATCTGATCACAGTATCCTACTGCTAGGAATTAATACAGGTAAGATTTAAGCCAGCGTAATTCCATTATCCCCTCAAAAGCTAGGACAAAGGAAAAACAATGCAGTTGCTGATATTGGCTGCAGAAAGATTTTTCTCAAGAAAAAGCTGGGAGATGGTTTCTTCAGGGAAGAAGATAGAGTAGGGGAATGATTCAGGAAAATGACTCAGTCTAAACGAATGGGAGTAGGAAGAGGCCGTAGGACTCAGATTTCATTTTACTTACTGGTAAAAGCTGTAGGAGACTTTCAGTGATTTTTTTTTTTCTTTTTTTTCCCCCCTCCTCCTGAGTAAATAATTACTTAAGGTGCTCACGTTCCATATCCTTGTTGCTTGGTAGCGTTTCAATATTCTCATGCAAGTAGGATCTGGAAAGTAATTACACACAACTTACAGAAAAGAGTACTGACTTTAGTTATACATTGGTTAAATACATTGAGAGAATTTTCAGTGATCAACATGTGTTAGTCCAGATTTCACCGAGTACAGAATTCTGGTCATTTGCCTTGTCACTAGAATTGAAACTTCTTGGCTTTGTTCCTGATCTCCATAAGTTTCCTCATCTCATTTTCCTTGATAACCTGCCTTAACAATAATCTTTAACTATCTTCACAGAAATCTTTTGTGTGTTGAGTTTTTAGGTGAAAGTTATTATACAAAT
>NW_008825562.1:552265-553030 GCF_000699105.1 Pygoscelis adeliae | reverse complement strand
TTTGTCCATAATCTTCCCACGTGCACACGCTTTCTTTTTTTTTATTTCTTTCGCAGTAGGAACATGTCTATTTTCAATACAGCCATTTATAATAAACAACAGGTGTTGTGGGTGTTTCCAGGCTTATACTTGCCAAGAGGAAAGTACATAATCCAGCGCTTGACTGCAGGGACAGCCATTTTTGCCATTAGCAGAGCGTGGAGCCTTGGCTCACATACTGAATTCTGGCAAACTTTGCTAAGTGCAAATGGGATTTTATTCATTGTGTAGTCTCCAAATAAATATATGTGCCTGTCCAAATGTATTGTTAAATTCTTCAGAGGGAAAGAGCTTAGATTGGGAGACTTGCCATTTTTCTCTAATTAGGAAACAAACAGAACAAACAGGGACCTGTATAATTAAAACCTTTGTTTATCCAAAAGAAATTTAAAAAAATAAGCTATGATTAATGTACATGTACTTTGGAGTTCAGTCTACATTTGGAGCTTTTTCTTCCCTCAAACTAAAACATGACGGTTTCAGTATGATTAAATCTAATCAGTTACCAATGACATTGCTGCCCAGTGTTTATCTTCAAACTGATGCAAGCCTCAGCCTCTGCTAAATGCTAGAAGGTTTTTAATACTTGGGATTCCTTGTGGTGTAAATCAGGGAGGAATAGCTTGTGGTTTAAATATTTCATGTGGTGAGAATTGGTAGCTCAGGAAACTAGTTATGGGCTAGTTAAAATACCTCAAATGGTGTTTTAGAAGGTGTAGGGTATAT
>NW_008825562.1:521814-552239 GCF_000699105.1 Pygoscelis adeliae | reverse complement strand
TTCCCTACAAACCACCTGGCATATTTTAATATTTTGTCCAATATAATTGTCAGAAAATAGTGTTTCCACCGCTGAGTATAGGGGTTTGTTCTGACTTGACTGAAATTTAACATAGGTCAAAAATGATGGGAAATGACTGTACATATCTGCTGGGATACTGGGGTAGCTGTGTATTCTCCTTTCACTGTAGTTAGTATTTTATTCACTCGTGTTAGACTGAATTACAAATACCTGCATTCTAATTCACATTGCTATATACGTCACGCTTTCCACAAGGCATGTTTTTAATAGGGTTGTTGAGGCTTTACATTGCTTAGTCATTTAGTACTATATATATGTTGAAGGTTTGTTGTTTCTCTTGTTTCACCCTCTCATCCCCCCAATTTCTCAGTATGTGCCAAAAGATGCTTAATGTGTTCATTCAAACTGGTTATATTTTCAAATGTGACTTTTTTTCCTCCTTTAGTTTTCTTCATGTATAAAGGAAGTTCTCATTATGTTCTTCTTGTGGTGTGTGTCTCTTAAAAAAAAAAAAAAGTCTTTGAAATGTGAGTGGAACAATTTTTTCATAACTGTTAACTTGCAAATTTATGAAAGTCTCATCAGAGATTCTAAGGACTTGACTTGGGTGTGGTATCTTACAGGTGACCTATTTAGATGGCAGTGTGAGGTATTTGAGGGCTTACAGCGCTTTCACTACTCAGAAAGAATCAGGGCAAGAGGACGTTAAGGGCATATCCATGGGAAAAGGAATTCCTTTTTCCTTTAAAAATATTTTTCAAGAGCCTAGAGGGTCAAAAAGATGCAAAGTGCTGTTTTGAACTGGCATCTTTTGAATGGTCCATAGGGCCAACATATAGTGAAATTATTGACATTTTGTCTATATCTTCTATATCTGATTAAACAGGAAATTTTATCTCATTTACCACGTAATGTGCTTGAACTCGGGATAATATAGTTCACACAAAGTGCTAGAATCATGTACTGCTCCTTCTGTTTTAACTACCTCAGCAAGTCAGCATTTTTTTTTCCTTGAAAGAAGAAACTAATCACAAATAATTAGGATTCCGTTTTCTTCATTTCCCTGTTGCTTTTGATTATAGTGATATCTCTGCTTTCATTACTACTTTCGACAGTTGGCCATGGTTACTCAACTTGAATTTTGGAACTCTGTAATACAGTCTTAATCAACTGTTACCCTGTATATACAGAGAATGTCTACCGATCAAACGTATTTTTTATTTGCTATTGAAGAGGTATGTGTCAAGGCTTAATGTGGGTGGTATTTCTCTTTTAAGCTGTGCATTAAATCAAGTTGTATCTTTTTTTGGAGTGGGTTACAATAAATCTCCCCCCTGCCTTCTTTCTCAATTTCTGCATTACCTGTGCTTCTGCCAATGTTGAGAATTAGGGCCACAAGACTACACAAATTATTAGTAAGGGGTTGGTTTGAAGAAGTAGGAAAGTGTGCTTTTTTGTTCTTAATTGTTGATGACTCACTGCTGTTCTTCAAATGAACTTCTCTAGGGCAAAAATTACTCTAAGCCACCAGCTACCCCTCAGTTATGAAGAGAAGTCTGATTCAGAACCTTTTGCTGAATTTGAAACTTCTTGAGGTCACCAACTCTGTTGTCTTTTTCCGTGTGTTTAATTTTTTTTAAGGTTACCCTGAGGTTTAGGTCAGCAATAGGGCAAGCCTGACTTAGCAGACTGTTAATGAAATCATTGTTTAAAAAAAAAATTGATGTGACTGGTCTTCTGTTCAATTAGAGTAACTTTGCTCATGCTAAAGGTGCTAACACTTTGTACTCTCTATGCATGTACCCATGAATGGCGGCTGTTTAGAGGATGTTAATTCTCTTAAGGCTTGATCGAAAGCTAATTGAGGTCAGTGTAGAATCTCCTGTTACCTTCATTGAAGCCTGGATCAATTTTTAGTAGTTGTCAAATCTATGAAACACTGCATGAATTTTGAACGCTTTTGCAATGCTAAGTTAAAGCCGATTAGGTTAGTTAATAATGTATCTTTTGAAAAACACACACAAACAATGTTATGTATATATAACATATATATACACACAAGGAATGTGCGCATTCTGTCACCTTTTGATAATTTTGGTGGGTTTTTTTTCCTTTTGAGATCTGATTCTGCATATTTTTAGACGTTTGTTGCTTTGTGTCTGTATTAGTTTACTCAGGTTTCTACTGATCAGCAGATGACTTACCCTGGGATTTTTTTATGAACTTTTGACAGAATTGTCTATCATGCAGAAACTTTGTTGTTACTACTAATAAAAACACACAGGTCTTCTTTCTTTGACACACAATCCTCTTTAGGAGTCAATTCCAGTTTATCTTGTACCCTGGCATCTTACATATTTTCTGAGCCTTTGAGACCCTTCATTCTTGTCCCAGAGGATAACACTGGGGAGTGAAATTATAATTTTCTTACTTCTTGTCTTATCTGTGAAATACCTCTGCAGACTCTATCCATATCGTGTAAAACCTGGATTAAAATGTGGTTATGGTGCCAGTTATTTGCCCAAATATATAAAGATCTATAACTATTTCTCTCTAGATTTGTGACATGCTTTACTCCGTGTTGAAGAACTATATCCTTATAACTTACTATTTTACTACTGTTACATTGCTAGCAAAAAGAATGATTTATTTTGTGATATTTTAATGAAATTCTACCCTGGTATACTGCTGCCAAAGAAATTGTGGATATTTTTATTAATTGCATATGTGTAATATTTTGGAATGTTTAGAAGTCCAGTTTTAATGGGGAAATTCATTTCCACCTTGTAACTGTAAAAAGGTCCTCCACAGAATTGTTAGTATTTTCCCTAAAGAAAAAAAAAAAGAAAAAGAAGCAGAATACAATTATTCTGCATGCTTATCAGGCTGATGTTTTTCAACCTAAGGTTGACTGTCTTTCATTAACCCCTCCCTCTCCCATGAAATAGGACATATAAACATTCTGTGTGTATCTAGGTAAATGCCATACTTACAGAACCTCATTATATCTAATTTTGTACTAAAAAGGACTAACAGGTGCAAAGACAGTATGTGCCTTCACTGCCACAACAATACTAGAATCCTCTGGAACATCTCAAGATGCTACATACCCGCATATGAAAGAGCACAAATGTGTGGTATTTTTGTTTACTTTCTTTTTTAAATCCCCCATATCTTACAAGAAACTCAAACTGACATTAAAAGAAAAGACTACAGGTTTATTACTTCTGTAGAGTATCAGAAAACTTTTTAAGTCCTCGCAGTGCAGCTACATTTAAGACTCTGATTTCCCAGAGAGATTGCCAGTCGATTTGTAATGGCTTTTGAAACCCCACATTAGATTTCCTAAAAGCCTGACCTCTGTAGATAGTTTGGGTTGTTGTTTTTTCAAAAATACATATAACCAACAAGCTACCTTCTCTAAAGAAGTTTTCTATACTAATATTGTAAAATATTTTGTTTGCTATAGTATGTTCGGTTCGAGCCCCTCTTCATTGTTATCTGTCCTTTCTTTGTGCTCTTCCACGGATGCCTATGACATCATGTATTACCCCACTCTTCATCACACTGTTTCTCTGAGCAGTCTTCCTTAGTTTCAGTGAATGTGGGAAAATGTTTTGTCATGGGTAGGTAAATCTGTTTTGCTTATATCCTCTCCAAGGGCTGGGGGTTATACCTTACTGGCCAATGCTTGCAACTCCACCTTAATGTCTTGCTGCGATCATCTCGCAGTGTACCACCTCTCACTGCTTCTTGACTACAAAATGTGTTTGGAACTGATTTGGCACATCTTTAATTTACAGCAGGGATGTGCTTAAGGACAGGCTATAATGCAAACTTTCTGTATGTTTATAAAATTAAAAGGAAATAATCACTTTGAACATATTGCATCTGCTGCTGTTTTATGGGTATAACAATTTTATGCAGCTCCATTTAACACAACGAAAACTGAAAACACAGTTTATTAATTTAGCAGGTTGAGCTTTAAAGAGATTTTTGTCCTGCTGCAGAAAAGACATTGCAAAGAAGAACTTAAGGTACCAAAACAATAAAATTAAAACAATCATAAATTATCCCTATTCAGGAGGAACAAGTTCAGTGCTGCCTTTTAGGGGAAAAAAAAATTGAGACAAGAGAAGGCAAACTTAAAGATGTTTTGAAAACTAATAGCAACACATCTATATTTGCAGTTCTCCTCAGGAACAGGAGGGTTTTTTTGTCCTTAACTAATTTTCATGTTTGGATAAAACTGTCTCAGACTTGTAACATGAGGCAGTTTAATAAGCTCAAGATGATTCAGTGCAGTATTAAAAATTAAGTTATGTTAAGAGAAATGTATTGATTATCTGCTCTGGAGGAAAACTCCTTTGTATCTAACCTGTGTCTCTGAACAGGCTTTTTTGACCTGTCAGCTGGTTTCTGTTGTTGGATCCAGAAACGTGTCATAACTGAAGAAGGCTTCAGTAAGCTGCAGCTCATAAAATGTTTTCTTTTGTAAATTATCTCATGGATGAAACTGCATAATGTCTACATGTGTTGCATTTATGCTGTAAAGGAGATTCTAGAAGCAGAAATTTTGGACTAGAATTATTACCTTTTAATTCCCTGCTATTAATTTTAGTGATCCTGTGACCATGTGCACAATAAGTAGGATGCACTGTCAGTCAAGCATAGCCTCAAACCTTTCCAAGCCCAACTTGTCTACTATTAAGAGGTCTTGAAATGTCATTTTTGTTACGCAAGTGCTTACAACTTTCCCACTTGTAAAATAGTTATTGACTTCAGAAATGTTTTGTAACAATAAATACTTTAGGGAGTGTCTACATCAAATGACACTAATTGAAACCACGTATGTGCCTTAATAACAGATGCATGTGCACAGTTAAGATGCGTTCTCACAAGCACTATGCTCATCAGCAGGGAACAAAGAATATTGACACAAGATGTGCGTTGTAATGAAAAGCCAGTTGCAGAGGCACCCTACAGCTGTGCGTGCCATTCCTTCCATGAGGTGTAAAGAAAGGGCTGGAAGAGGGGAAATATAACCCATAGCAGGTTGAAGAAGAGATATGGAAAAGTATTCACCGGCCTGATCCTGCCTTGAACTGATAGGAAGAGAATATGAGTGAAAGTATTGTTGGAAAGAAAGCGTGATCCTAATATACGTATGAACGATGTGTAGGAGGATGGATTTTGTGATTATCGATGGACTGAAAGGGTAACATGTGAGAAGTAAAGTTTAGAAGTCAGATTTAGATGAAGGAAGGATATATAAATACTATTTGTACTAATGTAACTCACAGGGCCCAAGTTGTGGGTTAAATTTTACGTAGTCCTGTGTTGCAAGCAGAAATGATAACTGAACCATCTAAAGTAATGCATAATCTTCATAAGTCTAATCTGTGTCAGGTGATGGTGTCAGGAGACAAAAGGCTATTTTAGGATTTGTGAATATATTCCATTTTGAACCACCATCCATTGTGCAAAATTATTTCTGAAGTTAATTTGCATTCTTATTTCTTTATTGAAACATATTTAGACATCTCAGACCATAAGTTGTGCTGTGGACATCTGTAGGTTTCTCCATGCGTACTTCATCTAAAATATTTTACTATGAAAAAGAGTAATCTCTCCAACAGAGCTTACAAAATGGGGCAGATCCTATAAAAAGCCAACACTGCCTTCTGAAATAGAGCAGTATCTCATCTGTTTTTCACCTGTGAAGTTAGTGTCTTATTTTTTGCCTTTGTCCTTCACTCCATATCTCTATTCTAAAGATCCAACAACAATACTAATACTCCCTGGCAGCATAAGCAGGTCACAACTCAAATGAGCTCTGAATATTGTTCCCAAGGGAACCAAGAACTGTGTCACACTTGCTCAATTTCAACTTAGATATATTCAGAAATTTTGGAAGTGAGGATATACATTGAAAGTTATATTCTTAATATAGTCAAATATGATGAAATATTTTATGTGACAGCTCAGCTTGAAATGCTTGAAAGGGAAAAGAATATTTTTTCTTCCTGTGACTTATTTACAGATGATGGGGGGGGCCAGAACTAAAAAGCTATAAAAAATATAGCATTATTAACATCTAAATATTCAATACTGGATGAAAACAAGAATGGAGTATAAACTTTAATTATGAGCACAGATTGGACAGTTTCTAAAATATGATTGTAAGTTCTACAGATAAGGGTCTGTAGAAATGAATTTTTATGTCTGTAAGCAGAACAGGGTCTTGTAATATGGTTGTGATCTTTAAGTGGATGCTAGTGAGAAATACTGTTTAATGGTGGGATTTCAAGAATCTGTCAGTGCTTTGTAATATGCACAAACAGAAAAGAGCATTACAGAAAGTTTCATGTTTACAAAAAAAAGTCATGCGTGTGGTTGCCTAGGGCAACAGAATGGTTTTTCTGACTAATTTGGCTGCATTAGAGCTCTAGAGAGCTGAGCTGCTGCTGCTGTAGAGGGAAAGGTCAACATATAGGTGAGCAGCCTTTTTCCACTGCTGGGATGGCCGCTCCTCTGAGGAGCAGTAGCTATGCCAAACCCTCTGCTTGCCGTGGTGATGGTAAGAACAAGTCAGACTCCGCAGTTCTTTCTCCCAGTCTGACCCATTCTCTCACATCCCTTCCTATAACAGGAGCTGCCCTTCCCTAGCTAAGCCTCAGTCCCTTATTTTTGGAGCAGCAAAACTCAGTTTTGCCTATGCATTGAAAAGATTTTAGCCAGCAGCAGGGACTGCCTATTCAAGTGGATATTGGTTACAAAATTAACCGTTATTTAACTTTATATACTCAAGAGTCAATGTAGTGTCTGTGAAAGTGTTCATTACTGGAGAATATCTGTAAAACTGCTTTGACTACCTTAATTCTTAAGCACTGCCTACACTAGGTTGATATGTTGGTTTTGGATTGCATGTCCGATACACAAATCAGTAGTTTTTTCCTGCTCCCTAAGTGGTTGCAAAGACCTCCGGGGGGGGGAATAAATATATGATTCTGATAGCTGAATAACTGGTACTGGGGTACGTGAAAATTTTAGTAACAGAAAAGAACCATTTCCCAATACAGTTCTCTGTATACATAAGGAGAAAAAAATAATTTGGTAAATAATAGCAAACCAATCTGAGTGACAAAAGAAATTAGTGGTTCTTATAGCTCTGCGTGTTATACAGAAGGATATGCGACTCGATACTGTATGTGCCCGTTCCCATTTTAGTAGTAGAGCAGATAATGGCATAATTTACTGCACTATGTTGTATCTCTAGCTCTCAATGATAAGTAACATCTGTGGTGACTTTTGTATTTTAAATAAAATCAAGGTAAAAGTCTTCCAGTCTCAAAATGCCTTCTGAATTAGATCATAGTATCAACAGAACATAAAGTCATCCATTAAAAAGCAGCATGCTCATTATGTGCCCAGATACATGTGGTTTCTTAGGTAACAGTGAAAACGGAAATGTTTCCTACTCTTTTTGATAAAAAAAAGTATATTTACACAGTTTGAAACAGAGTGAAAGTAAGTGCTTATCTTGCTAAAATTAGGGAAGCTGAAAGATTCGTGACATGCCATTTACTACATGTGAAAAGTATTTCAGTGACAAAGCTAGTGGGCAACAGCATGGGCACTCAGAAAGCTAGAATTTGAAAGGAAGAATCAAGTAATTATTGCTCACCCAAAATGAAGACATAAACAGGAAGACCTGAATCTAGTTTACCCCTACTGTCTTACCACTTTTTGATTGTCTGCCACAATTCTTTTCTATTTGCAGCGCTTGAAGAAGCTTAGCGTTTTTCCTGCCAAAGTCGCACCCTTGAGTAAAGAATATATAAAAGGCATTTCCATTCCCTGTTACATGAAATCTATTCTGTTCTCAGCCTTTTTTTTTTTTTTAATAGGTAATTTCTAAACTTTTTTGGGCTTATTTTGGGTTGTGGGGTGGTTTTGTTGTTGGTTTTTTGGGGTGGTGTGGTTTTTTTTTTGGTGTGTGTGGCAGAATATGAAAGAGATCAGTTTTTGGATTGTTAAGCAAATATTTTAGCTAATGTTTTCCAGAAGTATTTGAACTAGAAAGATGCCTTCACTGCCCTTTTTAAGGATGCTTAGCAAGCTTTTCTAGAACTTAAAGGAAAGGAAAACATATGTTTTCATGTGTGCCTTTGTCTTGCTTTTACTGAAATCAATCTTTCTTTTTACTGAATGATCTTTCATGGGAGTACCCCTTAGCCGTAAAAGAAGGGTGAGAGTATGCTGTAAACAGAGCTTTGGAGTTCATTGTGTTTTGATGTTATTTTATCCATATTACAAAATATGCATGCAAACACATGTGTATTTATGCACACTGAATGAAATATAATTAACACTGTTGCAAGAAAAGTTAGCTCTTCTGGTCAACTGGTCCTAAATATCATGTTTGTAATCCCTGCTCTGGTTTTCAGCCATGAATAAACAAATATCAATTTTTATTTGATTACTGCCTGTGCCCATGAAATGGGTTTTGAAAGGAATGTAGCTAACTTATACAGCAGTTCCACAGTGTCTCCTATTTGAGATTCTATGCATATACTGTTATCTTCAACCAGTGTTTGATGAATTACACTAGGGATACTTTGCAAGTGGATCATTATTTTCCTTCTTTTTAGAGGAGTTTTAGACTGTGGCTCTAGATGGCTTTTGTGGCCCTTTTTATGGAGCTCCTTAGGATGAATTTTCTACTGCCAGTTGGGAAGATCTGTAGCATTGTCCAGAATTATGAAGGGTTGAATAAATAGAACATACTATAAGTTTAATTTTGATCTAATGAGAATGAAGCCATTAAACAAAGTTGTTTCCAAATATTACATGCCTCTGAACTTCTAGCTTCCATCTTGAGGCCAAGATGTAGAAATATTGTTATTAAACAGAAACAATTATAAATATACACAATGCTCTGCATTCTACAGAAAGGGGGGCAGGGGGGAGGGAAGAAATTCCCTCTTGTTCTTTAACCCATCAAGTAACTTATACCAATATAAAAGAAAGAAAGACTTTCAGGAAGCACAATCAAATTAATACTGCTGGTGATCAAAAGTGAAGTGATAAGATACAGTAAAGCACACAGATGTCAGAATTGAATTTTCTTGCTCTCCCCTCTGCATCTCAAAAATAGTTTTTAAGTGATGGATTGTGTTAGTCGGAGAGAAGAATTTGCCTGCCTTGTGCTGTAAAGATTAGTGTAGAGATTTTACAGCTGAAATGGGATTCTTTGAATTTAAAGTGGAGAGGGGACAGTGACTAATAGGATGTGGAATACGCCTTTAAGAATAGAACAGGAAGAAATACAGAAGACAAAAATGTTGGATAGAAGGAACAAGGTAAGAAAGAGAGATAAAAATGAGTGCAAGTAAAAACAAAAATGGATATAATAGTCATGGCTAAATTGTGTGGAAATGCAGTGTTGAGTGTTCATAGCAGATAGATAGGAGTAAACTGGCCGAGGCTGACTGAAACATGGCACAATTAGAATGAGGGAAGTGCTAGTCACTTTGATTCTACGTTGCATTTCTTGTGGGTTTTCTTCTATTTTTTTAGAAGCACTGAGTATTAATGTAATTAAAAAAATAATTTCAGCATATGCATAATAAATGTTTCTGGATATAGTATTTCCAAAGAAAGCTTGAGAACACGATCCAACTGCAGTCTTCAGGTTCAAAAACATAAAGGGCGAAGAATCCTGTTGAACTTTTCTCACTGGAGTTGGGAGAAGCGAACTTGGGCTTTTTTTGGATGTAATATTGCAAATGACAAAAAGTATGCTGGAGAAGGAGAGGGGAATATCTGAGAGGCTTAAGGTACAGAGTTCTCCTCCATATGTACAATTAAGGAAATGCTAACGATAAATGTGATTATTTGACTACAGATGGGAAAAAAATACTCACTTTCTACTCTTCAGTCTCCAAGAGCTTTTTTTTATTGTGAGTATTCCTTGGAATATGTTACTTTGAACAGGGAAACATTTTTTGTCATTTAGGTGCCTATTAAAGCTATTAAATGCTTTGCTTTCCATATCTCCTCCTGTTCTGCTATGTCTTGCATCTTCTGTGTTAGGCAGGAGAGGCTGTTCTTGCCGAGGCACACTGGCGTTTATGGAATCTCGGAGAAAGTTGTCTGTCTGCTTTAGGTGCTTTCAAACATGCCGAACAGTGGTTCTCAACAGGGAAGAACCTAAGAGCAAATAAAGACCAGATTATATCAGGGCAAAAAACCCCCAACTCACAGATGTTTGCAAAAGAACATGCGGTGGCAGGACCCAGTGGCCCCAGTGTCAACATCGCTTTGTGAACTAGGGTCACTTCACAGCACATTGTGAATCCCGGCTCTTGCTCTGTCATCTCATGTTTCAATTGTCCATGTCAGGAGGACAGAACATACTTGTAAACAGAGCAGCAGTGGGAAAGATAAATCAGTAGCTTTGCAATCCGAGCAGCTAAAGCCCGCTTAACATCAATAGTCCCAAACAATATCTGCAAACAGAAATCACATGCAAAAGAAGTATGCTACCTGCTGTAAGAAAACACAGCCAGTGATGCACTGTCCCAACGCTGACTAAACGTAAATGGAATATTGGATACGGGATGGCACAGACCGAGATAAATGAGAGGTGGTATTGCAGTATGAACATCCTTGCACGAGATTGCTGTTATGCTTTGCTTTTTTAGGGACTGATTCAGCTCCTGCCAAGGGTGAGAACAGCACTAAAGACTAGCCTGAGCTTTTTTTGTAATTGCTTAGTAACCCTGTGGGTTGTTGCAGAGGTTGGGATTGCAATTTATAATTGTAGTAGTATTCTCATTCCACCCCCCTGTTCTATGATGCACGTACCTGTGTCACTTTACGTTGGTGCTGTTACATCCACACACAGAAGCAGATCCTGTGACTACTAAGTAAAAACACATGCATGGAAAATATTAACTTAAATAATATCAAAAGGTGCTAAATAGCTACACTTGTTATTTTATCAGTATAGAAATGAACACTAGAAATACTTTGTTGAGTACTGAGAGTAGGTACTATATTGAGTGCTTTTATTGGTTAAAACTGTATATATGAAAAATATTTTCTTCTCAGACCTCTCATTAATCTGGCTCTATATTTTTGCAGACAACACTGAACATGAGAGAAGCAAGATGCCTACTAAGATCGTATTATAAATTCTCATCGTATTTCTTCTTTGTTTTTTATTGCTTCCTTACTTGGCTTGACATTTTCCTGTGAATAAAGTACAGTACCAACATCAAGTTGTTCTCACACAGGTTTACAAAGGAAAAAAAAAAAAAGTAATTTGATAAACATGATGAAAAGGTGGAAGAAAATACTGGAAGCCAAGCTACAGATGGAATGGATTTTGCATTTTTTTTCCCTCTTGTTCTTATTCAAAAAACAGATAGATCGGTCAGTTCAAAGAGAACTAAGCTGCAGTTTTGCTAATACCTCTGATAGCTGCTAATGTAACGCAGTATTTCCTGATGTATGAGATTATTTTGCTGCCCTTGCTAAGATGAAATGAAGAAAATGTGAGTGTACGTATTAATTTTCTTTAAGTGGTGGAGTGATTTTTTTTTGTTGTTCTTGCTGTTTCTAGCTTGTGAGAGGAGGTGTCAATCCTGAATTTGTCTCAGATCACAAGACCAAGTCATTAAGTGTTTTGTCCTTGAACGCTTTATGGGAGAGCAAATCATACACAGTGAATAAATATTAAAGAGTACATAGTTATTGCCATATAAGTATAGTTAAACTGTATTAATTTAATTTGCAAAAAGCTATCTCAGACTAAATCTGCTATCAATTTGTGCATTCTTTCTGTCTCTGTGGTGTTTCATTCCTGTCTTCCTTTTAATTCCCTCAGTCAGTTCTGTTACAAATATTCATGTATGATCGAGAAACCAGGGTTACATTATGGAGCAAAATCTAATGCTCATCTGTATCCTGTGGATCTTCAGGATAGGATTATAAAGATTTTGATACAGTAAATTTGCATATATAGTAAGAGTTTGATGCAACTCTGCTGAGGATTGGTATAAGAAGAGCCTAGGGGATAAAAAAATGAATAATCTAAAGTACTAATTGAAATGTCATTTATTCTAGAATATATATAGTTCAGGTTCTCTTTGTACTTTGGATGAGAGGTGTTTTGTTTTGGCTTAGGTTGTTCTAATTGCCTGGGGTTCTTTTGTTTGTTTGTTTGGGGTTTTTTTGTGTGTAAGCAACATGTAAAAGGTACTCCAGAATATGTAACAGGCTCAGCATTGCTTGTCAGTTTGCTCTTGAAATGAATATAGGCTACAACACTTACTTTGCACTTGAAGCTTCAAGGGTTCAGAGTTTTAAATTGGTCCAATTGCTAATTGATGATGCATAAAATTGTACTATAAAACACTATGAATTTCCTCGCAAACATTCAATTAGGATACAATGTATTTCAGAGTTTTACTGCATAATGAATCTTACGCTGGATCTTTTTAATCTTCTTAACAGATCTGAATTAAGTGTTTTCTCTGTTGGATTATATTTTCTAGAAAGTCACAGTTTACTTTAATATGGGGGTACCTTCACATTTGCCTTTTTAAAGGAGGTGTTTAGTGAATGTACATACCTACCTAAGCCCTAAATGAGGATATTTTTTATTATTATGTCTTTCCCTGTTACAGGTGAAAGAAGAGTTTACTCCATGACCCTGAGGTGTCTCCTCAACTATAAATATTCCTAGCCAGAGTAGAGTCTAGTGTTTTGTTGGCTTATTCTAGAGCAAGGTGGACCAAAACTCAGTTCTACATTCAGACCTCCCTGATGTTCAGAAACGCTGGGTTATGTAGTGGTTGTGTTCATCTCTAATCTCTATAGACTCCATAGCATATCAGGTTTTTTGTTAGCACTGACAAGAAACAAACTCAGAAGGCACTCGTTTCATTATAATGTACTGCAAAGAGAATAAACAAACCTTAAAAGAACTTGTTTCGCTATAATATATAAAAAGTCAAGTCCCTAATTGAGTTATATTTGTTTTGAAGGCTTTGCATCTCATTTTTACTCTTAATTTTATGTTGCAGAATGCTAACTGAGAGAGTTCTAAACTGTTTTAGTTTAAATTTACCAATTTCTGTTGTCCTTAGTAGGTAATGGTTTAACCAGAGGGGAGAGCTTGCCAAAAATAGGAACATAGATGGGTTGATTTAACTGAGTGGAGGACAACTGTTTGTTTGCAGAGAAATGTTGAACACCTTCAAGAAACTTGCACACATTTGGAAAAATAATTTAATTTAAAAGCTCTGTTTGAAATGTTCCTGGCCTTTTTTTGTTTTCTTCTTACCACCACCAGGAGTATCTCTAAACCCAAATCCATTCACAAAGATATCACATTGATTGCAGTGGAGGGTATAACCCTCTTCAGTTTTTATGGATAAATTATAATTGCTAAAACCTTTGAGCGGCTTCTGCAATGGAATTCAATATACATAGTTTAAAAAAAGAAGAAGAAAAAAACCTGCTGTGAAGCCCTGCAGAGCTGAGTGAATGGGGAGCACAAGACAAGCTATCTTTTTGAGCAGAGGTTTTATTGACTCTTCAAGATAATATAAGTAGAAAAAAAATAATATTTGAGAGCTTCCGAAAATCTTTGTGTAAAAATGGAAAGGTTCTGTAAGGAAAGGTGACTTTAGCCTATTCTCAAATTTGGTCATTTCAGTGTTGTTCCTGACATTAAACATCCACAAATTGTGCCAAATGGTGAGCACAGTTCACAAAATATAATCTAATAAAAATCCAACATTCTTCCTGACCCAGCTGGAATATAAATGTCTGTCCAAAGATTATGTGATTTTATTGTCTATTTATTATTTCAATATGTATCTTAAAAATCAGAAAAAAGAAAGAGAAATGGAATATTAACTTTCCTTTATGATGTTTTCTACTTTATTGGAGTATCTTGTTTAACTTCCAGAAATAGCGAGTGTCTTCAAGAATAAAATACTCCTTCTGTTAACATAGGGCTCATAACAACCTGCTAACCCTGGAGATTTAAGATATGTTATCTAACAGTTGTAAGTGGTGGCACAAGAATGTTTCTATTCTGTTGTTTGTCATACGCCAACCACCTCTGAAGAAAAGGGGTATTTCAGTCTTTAGAGCTAAAATCTCTCATTGGAATTTCTTCTGGAACTTCTGTCAAAGGTTTTAGAATGTATTTCTTTTATCTCTGTGTGTGTTTTTTTGAGTTTTGTTCTTGTTTTTTTTGTTTTTTTTTTTTTCTCCCCAGAGTGAAATAATTCCAGAGTTGTTGCCTAAATGCCTGCTCTGGCATGATTATAATTGTTTTGTTTACCATTTCATGTTCATCTGCAGAATATCTAAAACATGATCTTCCATTTGTGGATACTCAGCCATGCAGTGTATCAGCTTCATGTATTGCTACTCACCCCTTCCCCTTTCCTAGCTGTGTGAGGTGTCTTCCTCAAAGTATTCTTGTTTTTTCAATAAGAACCTTCTGATTATTGATCATCTGTTCATACTTTAGCCCTAATTTTTTTAATCATTTGTTATTGGTTTAGTCCTTCTACTGACTGTATTGCCTTAGTAAATCCATGTGATGGATTTTTTTTTTCTCTGCACTTGTTTAATAGTCTAAGACTATATGTTTGTTCTATTTGCTTTGAATCTCCTTATCAGTCTTTATAATTTTGTGTTATATTTTTATTCGTATCACATTTATTAGCATAACTTTGTTTTTGTTTTTCCCTACCCTTTATTTTTTCTTGCTTTCTTGTCTAGCCTTTATCAATGCATATGATTTTCATCTTTTTCAAAATTTTTCATTTCAGAGGTGAATGTTCTTGTCCTGTAGTTTTGCCTCTTATTAATATCACAATATTGTCAAGTTATTGTTACTGATGCTTCATAATTTACATTTTAACAGTTTTTTTCAACGTGGATCGGTTCATAAGTATTCACAAATCGTCACCACTGAGACACATGCGTGCATGCCTCCATAGCCCAGGAAAATATGTCAGCTGAAACATTAACAATATGTTTAATCAGCAGTACAGCCAGAGCTCATCTGAGTAGCAGAAATTGAAGGTCTTTGGTTGAGCAGTAAATTCTGCAATACAGAATACCTCTAAAGAATACAAAACATAGCAAATTAAGGGCACCAAACTAAATTTATTGTCAGTATTAACAAATGGGCTGAGTGAAAACTGCCTGGAAACTTATACACATAAAAAAAGACTGTAAAAATGTTCTGGCTGAACATGAGGTAAGACATCAACACAGCCTCACGGTTGATGAGGCTGACTGACTTCAGTAGCTAGCTGGTTTTCATATACTCGCTATCCATTTTGTACAGTGAATTGGCTACTCGTTATTAAAATGACCATGGTAGAAGAGGGGGAATAGTCCTGAATGTTAAATTTACTTGCTTTCACTACAAATGGTCACTAAACTGGAAATCATTGTGGTGCGTTTAGACTCTCCCAAGATTGGTAGTATTGCCATCATATGGATGTCATAGGCAATCAGTGTAATCACTGGCACACAAATGGTTCACTGGTAATCTTATTCTCATGTGAACACAGATTTCCATAAACCAAAGAATTGGGAAAAAGCAAAAACAAAAACCAGAGCTAATTCTATAAACCGTTTGCTAATTAAAGATCCAACTCAGGCTGCTTCACTGTCTACTTCATTGGTTTGACCTAATTTGTTCCTGAAAGAAAGACAAACCACTTCCTTCAGGGTGTTGTTTCTTTAGTGACAAAGGATCTCAGAATTATACGTGTTCTTCAGAAAGTTAAGACAACCAACAGTTCTGGAATAATATGAGATTTTTTTTGTGTACTCATATCTCTTCTCTAGGACTTTTTTGAGGACTGAGATCGATGCACATTCCTAAATAGATTTAGAAAACAAAAAATTACATACCACAGTTTGATGCAGTTTTGGGGCATGGTTTAGCAGACAGGTCTTGGGAGTTTAAGTGCCACAATGTGGCCTGTTTCTGGTGCCAGAAGCACTTCTATTGCAAGTTAACTTAGAGGCTTAGCTGTTGAAATAACATCATCATGCTGGGTTTGGAAATTTTCTTCTTCGTATTAGATGTTAGTGATATTTCAAAATGCAAATAACACATGGAATAACCCGCCTCATGGATTTATTGTACTTTGTCATACGTAGTCTCTAAAACAATGCTTTCTGAAGCCTTTTGGAAGAGCACTTTTGTTTTTGCTCATGCTGAGTCAGCAGCAGTTCAACTTCTCCAGGGTATGAGAATGACAACTAAATTATTTATTGGCTACAGGTGTTTATACTTACTCATTTTACCCTAAAGCATATGAATTTCTGCTAGCAATTAAAGGTAGTTAGCAGTTTTCACAGTAATGTAAACATTTGTATGCAGTAATTAGAGCTTCTTCCCATTCTCCCATAATGAAGAAATGAAAACGTTACTGATAGCTGCTATCTAGTACTTTGTAACTTATTTGACCTGAACAGTGTCACTGTTAACTGTTTAAGAAATGCTACTCTGATAAAATAAAGCTGTTCTGATTTCATTCTAAGAATTCAGTTTTATTTCTGTGAACTAGTAATGTTTTGACTGCAAATGCATGATCCCATGGTCGACACAGCTCTGGAATATCTGTTAAAGTTTCTTTGATTGCTGCTCTTGTTTCAAAAACAGGGTCCTCTGCATTTTGCCCAGAAATTTTTGTCCTCTTTTTTTTTGAAACGGATTGCAAAGAATCTCATAGTCATCAGTGGCTACAAAAATCTTTATTTGGATTTTTTACTGTTTCCAGGTAATATGAAAGAATCAAAGAAAAAGTAAATAGGAGCAGCAGAAAGCAATTATTTATAGCAAAAATAGCCATCAGTTGCTATGGAAAATTATTTCAAGAGCCATTTCTGAACACTAAACCTGTACGGTTCTTTATCTTAAGTATCTGGGGAAGAATACCTTTGGTTTGATTTAATGTAGCTTATTTCCGAATGGCTGATATAAAGGGCAGCAAATTCAGGTTCTCCGTCCTTTCCAAGTAAAATTTTGGTTGTAACTTTAATAATCATTTCAATGTAAAACAAGAGAATTTCTGTCCATGTTAGATGTAAGGCTGCATATAAAGCCTTGTACCCAAATGATACATTCTGTCTCTTCTAACTGTGTCATACGCTGCGGTTTAAAATTTTACTCAATTTAAAATTTTTCCTTAAGACACTCAGCACTACCTTGGAATGAATACAGCACATCCTTACCCTCTACTTGGTCAGAAGAATTTGATCATTTAGCTATAATGGGTTTCAGGTTTCCAAAATAACATTTCTTGGATCGTAGTCGTTAGAATACCTTAGATAATGATTCAGGAAGATTGCTAGCAGAGATGACAGTGAAAATTCGGTGCAAAAGGTAGGATGTGTTCAGTATAAACTGGTGTAATGGCAGTGAGTGAAATAGTAATTTACATGATGTGGAAACACTTCAGGTTTTAAACACTCTGAGTACACTGAACAGACATGAACAGTCCTGGTAGACTGCTCATCTGAATCTAATAACTTCTTTTGCAGAAGTTTGGTTTTGTTAATAAAACAAGTTAACATCTTTAGTTCATTCTTTTTTAAGATAACCCCAGAGAATATAGAATTTTGAGAATACTTGCATTGGCTGGTTTATTCTTGTTTCTTTGTGACAGGTCCATTAGCTAGATCTTCATAAGCTTGCTTACATTTTTTAATATTCATTTCAACTGGTGACCCAGACTGTTAAGATGTGAAAATACAGTTTCATTAAACGGAAGTATGCATAACTTAGAGGCAAGTTACATTGATGATTAAGTGAATATGCAAATGGAAAGAGTTATAAGCTTAATGCATACCGATAATACAAAATGAAGATAGGCTAAAAGGGTAAGAGAAGGAAGGACAGAGGTTAGCTTGAACAAAAAAATGAATGAACATTTCCCAAGTTCACTAGTGCAGAATGAAAAAGCACATTAGATATTTTAATTACATGTGGAAGATGGTCTTTAATGAGAATAAAGTATTTCAGAATCTGTGCTTTAACTGATCTGAGGTAGACTTTATTTTGACAAATACAGCACTACTGGAATTTACCCGTCAAGTCTAGAATGAGGGTGATTTTGAAAAGGTTTACAGAGAAGTCACATGTGGCTGAGCGGTCTGTGTCTGTGGCCTGTGTGGAAGCTCCACTGATCAGGGCATTTCAGTGATGTGGATCCTTCCAAAAATGAATGTGAAGAAAACTTTTTTGTATTCAACCTGGGGAAGAGAAGGCTCTGGGGACACCTTAATGCGGCCTTTCACTATGTAAAGGGGGCTTATAAGAAAGATGGAGAAAGACTTTTTACCAGGGCCTGTAGTGACAGGACAAGGGGCAACGGTTTTAAACTGAAAAAGGGTTGGTTTAGATTGGACATGAGGAAGAAGTTTTTTACAGTGAGCGTGGTGAGACACTGGAACAGGAAGCTGTGAATGCCCCATCATTGGAAGTGTTCCAAGGTCAGGCTGGACGGGGCTCTGAGCAACCTGATCTAGTTGCAGATGTCCCTGCCCACGGCAGGGGGGTTGGACTAGATGACCTTTAAGGTCCCTTCCAACCCAAACTATTCTATGATTCTATGAAAATTGCCTTTTGTGGTGTGATTAAATGGAGTTGGCATTAGTGTTAGTTGCTGACATTTGCTTGTTGTATTTTGGTATGCTTTGTATCGAGCACACGTAAAAAGGGCTGTCTCATAGCATGGTATTAATGACATGATTTTCTAAGCATGCATCTAGGTCAGCTGCTGCTGTGAAAATGAGTGACTAGAATTCTGAAAGTTACCAAATACATAATAACTTGCATTGAATCCAAAGAAAACAATTACAATTTGATTTGCCTGGTTTGAAATTTGATAAGAAAGCTACTAGAAATGGTATAATACTCTTCCATTAAAAATGTTAGCTTAGCAACATATCTAGGTGTAAAAACAAAATTTAGTCATTCAAAAAACATTTAACAGGTCTAATTGGGAAGCAGTATCAAAATGGATTTTTTTTCTAACTTGTTAGTGTTTATCACAAACAGCAGAGGAGACAGTCTACAGGGCATTGATTCTGTCCCACTTTAGCTGTGCTAGGATAATGACTAGTCGATGTTCTAATAAAAAAAGTTTGAAAATAAAATGCAAGTGATTACGAAAGCCGTAACCATTTAAAATTGTTCTTAATGATGTAGCTACAGTTTCTGTTACTGGAATAGCTTTTGCTGATTTATATTGGTTTCCACTCAGATGGTTGTCTGGTTACAAATGTTTTCATCTACACTGAATTAAGGACTTAGAAATAACTTTTAGAATTAGCCTAATTAAATGCTTATTAATTTTTTAATAATTATCACAACATCTTGGTTTTTGCCTGAGGTTTTTGAACAAAAAAGTGCTTCACCCTCTTAAAAAGGCTAGGAAATTGGGGTAAGGAAAGGTTAAGTAACTTGTTTAAAGTCATTGAGGCCAGACAACAATCAAGATCTTAATTTGCTGAGCCATGCATTGCTTCATTTTAGCACATGCATTAAATACAACACAATCCTTGATGATAATCTTTCATTCAACTAGAGATTGACTGAAGTCTCAGGGGAAAAAAGTTTGTATTTTATTTAACTGGGGCGGTTCATATTCATTTAGCAGCTTCTCTTTCTGCTGTCACTTTAAAAAGGGGTGAAAAGAACATGGATTATTACAGAGGAGGCTGTACTGTTCACTTATATCATGGTTACATTTTCTCCAAATGTTTCTTATCTCATATTTAAGTCTCTTTGGTTTTTGTCCAGTATTGTAGGAGAAGTATGTGGTCTTACTGAATTTCACACCAATGTCCAGATCTTTTTTTCTAAGTTATAGGTGGTTGAGAACCTGGCATTATATGCAAGTAGGTAAAACTTCTGCATTACCTTGCATTTGTAAAAGTTGCATATCCGCTTGTGTCATGATACTTGATCAGCTGTCTTTTATAGGTCCTTTCAAATTTCCTCAACTATATTTTATTCTAGTGCAATTTTACACCACTTAAACATTTAGTCACTTCGCTTACTCCTTCCTAAAAAGCCCTTTTTCTGCTCTATTCTCTGCACTTTCAGTGAGCAGAGGTGTCTTACCTCTCATCTGTAACTATTTTCCTTAGCAGACTTTTGTGATGGACTTTGTTACAGGCTTTTTGAAAGGACTAAGTCAGATGCTATCTTCATGCTGTTTCAGAAGAAGAAACCTGTGTGAGTAAGGGAGAAAAATTAGCTCGGGACCTAGAGAAGAATTGCTACTTCTTTCCTTCAGAAAGACTTTAGATTAATCTCAACCTTTATTTAGTCTTTTGATCTGTTTTTCATTTCAGATGAGGAAGCTATTAAATTGCAGTTCTCAGAGTTCATTTGAATATTTTATTAGTATCTTGACAATTTATTTGGATCCTGAATGAAATGGGTAAACCACTGTCAGTGGGGTCCAGTCTGGCTCTGGAGCTTTGCTGACGATTCTTGCACGACTTTGTTTTAACATTGCTTCTTTTAATACTTCTATCTCTGTCCCTGTACCGTGGATTGGGAGCTGAAATAGCACTTATCTTACGCTCTTTACAAAAAAAGATTAAAACTTAAATATTTAAGTAGTTTCCCTAGTTGCCTTTTTATTTTCTTTTTTTTTTCCAGGAGACTTTGATTCTGTCACAGACTCTGAGCTTCTATATGCTTAGAAACATCATTTTGTTCCTCGGTTAATTGCTTTCTCATGCTTTTTAAACTTTTAATTTCCATCATTCTTTAATCTGTTTTCACTTTGCATATTGTCCCTTCTCCAAGTTATTTTGCCTTAAAAACCAAGTCCTTTGGGACTAGTGGGACTTACTAGGACACGCAATTATTGTCTGGATATGGTGTTAGTTGCAGACAGATTAGTTCAGGGATGGGTTCAGAAGCTGTGAAACTATACCTTAGAAAAAGGGGCCTCAGAAAAGAGCAGCTTTGGGGTATTTGGAACTTAAGAACATTTACCTTCCCAAAGAAAAGGGCTTTTGGATTTAAAGCAAAACAAGCAAGCAAACAAACACACACCCAAAAAAACCCAACCAACCAATAAAACAAACAAAAAAAGCTCCTTTGGTAGAGGTGAAAAACCTGCAGACAAGAAACGTGTGGACAAGAATGTGTATGCGGAGAAGGTAGCTGCATTCAGAGAACAAAGAGCATGGCATGGAGAGCTAGGATCTAGCAACAGGTGGTGGCAGAACTCTGCTTCTTATTTCCTTAGTACTCTGCCACCCTGCTGCTTCATCATTCAGCTGTACTCTGGCCAGTGCTTAACAGGAATCACATTCTGTGTCAAAAGGATTTAAAATAATTTTGTTTAGAAATATCATATCACAAATACTCTTTACATAACACTAGAATCTGTTGGTAATCCCTTAAAAAAGAGGGAAAAAAAATCTCTTTACCAGAGAGGCTAATTTTTCTAGCTAGGATTTCACACGGAAGCGAAACTTTTTACATACAGACTTTTCATACATTAATGAAAAGGTATTCTCTAATCGTGTAGTCTGTCTTTAAAGGTACAAGTTCTTCACCTGCTGCAGCAACATCTGCTTGCTTTTATTCAATTAAACAGTTGCAATGTGTTAGAGGAGTTTGTGCTGACTTTCCTCTTCACTGTGATTTATCCAAACACCATCTACAACAGAAGAATTCTTTACACTGGTACTAGGCACTTAGCCATCTAAAGATAGGTAATTAGGAAGTGTCCTTGCTTTTGTATATAAAACCTTATTCTGCAATTATTATTTCCAGTCAGAACAGAATGTAGTCTGTGAGCCTTTCTCTCTTGTATTAGCTTCTGTTACAATTAAAAGGAATGCTAACCACCTCCTGATTTCCCTGGCCTCAGACTGTCACAAGGATCTGGCTTCCTACTAATGCGGCCAGAGTTACTGCTGGCATACTGGTGACTCCGGCTTTTCTGACTAGCATAGTTCTGTTCATTTAAATTGTGCGGTATCTTTTATCTCTCACGAGTTAATCTTTTTATGTCTTAAAACACCAGCTCCTGGAATCAAGAGATTTAAGGTTGAACATCAAGCGATGGATTGGCGCATTGACTGTTTTATTATTAATCTCATTTTTAGAATAATTTCTTAATTTTAAGTGTCTGTCTCATGATTTTTGAAGTTTGGGCTTGGCAATAGTTAACCTTACTGATCTGCAAGGATAAATGCTGACCTACTCCTGTTTTCTTACCGCGTTAAAACTCATTTCACTCAAGCAGTTGATTGCAGGCTTGGGGGAAAAATACTGGCCTGAATTGTGCTTGGTCTATACTTGTATCGTTCTTGATGCACTAGTAGTTAAAATTTTCATTTTATGATAGCTTTTTGTGCTAAGATTTTTGTCAATGCAAGTGTTATATTTACAAACTGACTTGCCTAACTGTAGCTTTGGTGATTAATGATTATTTAAGTCCATAGAAACTGTTTTCTAAAATGAAAAACTATTTTTGCCATCCTTTAAATGAGGATGGCCTTGTAGAATAGCTCCAAAGAAAAAGAATCTGGTAATTGAAATGCTAACAGATCCATAACTTTACCCCGTTATTATCTAAATAATTTTGTAGATATTCAGCATAGTCTCTTTTCAAATTCCTTTGTGAGTTGGTTTTCCCAGTGCAGAGGATCTTGATGAAAAGAATCAATTAAGCCTGGAAAAGCTCCGATGGTATAAATACCCTCAGTAAATAAATTGTTATTGTACTAGATAAAACATGCTGATTTAAAACAGTTGATAAACCCTATCTCTAGTCTGTGGCATATTCTCTGGAAAAACTCCCAGATTTCATAGAATGAATAATGCATGAGTATCTCTTTATGTGATTGAGTTGACTGGTTGCGATGTATCTGAATATTCTGTTGTTTGATTCTGATTTGTTCTCTATTGAGAGCTCCCTAACTAGTGCCTTCTGAGGCAGGGGAACAGCACTGAATTGCTGCTCTCAGATTAGTGCAGTGCATTGTCTTGATATTAGACAGCATCAATGATGAGAGCAATATTTAATTTTGAAGGTACAGTCATTGTAAAATCAAAGAGGTGAAGTGATGAGATCAAGGATGTTCCGGAATGTTAGTGTAGTTATTACTGTCAACTGCCTTGTCAAACAGTAGAGATAATCCACTCTGTTCAGCTTCCAACATAGAATGCTGGTTTTGCTATCATAATTTTCAGGTGTTGAGATGCTATTTAATTCTTGCCACGTGGATAGCTTTCTATCTTCTTAGTTTCTCTAGAATCAAATTTTAGTATTTTATGTTTTCAGTCTCTCCAGTGTGTATGTGTAAAACTACATGTTATAAAAATATTACATGTATATTCATATTGTTAATAATAAATATTTCTGCAGGAATGTGTACTTCCATGAAGATATTCTTAGGGGGTTGCCCTGAAATTCACATTCAGAGTATTTTTAAAATTCAAGGTTAGTTCTAACATTAAAATCAATGAGAATAAGGGTTAAAGGATCATTTTACCAGTTATGACACTGGGATTTTTAAATTGCATAGAGCTCAAAGTCTAGATACCCAGGGGGTGGGTGAAGGCAACTTAGGAAAGGGAAAATGTGGTGGACCAAGAATGAAAAGTAAGTTAAATAGTATAAGAATCAGTAGGTTATAAAGATGAAGAGAGAGGGAAATAATAAGAGAAAGAACGTACCATAGATTGTGGGGGTAAAATGAGAGAAAGTGCATGGATGAACACAGGGACATTAGGGAAACATGATTAAAGATGTGGAAAAGCATAAAAAATTCCAAAACTAGGAAATATTAATTCAAAGAAGATAGGATAAAGTTGCTTATGACAGAAATGTAAGGAGACTAACACAAAACTAAAGCTGGCTAAATACTGCAAAAATCTGTCTGCAAATTAGTATTCAGTTTTCTAAATAAGTCTTCTTGGTTTCACTCCATTTCTCCTGTTGTTTGTTTTTACAGTGAAAACACTGGGCTTAACTAGGGTGAACGTTCACAGAGAGTGAGTGCAAATGTTGTATAAGTGTTAATGGGTATGTCCGATTCCAGCATGTACTTATTGCATGGAAGCTATGCACAAGTCACTCAGCGCACAAATTATTTTGTGTAACACCACTGGAAACTTGCATATTACATTTCATGGACTTGAGAACAATCCAGTTTTCCTTTAAAATATTTAAAATTCATCAAATGGAATAAAAAAAAAAATTCAGAGAATCTATGATATCTGTATAATCATGTATAATCACAATATAAGTATGTACTTACCTGCAATATAGGATGTACATACCTCCAATATTTTCCAGTTATGCTTTATAAATTATTCACTATGCTCTAAGAAATAAGCCCAAAAGCCTAAAGTAAAATAATAGGGGACATCAGTAATACTGAAGATGCCAGAACCAAGACTTGAAAGGTCAGAAAGAAAAAACCGAGCAAACAACCCCCCCCCCCCTGTTCACCATATCCATGTAAGTAATTTAACTTCTGGGAGAAACTGTACAAAAGTCAGCCTGGCTATTCCCAGGAGTGACATTATTCATGAGCATACAAGTTTACCAGGTCAGGCCCTGAATCAACAAGCCAGTGACTGTGAAAGACAGTCCAGAGCTGGAGAGTGAAAAGGAAGGTTAATGAGAAGCACTGGAAAGACGTTCATTAAAGTGGAAATTGAAGTCACCTAGGCTGAGAGTAGTGAGCTTGAAAGGAAGAGAGCTTCACTCTCAAAGTCAGAACGAAGGTTAGAAGAGAATTCATAGGAAGCAAATCCTGCATGGGCAGTAGCGGTGCTGTCAGATGTTGCTGAGTGGCAGCTGACCAGCATGTTCTCTTTCCAATGCTGAATAATGTGTGCTGACTTGTCTGAACTGGGAGCTGAAATACAGATTCTGAAATCAGGTGCTTTGTGGATTGTTAGGCTCTGTGCAGGTGAAGTATATATTTACAGTGAAAGGGAAAATATTGGAAATACAAGACTTAAATAAAATTTTGCCAGGATTTTTCCCATTATTCTGGCATTTCGGAATTCTGAAGTTAAAATTAAATTCTGACACATCAATTTTTATATCCAAAGTTATACAGAAATTTTGAATATTCAATTTACAAAGCAACATTTACTTTCAACATTCACAATCCCAGAGCCATAACATATCCTGGAAATGAATTTTTTTTTTTTTCCACCCACAAAAGTCTGGGTTTCTTTTGTTTAGTTTTTTCTTCTCCCAAGGTCTTTATTAATCAGTGGCAAACTGAATCATCCAGGTGTTCTTTCAATCACGTTCACTGCCTTTGTCCCTTATGCTGCTGCTTTAAATAGTTGGGGTTTTGTGATTCTCTAGTTCTGTATTTTTAGGAAGGCAGGGGCCTGTCACTGAGCACCCAGCCTGGGTGTTCAGCAGCCTGCTTTTGACACTGTCCCTGTTCTCCTCGAGTGATGCACTAAGCAGTTAAAACTTCTCTTACCACAGCTTTTGAGTTTCTTGGAACACACAAGCCTCAGTGGGTCAAGAGGCTGTCTCCTGAAAAAGACAGTAACATCACCCGTTCTCAAAGAGTTCTGTTCTCTGCCTTTGTGTTTGATTTGATAGCAACACTCAAAAGTTGTACGGGTACAGAGGGCTTGCTGGTTATTCCTGTGTACATGTGTCTGCAGTGAAACCCATCCACTGGCCTTCCTCTTATTATAAAAAGTTAGGATGTCAGAGCTGACAGCCTGGTATGTGCTGGGACGACGTGCCAAGAAAAGGAAATGTAGTGGAAGAAACAAGGCACAAATACTGTACGGCAGGTCATTCAGTGAAAACAAACGGCAGAGACTCAGAAAACACTCATACCATGGGGCTTGCATTCCTTTCCTAGATTAATGCTGTTGGTAATGTTAAATAAACAGTTCAGAGGTCCTGTCTTTTGGTTCTGATAGTGGCTAGTTACTGTTACAACATTTTAACTTGCACGTGGGTTCTGGTGTAAAATTTAACAGCTGAGCTAAGCGTATTCAGTTTATCCCTATGTAGTGGCCTCCATGAAGCCTGGGGTTGTGTCATAATCAAAGGCTTATGCTTGGGAGTTTGGGATTTCCACACGGAGTGAGATCCCAGTGGACGCTTCCCAGCAGAGGCACAAAGCTGTTTCTTCCTTGGCTGCGGAGGCTAGCAGTTTGTTGGATGAAATAAAGAGAAAGCTATTTATTTCACTCTGTGAAAGCTGCATCTCTCCATACTTGCTTGCTGGCAAGCTGTCCAGGTATTTTAAGGGACAAGCTGTATTCTGGAGGTGAGAGGAGAGGAAGGATTGTCACTGGTGGGAAGAAGGGAGGAAAGAGGTGGTGTCTGTGAAGAAAGAACTGTTAACGTGCTGACTGTAAATTACACGAGCTGCACAATGGGTGTGCCTAGATCTAGTCAATCCTCATGACCCAATTGTGAATTGGTTTGCTGTAAAATATGTATATTTTGTCAGCTTGGTCACTTCTTCTTCCAAACTTTGTATTACTTTTAAGGGTTATGTTTTAGTTTTTATTGCTGCGCGTTCTCCATCTTGTGTTGTATTTATCCCCTTTTTGCCCTTTGAGGCAAAGACTGCTGGACACAGAAGAAAATCTCGCATACATCAGGATGTTTGTAGAAAGAAAAGCCAAATGTTATTTAAATACTGAAAAGTGCATCTATTTCTTAGATGACTGTTTTCATTGCCTGTAGTTGCATCCTGCCTTGTACAGCTGGTTCACCTGTCCTTTGGTGGTATGCTTTTAGAAAATAAAAATATTTACCCGTTTGGCACTAGAGAAAGTAAGAACTTTTTTAATGATCTCTTTCTTTTTTTTTTCTGTCAGTACCTCAGCGTGGCAGCTTTCCTCTGGCCTAACCACGGCAGTCTGGCAAAGGGGGGCGGGGGAGCCCTGGCACAGGGGGAGGCTGATAGCCAGAACATTTTGTGCGTGAGTGCTGCAGTGATTTCCAGAAGCAGAGGAGAGCTGGTCTTTGTCCTCAGCTTCCCTGTAGGTCAATCACTGTTTCCGTGTTGCACCTAAGCATTTCTAGGATGATTCCTTCCTTCATGCTCTGCCTATCCTTCTGTTTTCTCTGGCCAGATTCTCACACCTGAAGTCAAAGGCAGGTTTCAAAAATGGGATATAATCACATATACCATACAAGTTATACCAGTGCCTTGGGATCAGCTTCTTTTCCTGTATGGGTGAAGATCTGACATACAGCCAGTGTTTTGCAGACCAGGTGCTGCTTCAGCTTTGTTAATCTCATTAGATGAAAATGCTTGCTTTATAAGTAAAAATAAGTAAGCACTTTTTAAAAGATTGATTGACCGATCTATAAACAGAGATGTGTTCCTGGAGGGCATATACTGAGAATTTTTTTTATATTGAAATGTAACGTTTTTGTGTCCTGTTTTTATCACTTAGCTTACCCAACCTCAGTAACAATTACAGCAATTATGAAAGATCTTGACTTTTTCCTTAGGGAAATGCTATCCAAGAAAACTCCAGTTATGTCTTGTGTTTTTTTCTGTCTTTCTTAAAGCTAATATTTAGCATTTATCCTAGAGGAAAAAACTGACAAAAATCACTGGTATTTCCCCAAAGCAAGCATGTATTTACTGTATCAACTGAATTTAAATTTCATGATTTTATTTTCCTGAAGTCTTTCTTAGGATCAGTAATTTAAAAAAATCTCTGATCCCAGTTTGTCACATAAGGAGCTATAAGAAGGATCATGGAAAGACAGAAAAAGAAGTCTCACATAAGAAGCCATCTTCTTTTCCCTTAAAAAGCCATTCTCTTCCAAGGATCCCCAAATAGCTGGTTCATTGTTTGGACAAGAACTATAGCTGTCAGTCATCGTTTGTCAAAATTCATTCCTCCTGTGGAGAAGCCCACTGGTTCCTGTTTACTGCTACGAAGTGGAAGCTCATCTGTAGTGCGCAAAAGATGCAATAATGACATTCAGTTGACTTGCCATGAATTGTGGTGGCTGTGCATGATTAGAAGGGAGTTTCCATTACTTTCCTGGGAATTCTGAAGCTGAGATTTGCATGTTAATATTAACAATTTACTGTTAAATTTATTTTTTTTTAGTGAGTTCCATGTTTAAAATTGTGACATAGAAGCTACCACCCTTCAAGATCTCGTTGTCTCAGTACCTTCAGAGAAAATTCAGTTTAATTCACAGTTATAAAGAAGATTTTTTTTTTTTTTTTTTAGTTAACATCTCTGGAAAGCTTGTGTTAAAATCAGGAAATTGAGCTATATTCTTTGTTTCCATTACTTTCCTGGGAATTCTGAAGCTGAGATTTGCATGTTAATATTAACAATTTACTGTTAAATTTATTTTTTTTTAGTGAGTTCCATATTTAAAATTGTGACATAGAAGCTACCACCCTTCAAGATCTCATGTTGTCTCAGTAACTTCAGAGAAAATTCAGTTTAATTCACAGTTATAAAGAAGATTTTTTTTTTTTTTTTTAAGTTAACATCTCTGGAAAGCTTGTGTTAAAATCAGGAAATTGAGCTATATTCTTTCCAGCCTCTGTGTACTATTGCCAGAAAGAAAGATCCTGCCAGCCAAATCTATCCTTGGTTAGACTGCTGAATTTGCATCAAGGACTAAGAGTTGCATTGATTTTGCTTTGCAAATTGATTTTTGCCTAACAACTCTGTTAGCGTGGTATTCAGGCCAGAGTCTTTCTTTAGCTCATAGAGCTTTATTGGATCTACATGGCCAGTTGTGGAGAAGGGGCGGGGAGTGGGTTAGGCGAATCTCTAGGAAAACATTCGTGTTTCAAATACACGGTTATGAATTGGAATGTTCAGAGGGGGCAAATACAAATTTAAAATGTATAGGCAAAGATTTCTCATACTTATTTTTAAACCTTAACAACTCCTTATGAGCTCTATAAACTCATGAGATTATAGAACTGGTTTAACACCCAGAGACTAATTTTGGGGCATTTTCATGTCTTCCTTTTTTAACCTCTGCTATTTAGACTCCTCCATCTTTGCAACATGCTTTTGCCTACCTGTGGTTTTTGTGCAGTTATAAAAATATATCTCTCCTAATTATTTCAATTTTGGATCACATTTGGATCCATCCTCAAACTCTTGTGGAGAGGATGAGGACAAGAAAAAAAGTTGGAGTATCCATAATGACCTGCAATTTGCAATATTATCTCTTTCTGCCATCATTTGTTTATCTAAAACTGTAAATCCAAACTTTCAGTCCTCCTTGCCTTGTTTGGTGCTTGCTGAGAAACTCTACTTTTCTGTTGCTGAGATGTGAAGGTATGAAGTTGAATTCTTTTCTCCGTTTTGAAGGCCTGTAGAACCTCATGTCAGACTTTTATGTTCACCTTGTCTACGGCACAAAAAATGCCAATGCCTTCTTTAAGATAGGCCAGATACCTGGCTAATAGACAAACAGACAATAGACATGGCTAATACAGTTGACTATTAAAGAAATTAAGAGCTTTCACATTTAAAATTCATGCATATAGCTATGAAAACTGCTTTTATGTTTACCAACTAGTTAATATGTATGGAGTTTATGAGACGTTGTTTTATCAAGTAGGCAAAGTCTTTCTAACCAGACCTTGTAGAATGCTGTCACTAGGAAGCTTTATGAAGAAATGTAGGTGTACGATGATTCTCCAGTGCAGAGAATCATGTTTTGGGTGAGTGTAATATGTGTGCCTCAGGCAGGCATATTTAGCTGCTTGGTATGAAGAGTTAGAATTTTTTTTCTTTTACCTAAAAAGCTATTGCCTAAGCACAAACACTGTTTGTGTCTGACTCCTATGTGGGCTTCACACAATTGAAGGAGGGTTCCTTTGGTTCCGTTTTCTTTTTCTCCTTCTGAAGAGACTGAATGATTTTCACACACCCACAAATGAAAGAAGCTAGTTAGCTGATTAACTGTTCTTTATGCCCCTCATGCTTCCAACAGTGTTGGGTGTTTGCTCTCAAGTCTGCTAGTCCCTCTAATTTCCAAAAGATCAACACTATTATGGGTAGTAAAAGGAATCTTTTAAACTGTATATTAAATAACTAATATTTTCATTTCTTCAAGTCTGTTGCATTTGGTGTCACTAAACTTTACAAAATTTACAGTAACTGGTTTAATTGTATACTATCTTCTGATTTTAGGAGTTTTTTGTCAGTGTGCTTGAGGTGGCTGTACTGTGGAAGCAGAACAACTGTGTATTACAGATGCCTAAAACTAGACTTCATGAGCCGGCAGTGTGCCCAGGCAGCCAAGAAGGCCAATGGCATCCTGGCCTGTATCAGAAATAGTGTGGCCAGCAGG
>NW_008825562.1:517871-520898 GCF_000699105.1 Pygoscelis adeliae | reverse complement strand
CCACCCCCCCCAAACCTGGAAGTCTCCTTTTGCTGAGACTCCCATGCACTAAATTTACTGGTTTGTGCCCAGAGAGTTCCTTGTAAGGTGTTGAGCATTAATGCCTCTGTTTAAGAATGGGCATGAGTGATGCTTTGCCATTTCATTGAGCAGGATGGAATAGATCTTGTTGTGCTCTTCTAACACAGTTCAGAAACTTGACTGTGTCAGGCAGCCCATCTTCAACAAGTCTGAATGCAACACGGTGCTGTGAGACGCTTCTGAGTCTTTTTGAACTTTTCTCTCTGTAAGTGAAATTATGGTCTCAGAACTCTTAACAGAAAAAGACAGATTTTAAAAAAGTTGAATAAGAACCTGTATGAAATATTAAGAACAATGCCATTCCAAAATGCAACTTTTGCACGTAGTCATGAAAGTGTAATTGGTTTCCGATTTCTGTTACTTTACACTGAGCTCCAAACAAGACTTGATCTGGAAACTGTTTTGGTTTTGTTTCTTTCAATGAGAGCTTACATTGTGATTTAATGGTTCTAGTAAGTGGGATTTTAAGATGGATATTTATGATAGAGTCATGAGACTTCCCATATGTAGTGTATTGTTCTGAGAACAGTCTTAAATTTTCAAAACTAGTAGAGCTGCTCAATGATTTTTTTCACTCTCTTATACTCAGCTTTTCCTAGAAACATTTACTGATGGAGTAAATGATTCCCTCAGAAAAAAAATGCAAAGGAGGACTTTGTTCCTTGGTAGAGAATAAAAAGGCATCCAATGTCATTAGGAATCTAGATCATCAGGTGGAATGCACCTGTCCTGGTTTCAGCAGGGATAGAGTTAATTTCCTTCCTAGTAGCTGGTACAGTGCTGTGCTTTGGATTTAGGGTGAGAACAATGTTGATAACACATTGATGTTTTCAGTTGTTGCTAGGTAGTGTTTATACTAGTCAAGGACTTTCCAACTTCCCATGCTCTACCAACTGAGAAGGCTGGAGGAACACAAGAAGCTGGGAGGGGGCACAGCCAGGACAGCTGACCCAAACTGGCCAATGGGATATCCCATACCATGTGACATTCCATACCATGTGACATCATGCTCAGTATATAAAAGTTGGGGGAAGAAGAAGGGAGGGGGATGTTTGGAGTGGTGCTGTTTGTCTTCCCAAGTCACCGTTACGCGTGATGGAACCCTGCTTTCCTGGAGATGGCTGAACATCTGCCTGCCGATGGGAAGTAGTGAATTAATTCCTTTGTTTTGCTTTGCTTGCGTGCGTGACTGTTGCTCTACCTATTAAACTGTTTTTATCTCAACCCACGAGTTTTCTCACTTTTACCCTTCCGATTCTCTCCCCCATCCCACTGGTGGGGGGGTGAGCGAGCGGCTGCGTGGTGCTCAGTTGCCAACTGGGGTTAAACCACGACAGCACCATTCCTTTGCAATGATATTGTCTATCTCTGCCAATCATGCATGTTCTCCACGTTTCAAAACATGGAATTGGGGATTGATCCTTTCTGTATCAGGAAATTTTAAATTACCCACCTTATTCAAAATCCTACATTACTGCACTACTGGCTATACCTATACATGTTTGAACACTGTGTGTGGATATTTAATGTTTCTGCAAACAGAGCAAATTATCCTGCTATTATGATATGTTAGGTAGGTGAATAACATAGGCTTTGCTCACCAAGGGGAAAAGTTAAATTAAAAAAAAAAAAAAAATTGCGGTGGAGGGAGAGTTGCTTTAATGATAGACAAGTTGTATTGGAAAGAAGTAAGCATTAGATTAACACATAGACACTGTACTCTCAGGGAGACAAGGTCCAGTTGCAGCTCTTATGACAAATGAAATGAGTTTGATGGTTTGTAGTGAGCAGTTATGCATTAGGCAATAGATCTGAATAGATGTGAATGCTGCTGGCATAGAAAATCAAGAATGTACCGTTCAGACCAAAGTTAATCCTGTCTGATCTGGGATAGCCCCTTTAAATACCTCGGGAGGAAAAGACCCACAGCACTGATGACTGCGTATAGACAGGACCTAGTCTCTCTCATTCTACGTATTTGTAGGCCAGCATAGTTTTTCAGGCACCAAGGACGATTTCTTGGTAACTTTATTAACAAACTGTGTGTCACTTCGTGGTTTAGAGTTGGAAACTATTGCAGCTATCACTTCTATCCTTTTCTCCTCCCAAAATAATTATACTACTGAAACATTTACTATAGATTTTTTTTTTGTCTCTGAAATACGGTATGACTTGCATTGCAGCAAGCTTGAGTAGTCACAGATTATTGATTTTTAGTTTTTGATAAAAAACTTCATAATAACTGTAATGTCTCTGATATATGATTTTGGTGTACATTGTCAAGGAAACGGTCTTCAGCAACATGCTATGTATATTCTTCATTGTACTGAGGTGGCATCCATTGGAAAGGACTGTTTTTCTAAGAATAACTGCTGTAATTTGTTTAAGCTTAATGACAATGTCAACCTCATTTAGACTCTAATTTATTTCTGAGATGTTTTCTTTAATAATTTTCCTGAGTGCTGCTTTGTTGTTACTGAAGAAATAAAAATGAAAAGAAAAAAAAAAGTATAACAAACTAGCACTCTTCTCCATTCATCCCTCTAGCTTCTATACTGAGCAGGAGGAAATATGCTGCTAAAAATCTGGGGACAGAATAGACTGATAAAACAGGATAGGGAAGTAAGTTAAGTGCAGCCACACTTTTTTGTACCAGAAAACAGTACTTAAGAATTTTACCACAAAGATGGCACAGAAAAAAAATTACAATTAAGTAAGAGGGCAGTCACACTTAGAAAGTTGCCTATTTCAGTGAGCTCGATTCACTGCCGTATTCAAACAGGCAATTAATTCCCTATCCTCAGCTCCTGTTGGGTCATTCCTCATGTTTTAGCTTGTTGAGTTTCTGGAAATAGCTTGTTAACTTAACCTCTGGGTATTGTTTTTTTACAGACACTTGAATGAGAAGCAGTAGGTTAGGACAGAGTCAAGAGCCTTTGTTTCATA
>NW_008825562.1:514880-517847 GCF_000699105.1 Pygoscelis adeliae | reverse complement strand
TGCAATTGCTGTGTTAGATCAGGCAGTATCCTGTACAATGCACATCCAAAAAAGCTCTGTACAATTTGCTTTTTCTTCCCCTCTACCATTAGTGCCATCTTAAAACTGTTCTTTATCAATTGTTAGTGCTGATGAAATTATGACAATGCAAGTGAGGCTGCACCAATGGATTTTGCTGTTGTAGTTTGCTAGTTTGTGATAATGTTTTTTTGTATTAATCTGGTGATATCTTTTTCACACCCTTAAATTTGAATATATTACTTTTCTCTTTTTAGAATTAGTCTTCTCTCCTTGAGGAGTGCTAGAAAGCTCTACAAAGAGCACGCGTAGGCAAAAAGAAATAGTATTCACAAGTAGAGCAAAATCATGCCTAAGTTAAATGTCATATTATCACCTCTTTGGTGGTTGAGGTTGCATCTAGAAATGTAACTACGAGCATTTTCATTACAGTTCTACGGGTCTGAACTTTAGTTTTCCATATGCATTAAAATTTTAGCTAATCCAAACCTCTAATGGTTGTTGGATTGTTGAGCGCCGTTTCTAATGCTTTGCTCCTCACTATGACCCTGGTAGCTGCAGCTATTTAGAAGTTATGGGATGGTCATAGTGGTAGAAGTAAAAGTCAAGAATGTAATCCCACTACTGCGCTGCATAAACAGAGGATTTTTCCTGTAATGCCTGAACTTTACTGGCAGACATCTAGTTGGTCTACAGCATGCTTGAATCTGAAGAAACTGTTACAAATTCCACTTCAGTATTCCAAAAGTTTTCATACTGTTAGGAAGACCTTTTGCTACACCTGGAGAGAGTAAAGGATTCATTGAATGTTCCGTCCTGTAATTCAGGTAGCTGGAGTTGCCATCTTGCTTTTCTGAATGTGCAAGTCTACCTTGTCAATTATAAAGCTTCTTGTTGAAAGTGATTTGTTGCCATTATTCTTTTTACAACTATGTGCGAAAAATGTCAGCGTGAAAAGCTGCAAATTTACAGAAATTAACATTGCAGAATACATGACTTCAGTGATGAAAGTTGAGTCAAGTGCTGTCTTTTGTTCCCATATAAGCTTCGTGTTTGCACTACAGTCACTTTTTTGTTGAAAGAACTGTATCAGTTCTTTACAATGACATTTTATTTGTCATACTGGTTTGTAACTTCCTCAGGTAATTTTGGTTTCTCTGAGTACTGTACATATAGGGCAGTATACTTTTCACATAGTCAGCACAGTATGTAAACCTTTTGTGCTATCACTTTTAATTAAGTGATCTGTGTTAGTTGAATGAGGGAAAATTAGCGTGTAGAAATGTAGCCTTATTTGCTGGTTTTGATGACTTAGAGCCTTGTACTAGAAATATTAAATATAACATTTTTAGCAGTTCTGTGTGCATTAGCAGAATCAGTTCAAGATAGGAACAGTGAGCCATAACTCTCCTTCTTAGGTTATGTGTTGGGTTTTTTTCTTTTTTTCAAGTGACTTTAAGAAGACTCTCATACCTTGTAATTAATTGGCTAACTAGGGAAATCTGCCATAGGAATAAATGCAGTTCAAGTAGTCTTTCCTACTAGCTAGCATTTGTTGGGAAACCTTTTTTTTTTTTTTAAAGTCTATTAAAACATGCATGAACAACTACCAATTACTTAGTCTGGGGAGAGTTTGTTACAAGAAAGATATGGAAATTATCCTACGATAATAATAAAAACAGTGAATATGTCACCTAGGGTATGAGTGTATGTGCTCCTAATAACTTCAGGCAGTAGACTATCTAATTAAATTCATCAAAAACTTAAATTCATCAATACCAGTTTAAGTAGTTGATTTAAAATTGAGAAAAATGAAAATTTATTTGCATGAAATGCAGAGCTACAAATCTCAGTGACATTGGATGTTTATCCACAAGGTTATTTTCTATTCCTGTGAAATGTCTCTCTCTCTGTGATTTATAAGAAAAAATATTGATACAGATAAAGAATCAGCTTTTCAGAAGAAGATTTTCTGTTACTTTTTGTTATAAAAGGGAGAGTGTCTGCTGGTTAACCACTGCCTGCATCCATAATTCCTGGATGCTGAGAGTTTTTTATGCTTCAGGGTACGGCAGGAATGTAATGAACTGTTCCGTGACATTAATGTTGGTGTTCTTGTCCCTATCGTTTTGCCACTGAACAGGCTGCCAGTGAAAACAGTGGCCAGAAGTACGTATCAAGAAGGTGGTAAAATAGAAAGCTTGCTGGTATTAAATACCAGTGAGTGATAAAGTGAAGCTGCTCTCCCTTGCAGCCAGAAGTGAAGACTGAAACAAATGAGGAATACAAGATGTGCATCTTAAAAGGGAGATGTAAGAGAATAGACACACTTCCTTCTCTCTCTCCCCCCGCCCCCCACCTACTGATGTATTATTCTTTCTTCCTGAAAATTCTGTCTTTTCACATCTGAAATGGCAATAGTTGAACTGTACTTCATGCTGCATCTCTCTGTGTGTTTGCTAGTGTTGATTGACTGTTAAGGGGGAAAGGGGGTTACAGAAAAATGGTATGGCAGTGCTGGGTATCTAATGGTGTGGATTCTAGATGGAAGTGGGAAAGCATATTGTTTCAAAACAGAGGTGATAAAAGGAAGATAAATTGTGGCTAAAGGATAAAATGTATGTCGACTTGTAATTAAAGATATATGCAGTGAATATCCTTCAATCAGAGTTCCCCTAGAGATAATTTTTCTTGGGATAGAAATTTGGTCCTATGAGATTAATATGTTCTGATGTCCCTAGATCTTCTTATCTTTTACCCCTACCAGTGATGACTGGTATGTGTGTTTTGGGGCTTCACTCTGCCCCTAACCCTCCCCCCGAAACCACTTTCTGAAGATCCTTCAGCAACTGAAATTACTGTGATAGAATTCATTACGCTGCTTCTCTTGTGTTTCTAGAAACACGCTGTAGAACAGTCTTTGATGAACAAAAGATGAGCAGTGTACAG
>NW_008825562.1:497691-514834 GCF_000699105.1 Pygoscelis adeliae | reverse complement strand
TCTTTTTTCAAATCAGTACTCTGGTTTTATGATCCCAGACTATGCAGAGCATTTTACGCTGAAATAAATAGGAATGATTTGAGGGCCTTTTCTCTGTTTAGCACATGCTTGAAGGTAAGAGCCTGTACTCAGGCACTGTAAACAGCTGAGCAAGGACGAGTTGCTTGGCTTCTGTGCTCCTGCTGCATACTCTGTAGCACCTTGCACAAAGATTGAACCACTGCTGGGATCTGCCTTTTTGGATGAGGCACAGGGCAGAAGCACTTCAAAAGTAGAGGCAATGAATGTGTCATTAGAGCTGAAGAAGTCTGGAAAGTGATCAAAACCAGGTGGGAATAGCTTAGGATTTGTGGCAGCAGGATGGTAGGAGCATGAGGCTGGGATCATAAAATCCAGAATGCAGTGGTGCTCTAGATGAAATTGTGAAAACTTTAAAAGCACTGTTCTGTAGTAACTACTCTTGTAATAGTCTCCTCCAAATATGTTTCTTTACATTTGGTTGAAGAAATTAAGGTGGACAAAAATATGCACGTAGTTGAAAGATGGAAAATCTTGTTCCACTTTTGAAAGTCATATGTCACTTTTCCACGATATTGAGACAGAAGTTGTGCATGGATATGATATTTAAATTTCATCATTATACAATATTATCTGAGGAAAAATAAAACTTGACCCAGAAAATCTGTCAAACCACATGAAAAACCTTGTGGTTCTATGTGGACATTTTATTACAAAGCATAAGCATGTGTTGTGTTCATTGGCAAGCTTGTCTTGATCAGAAAACTCAAAGGAATATGAGCTTTGTTTCCAGAAAAACTTAGGCAATTTATGTTTCTTTTTATTGAAGTAATGTGTAATTTGTGAGGCTGCATGGGTTAGGTGTGAAATCAGATAAACTTCAGTAGTTCCAGTTACATTACACTGTGGCTAATGCCAAAGACACCCTGTGAAATGAAATTGCTGAATTTCACACAGCACATGTACATAAGAAAAAAGAAAAGGGACTTCACTTGACAGCCAGTAGAGAAAAATCTGCATTTCTCTTGTTCTAGCAGCAATAGAATAAAGGATTTCTATTCAAAGGAGTATTATGTGGATATTAAATAAAGCCCAACCATTTAATTCTATGTTCTAAAGTGGCTTAGTCTCTTGCCTGTAAGATTCTGCCAATAAATTCAAACTGGATCAGATACAACTTGCAAAATCTTTCAACCATTTTGCTAGCATTACAGACGTTGATGCAGTATTTCTGAGACTCCATTTTTTTGTTTTAATTAATTTTTTTCGATTGCAGCATGCTTAAGGTAATACAAAATTTCAGCCTGAATGCAAATGTGTTTTCTAAAATAGCTTTAAGAGAACAAGATTAATGTTTACCATAATGCATACAGTTATAAGAAGTTAATGTTTAAAAATAAGGCTATGTTATGGTGATTATTTTGGGGTTTTGTTCTGTTTTGTCGATCTGTTTCCTCGAAGTTATATAAATCAGCTGGACTTCAAGAAAGGGGACTGATGAATCCTAGCAAATCCATGTCCTATGTGCGTTTATTTTCCTGTAAATGGCCAGTATTGATTACATGTTGGTGTAGACAAATGAAGCAAACCAAAGAAGTGGTGAGTTCAGGTTGTTCATACTTCTAACGAACATAATGTAAGTGAATCAGAGAAGGGTCAGTGCAACAGACATCAGGTTGTATAGATTCAAGAAGTATAATTCACTTGATACATGGCAGACAATAATATGCTCCTCGTACAAGTCTGGGAATGTAGCTTGGCTTCTGTCTGTGGTTTCTACATTCCAAATTTTGTTTGGTGATTTGGAGATTTCCCTGTGGTTTTAGTTGTAGTTGTTTATAGAGAATCGCATCCATGAATCTCTGCTTCAGGAGATGTGAAAATATTGAAAGCCAACAGGAAAGGAGTATGTGCATGTGGTGTGCGTCGTTTTAAGTGTTGTTATATGTCTATGCTGTGATCTGCTGTTGCTTTCATGTCTGATATATATATGCGTTGAAAGACATATACTTACTGAGTTATAATACAGCATGTACTCTCATTCTCTGGTATAGATTTGGTATTTAGAGGTCATTTAAGCTGTGAAGCGTTAGGTTTTCATCTATATATGGGGTGTAAATTCTTAAGGGAATACTTTGGGATATTTAGCCACGGATAGTTGGTATTTGGTCATGTCTTTTTTGTGACCTAAGTGATTTTGTAACTAACTTTCTGTTAAGGCTAGGTTGGAACTAAGCATGTAAAGGGTGGACTTTCTGTTTATATGTAATTTTTTTTATTCCTATTGTAGGTGAATTCTGCACCTTTATGTCAATATTATTATATTTGGTTATCTTTTGATTCATGTGTGATGTTACTATTGTCTGTTAAAAGATGCCTGAGAGTGGCATGGAGTGGTCATCCTACATAAAGGATCACCTAGCTGCTTGCTTGAAATAAGAACACTGCACAGTTGATAAATAGACTCATATTGCCTTTGCCGTGGTTGCTAGCAAACTTTATATCAAATTCCTGAAGGGAGTGGAAACACATGCTATGTGCCTCGTCAAGCATTCTTCTCAAGAAAGGATATCCAGTTACTGTATAAAAGCATGTGCAGAATTATTGCAAGCCTTCTGGGTCTGCTCCACCAAAGCTGTTAGTGTTCAAGCACCTTGTTTTCAGATTGTAAATCTGCCCCTTTAACTTGTATTTGAAGGACAAGGCTAAACACAGAAGCTGAAGGAGCTACAGGTGTACCCATGTAGTGCAAGTGTAAGTGAATCTCTACACATACAAGGTTGGTCTAGGTGAAAAGTCTAAGTAGAAACACAAGACTGGGATTGTTTGGTAGAGACAACTATTCTCACTGCTGCTAATCCATCTGTGCTGAGCTTTTACAGTATAGAGTTTACCTAGAAAAAACGAATCAATCTTTTGCCCCCCAAAGTAACTAAAAATAACTTTTTTAAAAACCGGAGACACTAAGTTTATAAGTTAGAGTATTAGATCTTTAAATTTATTTATTCATTCACCCATTCTGCGTAGGGGGAAGGGATGTTGAAATCTCCTCTGTATAACCTTTCAAGTTCAACTGATTTTTTTGTTTGTTTTGAATTTAGATTTTCTTTTTTTAAAGGAGAAAGGCGGACACTCAGGAAATTTCACAACACTATTCATATTTAATTTAGGATTAGCAGTAAAAAACTTTAAGTTCGCACCTTTTTCTAGCTCTCTTTGCTTTTCCTGTCACCTCCTTAAGAATTGTATTGAAGTGCACCTTGAAACATGTTTTATGGTATTAGGATTTGTAGGAACTTAGGGGTCATGAGATACCCCCCCCATCTATACGATGATGAGAGAGGGATGTGTTTAACAAATGTGTCAAAAGGGGCGGGGGGGGGGGGAAGCCCAGAACACCAAAATCCCACAACTGGATGTGTTAGGATGTGTTAAACACTGGTGAAGGGAACCAAGTGGGAACAGGGCCTAAACAGACTCCCTTCTAGTTTTTCTTTTACTGAATTATTTTAAATGCACTGTGTCAGGTGTGAAATCAGCATTTTTCTTGGAGAAAGAAATACTGTTGTAGAAAAAGACTGTGTAAAAACATACAGGTAACCCAGGGCTGTTAGAAAAATATTAAGCCAAATTTCATAAAATCAGAGAAACTTGGACTCTACTGCATAATGCCATTTAGTTACAAACAGATGCAGAGACATCTAGCAATGTTTTTTTCGTGTTGTTTGGGTTGTTTTTTTTTAAGAAGGCTTAACTATTTTATCTCCAGTGACTTTGAAATAACTGATTGAAACCACTGAAAAGAGCTCTGTCTATTCTGATAAGCCAAGTATTTTAAAGAGCTGTTGAAAATATGGACTTACATTCCTATGTCAATTCCCTTTTTTTTAAAAAGTTACTGTGAATGTGAAGATTAATTTGGCTCTTTCTTTTAAATAGAATTAAAGGAGAAAATAATGAATACATTTTGAAGAGAGGATGCATGAGAAAATCTGACCTGCTGTCTCCAGCGCTTTTCTCTAGTGAGGTGAATGAGTTAGTCCTAATGACATCTCTCATAAGAAACGTGCTCTTGCTTTGCCTATGAGGCAAGCCTCACTGGGAATTATTGATCTAGAGTTTTCTACCATAAAAGCTGTGGTCTTTGCTTAGTGTAGTGTGTTGTAGTTGGAATAGACATCTAGCTGGTACATGAAGTAGAGGAAAGTTGGTTTCCCATTTGCTTTTTTTATGAGAATAAAGTGACTTCGTTTCCCGGAGCTGATCTGGAGAGTGGTGAGTTAATGTTCTTCACGTGTGATGGGAATAAAGCCTTAGCAAAGGGGAGCTGATTTTCACTCCAGTTGTTCTGGGTCCAATAAGCTAGTGCCCTGGCCTATTGATTCTTCCTAGTACGTGTCACTTTTTGTTAGTCTCATTAACAACAATTCTTTCCCCCCAAACTCAGTTTTATCCTCTTTGATCAGAAAACTCATATGTCTTGGCCCAGTTTCAGTAAACGCCTACGTATCTGCTGTTGAACACTTCAGTCTCCTCCTCTCTCTTTAAACTCATATTTTCGAAGTGCATGAAGGAGAAAAATTTTTATCGTCAATAGTGAAAAGAAGCTAAGCAGCAGATGTAATCACATAAGTATCTTGTATTGGTTAGAAATAAAATTTTAATCATTAAGAAAACAGCACTTTTCACGTAAAAGATGCTTGAAGAGCTATGTATGCTATTTTAAAAATTTCCTCAGGTTATCATCCTATTTTTAAAACCATATATGCATCTGAAATGACCCTTGGTAAGAGAATCTCACAGTATATTAGTTCAAGCTTTGGTTAATTGTTCTTTATGTATGGGTTTTAGACCTTAATGTCACCCTGATTCTGATTTTAACTGTTCAATGAGAACACGTGATTAACATAATGTTTTTCCACACTTTGAGGTTCAGTGTTTATAACCCTTATGTTAGCAATGTTCTGCTGATAACTAATGGAATCAGTATGCTGATCTTTACAAACTGCATAGGCATCACAAATAATAGTGTATATAATCACTGTAGGCTCATGTTGCTTAAGGTGTATTTTTACATTTCATTCAAACATTATGCATACAACAGGAAGCGATAGGCAAAAGTGTTTGGAAAAATGAGAATTTCATTTCAACACTTGAACTTTCCTCCAGATGTCAGTGCATCTTTTAATTTTGGAAATCAGAAAGAGGTTTCTTCAGTTCTTCCTTCGCACGTTTTCCTACATGTCAGCTTCTGAAATGATCAGAAGTCAAGCAGAAATAGCTCTGTGCTGTGAATCGTGGCTCTGGTACCTTAAGAATGGGGTGTTTGAAGTGATAGAAACATTACTTGATCTAATAGTCTGGTTGTTAGGGGGAGGGAATTACTTGTTTCTTCTAAGTGAAACTTCAGTAGATGTTTTGTCTTTGAACTCAAAACTTTCCAACATTTCTTGCTCTCCATGTACAGCTATAAACAGTTGTTAACATTGCTTAACAATATGTAATGTATTAGTGGTACTTCATCCTAAGTATTGGTTTTCATACATTTTTCTTTACATGTTTGTGGAAATCGAGAAGTCTACTTTCTTCACTTGTGTAAATAACTTGTGCAGGGAATGAAATTCATTATTTTCAGTATTGAGGCAATTGTGCAACAGATGTCTAAAACCACAAATGGGAAACGTCTCTTCTGGGTGGCCTCAGTTATAAATGGTGGTAAGTCATTACTGCTTTTTAATGTCTCTAACGTCAACAGGATACCGGTGAAATGTCTCTCCCACTGAACTGGATGCCCACATTTGCAAGTGCATGGCAGAGGTAATACCACAAATCCCTTGGGACCATGCCTTGGAGTGAGAAGGATTTTCGTGTTACGAAGATTACGTTGTAAAGAAATCTTACAGATGTCCACCTGAAATTACCTGTGCTTTCAGTGGAATGAGGGCAACACACCTGTATGCAGAGCATGCTCAGAACGGAAAAAGGGGATTCATTCATGTCAAACCTGCCTTTGAACTGAGCTGATAGTCATTGTGAAAAAGAACTGTACTCGGAAACAAAAAGGAGATTGTTTGACACAAAATGGCAGGATATAGTTTTTGCAGGAAAGAACTAAATGGGAATGTTAGTACTTAAATTAAAAGCATCATTGAATTTTCTAAGCTAACAAGTTGTGTAATGAGGAATGTGTATGCTCTTTGTGAATTGGTATCTCTTAGTTATAGGGTACTGTGAATAACGTTAATATGAATGACGTAGATAATATTTTACTGGTTGCTAAGGGAACCATATTCACTGGATTTCTTTTTTGTTGTTACAGTGAAAGTTGGCATGTATTTTAGAATGATCTGGACAACTGAGAATCAGTTTTCACACAGGTTTTCTCTGTAGATAATCCAGAAAGCTTGTTAGAAAAATACTTCGTTATTTGGATTTCTTGATACAGGCATTGGCAAATCTTGAACATTTGGATCCTTATTAAATTTCTTTACCCCTAATACACCATCATGATAACTCGATATAATTTTGAGAGGTAAATCATAGACTTTGCTTTGATTTTTATGGCAGTTTCTAAATACTTGATGAAGAGATCTGATTTGTCAATTATGGTACAATATTCCTAGTGCAATTCATTCATGCTTGCTTGTTCTAGGAGGTGTGTAACTGACTATTGTGCTCATAATTTGTACAGGATACCCACAGGAATCAGTCAGTCCTTATCATTGCACATGGCATGTGTTTGGTACAGACTGGCTTTTCTTGTTGAAAACTTCCCATATTGTATCCAGACAGACATTTTCATGGCTTCTGTATACTTCTAAGAAGGAACAGTATGCTGGCAAATAATTATTACTTTTAGACAAATTTCCATGAATATGACTGCTCTGAGCTTCTGTGTTGCTTTTGTCTGGAGTGTAGCTGCATATTAGTAAGAAACAAGAAGCGTCTCTCATCAAACTGGCTTTTGATGGCAGTTCTCTTGCAGTCTTCTGCTTGAAGTTGGTTTCTTTTTAGCATCGGGAGTTGGTCTTCTGTTGCTGCAAAAAAAGAAAATCTCTCTCTAGCAGGAAAAAGATTTCATGTCTTTTTGCCTCTGATGCTTTGCCATATAGAAGTGTTCTGTGGCTGAGCAGACTGTTTCTTGATACTGTAACTTGGCCCAGTTTCCTGCAAGAAAAAGAAAATTGTCAGTGCCTTGATACGGTGGATCTTGTAATTTGCAATATAGCATACTTGCAAAAATATCCCTGTAGTTGACATGTCCAGCACAGGAATCTCAGTCCACATAATGCAAGACATTTGTGCCTCAATTCTGGAGATAGTCACAGTGCCTACTCCCAGATACTCTCCATACCTGCAGTTTGAAAGTTTCTAGTCTTCAGTTCCTGTGTTTTCTTTAGTGTATGCACAGAAGGAACAGATGCTGTACAAGAGCTAGGGGATTACTAAGGGGTTTAGTTATGCAGCCGCTGCCTCTGAATATGCAGGCTTGTTGGTTCAGTTACATAGTAGATATATTATGGACTCATTTCGTTAAACAGTAAGTACATCTCCAATATACAATTCAAGTTGTGAAGTAGCTTTTTATTAAAGGATTAAGGTCTTGCCATTGCAAAGCACTAAAATTTTATTATTTAGATTCTGAGAGGTCTGAAGATGTTTACGGGCCAGATCATGGATTCCAACCAGATATTTGTCTGCATAAAGATTTCTTTTGATTTTCTCAGTGAAATACATAATATGATTTGGCCTGTCAGTTCAGCTCCTGACGCACAGATCCCATATTACAGAAGCCAGCAGCATTCTTAACATCAATTGGCTGTCTCGTTAGTGTTCATAGCTGCAGGGTATGGAAAATCACCGAATGAAGTCTATGCTTCATTTAGGACTAATCATCATTAATTTTCAGAGAAAAAAAAATGTTCTTGTGGCTAAAATATGGGACTTGAGTTTTAGGTTATCTCACTCTAGATCTAGAGTTCTGTTCCTTTGGGCAAGTCCCTTGCCTCTCTGCTTTAGCTTTTTAGTCTCTAAGAAATGAGATCTGCTTGCTGAAAAGTTATGTGATCAGGTTTCTTCGTAATTGGAATTAAGCTGAGACAGGACACCCCTCTACTTCCTCCTCCTCTTCTCTCACCTTCCAGCTTCAAATACAGAACACCTACACAGAAATACCATATGTAAAGTGATTTGCTATAGGAGTTTTCAGGATAGAAGAAACTATTGTAAGCATGTCTACCTGTAATGCATATTACTTCAAATGTTTAAATGATTGAAAGGATGTTAAGGTTGTTATTTTGTAGTGTTACCTTGCAGTTAATATCCAAGCCTTGTATATAACCTGTACAAAACCAAAACAAAATCCAACAACAAAAGCCCCTCAGCTGTTGTTCGGGTGTTAGAACAATGTCAAAAGTCATAAATACAAAGCTTTACGGATGCTTCCACCTCAATAGATAAAATTTAATTCTGCTGCCTTTTAGAAGTACTTTATCATAGTTGTTTTAGAAATGGATAGTTCGTTTTCAGGACCTATATTCTCGGCTATCTGGGGGAGATACACCAGCATGAATACAAGGCTTGTACTCTTCTCCTTCTGCTTGTGATTCAAAGAATATATGGAAGAAGCAGTAGGTGGAAGCAAGAATATGGCTTCTTGATCATCATTAAATCTGGGGAGGGAAGGAAATCCATGGTATTTAGGCAGGTTAATGGAGGGGAAATAATCTTTTACAAAGCTGCTTTTCCTGTTCCCTTTCTTGTTCCAGTATCTTCTCCTTAAAGCTCTTCTACTTGCTTTTACCCTCTTTCATGTATGTAAGTGTAGAGAAATGAAATAGCCTTAATGATATGTATTAAAAAATCTACTTCATAAATCCATTTGTTCACATTCATCTTCCATTCACATAACTCACAGCCTTAGAATACTCAAACTCTAAACTGCAGAACAGCCAACTAGTTATGCCAGATTCTTGTACTCTTTTTTTAACCAGTCCTTAATTTATTTTATTTCATTCTGTACGCTCTCTGAACACAACTTTGGAAGCTAATAAATTAATATTTGAGCTGTTTAGCAGTCTGTTCCACTGCAGCCCTTATGTCTTCGTCCATACAATATCCTGAAAGACTTTATGTTCGGAATAAACAGCCTTTGCAGTACATGATTTCAAAGCCTGAGTGCTCTGCTACTTTACTGAATGCAGTAAATTTTAGGACAGATTGTAATCCCATTCATACTTTGGCTTTTAGAATGCCTAACAACTTTTAGAAACTACAAATCATTACATAAATGGAATAGAATAGCAGTGTGCTGAATATGTAGACATTTTATTGTACAACGCATTTATAGGTCTGTGTAATTCTGCTATAAATACACATCTGCCAAATATTCTTTAACTTAATGTAGTACACAGAACTTTACCATATTAATTCTTCTTGTACTTACAACAATCATGTTTTAATATGAGTTCATTGAAGTTGCATAGTCTGTTGTAAAAGATTCATTGGATTCTTGAAAAGCTTTACATAGCAACATACACTAAACCACATATTAAAAATAAAGAAAGATTTTGTGTAGGAATAAATCTAGCACGCTAATAAGAGCTTCAAAGGCAGCATTAAGATTACTACTTAATTTAGAAGCTTGCTCAGTACTGATGGAAACTCATAAAATAGGTCACATAGAGGAGAATCCAGTATGCTTCTAATCAGCTACATGCGTTGTAGTCCAGATAATGGACTACCTAGATTTCAGCTGGTCTTGGCAAAGGTGCATGATGTGGAGTTACTGTTACTTGCCTATAGAAGACTTAAGTTTTCCTTGAGTCTGTCTTCCATCTGGAAGTTTAGGTAACTTGCAAAGATAGGTCACTGATCATATGGGCCTGGTCTTTCTTTAGCGACCAGCTATAGACAGGCTCCACAATGTAAAGGTGGATCACGGCTTCTCAGTTATTTTTTTCAGTAACACCTTTGTGTTCTCAGGATAGTCCTACTGAAGTTTTACATGAGCAGCCCATGGTAAAATAAATCCATGTGAGATGTTAGGTGAACACTCTGACTTGAAACTCGGAACTACCCTGCTATACTCCGATTATCTAGCTTGGTTTTAAAATTACTTGGAATCAGATTTTTGTGTTTGAATACAGAAAATTCTCATTTGTGTTGAGCTATAATGAAAATAAGAGGCTGAAATACAAACTGTATACTTTCTGAGCTATTGTGTGTGTTTGTTTTCTGTATGGTGTCATGTTTCCGAGCACTGAACTAGTCATTTGTGTACAGCCAGCTACAAACTGAAATAGTTGCAAATATTGCATGTATAAACATGTGTATATTCTATTCAGTGCGTGCATTTCTGTCTAGTGCCAAATGTCATTTCAAGATACAGGGTTTGTTTCCATGAGAGCTAGAAAGGAAATTGGTATAGTATTTCCAAGCAAAGTAAAGAAGGGCACAGCATGTGAGCAGTTTCTATTTTACCTTTTTCTTCAGTGAATAAAATATACAAATCTTAACATTTTGAGGCCACTAATACATAGATCTTTCTATAAAAACCTGTTGATTTGATGACATTACTGTGGATTTTTTTTTTGTGTGTATGTGTGTCTGGGAACAGTTTCAATATCGTTTTTTTCAGCATTATCAGCGCTGTAGTCTCTGCAGTGTGACAAGGTGCATGGCAGTTGCTGTCATATGCTTCCTGAACACAAAATGTCACTCTTTATCAACTCCTAATAATCCAAATTGTCTCTACAGCAGAGTCTCTTCACATAATACTCAGCTCTGGAAAACATTAACAAACTTTTGCTAACCTTTGTTGTGACCTTCACTCCTTGAAGTTAATTTAAATTAAATGCTGAGTTTAGTCACTTAGATGCTGATCCTGCAAGCATAGTTACATATTTTTGCCTTATATATTTGAGCATAGACATGTTGAACTGTCTGAGATCTCTTGTGAGTATTAAGATACATGTATTTGTTTGCAAGTTAGGGTCCTTGGTTGCTGCTGCTGAAATAGCAGGTTGGGTGATATTGTAAATTCTAACTCTGGGAATTGGTAAAGTATATGTCTGCTCATGTGAGGTCACCAGTTCAAGTTCTTCCTCCAGTAGTACTCACCCGCAGGTATTTCTGTGCATTCTGGCCAAGCATTTAATGAGCCTGGAACTTTTCTATGCATTTTCTCCTCTGCTTTACAGGTGGTCTTTAGGTTATGCTGAAGGACAGAGGAATAGCAGCATGAGGATCCTGAAATTGGACTAGTTCTGCTGATCAGTAGAGAATTTCAGTTTTCAGTCTTTTCTGATACCTTCCATGGCTTCTTAAGGAAAATATGCCTCTTCTATTCCTCATCCATCACACAATTATTTAAACTGTTGAAGCAGGTAGTTCTACTGCTCCTATTTGTACTGCTGATTTAGCTTGTTACTCAGCTCCTCCATGCCTGACAGCTCTCCCCTGTAAAATGTGTATCCTAAGACTGCTTGTATGAACAAACTGGTTTTAAAATTCAAGGTTGGGTGATTGTACTGTGGAAAGCCAACTCAGGTACAAACACTGCTTACAAAATCTTTAGTAGGAAATAGCAGATTATTCGGACAAGATTATTACAATTACAATTATTACAATTACAAAATTGGCCCTAAATTTCTCTGCAGATTTGTGGTAAAACTCAGAGACCCAGAGTGGATTTCAGAAGACTGAGAAGTGTACGTTACTGAAGAACATTAAGAACTTGGAACACCTGAGTGCAGCTTGGGATGGGGGTGGTTTTTTGTTTGTTTGTTTATGTGAATTCAACTCTGGAAAGGTTTGGCACTTGGGAATTTTGAGGAAACTGCATTCAGTTTTTATTCACGATACTATATTCATCATACTACATATACCATGTATTGGTCAAGGCCCAAAAATATCAGAGATGGTAAATGGATGACTGATGTCTGCTTCATCAGAAGTTTCACAGAGTCACTAAGGTTGGAAGAGACCTCTTAAGATCATCCAGTCCAAGCCCCTGCTCAGGCAGGGTCAGGCAGTGTACGTTGCCCATGACTGTGCCCAGTCAGGTTTTGAATATATCTCTGGGAAACCTGTTCCAGTGCTTGACCACCCTTACAGGAAAAAAAAAACCAACAAACTTTCTTGCGTTCAAGTGGAATTTCACATGTCTTAATTTGTGCTTGTTGCCTTTCATCTTTTTGGAGTAAAAGAGATTATGAATTCAAATCTAGAAAATACAGTTTTAAGAAGTGATATACTCCTATCAGACTGTCTTGTTTGTTTAAACCAAGTATAGCTGTTTCAGAATTTTATTCAAAATTTTTAGGAAAAATCATCCTATCTTAAGAATAGCAGATCAAAAATTCAAGGCAGAAATCTGTTCCTAATTCTTTCACTGTCCTGTTGCAAGACTTTGATTGCTTTGTGGTTTTATGCTTAATTTCTCTATATTTAATAAAAGGATAAGAAACCTTTTCCTTCCTTTGTGAACATCTTCTGGATATTCTTAGGTGAAAGGTCCTATACCAGTACAAAATGCTGGTGAATTTCATGAAATATTAACTGATGTCTTTGGGCATATTCCCTGGTTTTATGTAATGCACAAATTTATGCTTACAAATAGCTTAAAATAAACATTTAATCCAGTCACTGATTTGCTGTGTTTTCCCAAAAATTTTACTAGTTTTCTTAGTGGATTAATTGACTTGACAAAATATATCTCCTGAAGTGCTGGTCCTTAATGCTTCCAGTAAATATATTGAGCCCTTCACCTTTTTAGTGGTAGCTATTTTGTGTCTGGAAGATTTTGTATGAATGAGGTGATAAAGAGTCACTACAGATAAGATGTGTTTTTGTGCTTCTGTTTTGTTTGAGGAACTTCAGCTTTACTTGGGCTCTGAGAGGGCATGTGGTTTGTCTTCTAGGCTTGTGGTGTTCTTGAGCCACATTTGTTAGCTCCTTTGAAGTGCTAAAATTTTCCTAGTGTGTACATTAAGCTAGAAGGGCTTTTTTTCTTTCTTTTTGAGAAACAAGGAATATTGAGAGTGTGAGTGTCATCTTAATGAGATATATCTGGTGATATAAATGTTAACAACATTAAATGTGCTGCCAGGATATAAACACCTCATTTAAATCAATAAATTGTAATTATAGAGGTCAGTAGGTCTCAGTTCTTCTTTTGACCCTAAGAAAGCCCCTATCCATTCTCCTGCCCTACCAGTACAAAAGAAAAATCAGCTGAGAAAATTCAGACTTGTAATATGTTACTTCTTGCCTGCTCAACAGTGTATAAAAATGACAACATAAATGTATTTCTTGCATTCTTTGTCTGGATTTAAAGAGTATATTTCACTTTAAATAATGTCTGGCTCATCAAGTCTACCACATATGAGTAATTTTTTTTTTTTTTACTATGTAGAGCATATGTTTCTTCTGTCTGCAAAAAGTTCTGTGGATTTTTATTACTTCCTATTTTCCCAGCTTTATGCTGCCCCAGTTATAAGAAAACAGAGGTCATACAAAGTGACTCTTTAGAGTTTGTCTACCATCGCAGTTATGAGCCTCACACTTTCACTCCCTGCTTCTCAGCTTTCACAGTTTACCTGTGAGATTCAGGGTTTCTCAGACACAGAAATGTCAGAGTGACAGTTTGGCTTAGTGTCAAAGTGTTGTGGATTCTAGGCTTGAGCTGTCAAACAGCCTATAGTCCAAAAGGAAATGGAATTATTATTCCTCCACTTAAGATGACAGATCATAGATATTTGCCTGTGTCTGGTTCTCTTTGTGTCAAAATACATGCCTCATCCATGTATAGATACTTCACACACAAGTATGGAGTGCTCCTGGTAGAATTGAACTTGACCTAAATTCCTGCTAAGGAAATTTGCCCTGCTGAGCTCCTTATAAACTAGCTTAATCCAACATGGAAATGAAGTCATTGTGGGGTGTATCATTGCTGCAACATAAACGCAAGTTGTGGAATATCTGAGAATTTTTAGAGAGCAAGTGGCAAGGGAGGCGTATTAAGGAGCTCCCACATATAGAGATATTTAGAACTAGATCAGTGTAGGTGCCCAAGCACATGCTGGGAGGCCTGTTGACAGCTTTCCATCTCCTGTTTTTGGTGTTTGGGTTTTTTTTTTTTTTGGGGGGGGGGAAGTAGTATTGGAAGGGCTGTCTTGTATCCTTCATACAGCGCAGCAACATGGCTGCTGGTGAGCAGAGAGAAGAGCTGAGGGTAAGCAAGCGCAGAGGCACCATTCGTCTGCCCAGTCATTGACCAGTGTCTCTTCTCCCCAGCAACATCAGCATTATCATGTTCAGTATTGTTCCACCTTCCTCAGCTTCTATATCATCTGATATCCTATCATCACTTATCATACCAGTTTTTTCTTAGGACTCCAGCTTCCAGAGACTATTCCCTACAAAACCTCAGTATCACTCTGCTCATCCACAGGGTCCTGTGAACGGCATCCCCAATGGGCCAAGGCAGAGTCTGGCTCTTTTGGAATGAATCAGTGTTCTGAAATATCTCAGCCACTTGATCACATTAGCAAGACCGTTCTTGCTGTGTCTTCCCAAATAGTTACATTTTCATTGTCATCGTCATTGCCTTCGTCAGAGGAATACAAATTGATTGACAATAAACAAGGGGGGGGGGAGGAGTAATGATCAGGCATTCAGGCTTGTAGGTGAAGTGGCTTTTCAGCCTCTGAAACACCAGCATGTACTCCGACTGCTGAGCCTGACGATTCTGCTCCTGCTTTCTGTCCTTCTTTCTCTCTCTTTGTACAAATTTGTATATTTCATAAGTCCTTGCACATATCCTCTCTTTATTACATTAATTCTTGAGAGGAAAAAGTGTTTTGCTGCCCATTGAACTTGGTCACTCTATGAGACTGATGATGATTAGTAGAGCATGGTATTAAGTGGTAGGTGATAGAATTCTGAAACAATGAGATAGGTATGTGACAGATAATGATGGCATATGTCTGCATCTTTTATCAGCGTTTATTTTTACTCCGTGACTTAGTTTTGAAAATACTGCTTTTAATGTGGTTCCGTGGAGGATTTTCTCTATGAGAAGAAACTAGCTGTCAAACATCTTAGAGTGCTTGGCGGGCAGATGATTACAAAATTGATTTGTGCCTAAGGAGAACTAATGGACTTGGGCTTCCTGCAGTTTTTACGTTAGTCTTTTACACTTCAGCAGCATATTCCTTATTTTCTGAGCTCTCCTGAAGTGTTAACAGGCTCATGCATTTCCTCCCAACTCCAATTGCCCCTTCTTCCACAGCATTCTCAAACCCTTCCCATGTTCTAGCTGAATAATAGATAACAAACACCATAATTAATTCCAGTTTATTAATTGTTGATTGGTTGAAGAGAGCACTGTTGAGGTGACACGGAAGCCTTTCCTGTGGCAAAGAGCATTAATTTTGATATTATATCTCTATCACTCTGCTAATTCCCTGTCCCTCCCCCCCCCCATCAGGAATGTAATGGTCTGTGAAGCTGCTGTGCTTTTGTCATATTGGTTGTAATTGGTCAATCAGCTCAAAAGTTACCAAGTATGACTGACATCCAACAGTGTCATGGGTGCTTAAGCTGCCAATTTGCACTTCACAGTGTGATTGTGTCAGCTGTCTTTTCTTAAAAAAGCAGGCAAAAAATCTAAAATGCCCTTCTAACAACATCTAGAGACAGTTTCTGGTGAATAGTTAAAGATATTTTTATATTATCTCTAAAAACCTTTACTCTGTTAGGTTGCAGGTCTGAGATAGACATCAGGGCATGGATAGGTAGTCACTTGTGATATTATTATCCCATTAACAAGGTCACCCTGGTCACAATTTGAATGCAGTTACACTGTGAATGTAACCAAATGATTGAGAGAGCAGCTGAAATAATCACCCTGCTGAAATGTGATGGTCGCATTTCAGGGCGAAGATCATACGCAAAACCAAAATGGGCTTCAGCTGAACATTGGTAACTTTGTGCTAAAGAACAAAAACTTACAGAGCTGCTGTTATTTAAGTGCTTGCATTTTTGTAACCGTATACCACATGTGTAGTCCTGTCATTGCTAGTATGTACTAGCTTACACATTTAATCTCTTTCTTAGTTGTTGGTTGATAACTGAAAGAGTTAGAACCCGTATAATGTACAGTGCTGCAAAAATCAGTCTTGATTTGAAGGTTTCATTATGGATTTGTCTGGACTGATAGTCAAATGTTTACTGTGTTCAATACTTTAGCAGAACAATTAGTTTTATCTTCTGTTTTCTTTTCATTTGCATAAGGCCACACATTTTGGATAACTACTCAAACCATGTAAAGAAAATAATTTCCCAACTCTTGTGTGACAGTCTCTGTTAGAGGATTTCTTCCTACTGGTTAAGGTGAAGTCCAGCCGTTGATCTTCTGTGTATTCATGTTTCTCTTTGCCTGTCTCTTACTGGTGTGCTGGCAGGCTGGCACATTCTTCCCACTCTGCCTTATGCAACTTCCAGGTATCTTCTTTCTAACACAGTGGCAGGGGTGCTTGAGCTGTCTTAATAGTTCGTTACCCAGTTTATGATACTGTCTCTCAGAAAGGAAATGGCAGAGGTAACTAGGTGTGGGTGAGTGTCTTCTTACTCTTTCATGGAAGGCTGGGGGCTATTATAACAAGGTTCAGTGAAGCATGGTATAGGTAGGTATGAGTTTGCAGATGACACCAAGTTAGGTGGGAGTGTTGATCTGCTCGAGGGTAGGAAGGCTCTGCAGAGGGACCTGGACAGGCTGGATCGATGGGCCAAGGCCAGCTGTATGAGATTCAACAAGGCCAAGTGCCGGGTCCTGCACTTCGGCCACAACAACCCCATGCAGCGCTACAGGCTTGGGGAAGAGTGGCTGGAAAGCTGCCTGGCGGAAAAGGACCTGGGGGTGCTGGTCGACAGCCGGCTGAACATGAGCCGGCAGTGTGCCCAGGCGGCCAAGAAGGCCAACGGCATCCTGGCCTGTATCAGAACTAGTGTGGCCAGCAGGAGCAGGGAAGTGATCGTGCCCCTGTACTCGGCACTGGTGAGGCCGCACCTCGAATACTGTGTTCAGTTTTGGGCCCCTCACTACAAGAAGGACATTGAG
>NW_008825562.1:496525-497538 GCF_000699105.1 Pygoscelis adeliae | reverse complement strand
GCGCCAGGGGAGGTTTAGATTGGATGTGGGGAAAAATTTCTTTACTGAAAGAGCAGTTAAACATTGGAACAGGCTGCCCAGGGAAGTGGTCGAGTCACCATCCCTGGAGGTATTTAAAAGACGGGTAGATGAGGCGCTTAGGGACAGGGTTTAGTGGGCATGGTGGTGTTGGGTTGACGGTTGGACTCGATGATCTTAGAGGTCTTTTCCAACCTTAATGATTCTATGAGTATTTGGATGAATTGTATAATGTATGCATAATGCCTAGAGTGGAAGGGAAGGCAGATAATTTTAACTATTGGCAATAGTAACAACAGGGAAAAAAGGGGGCTTACTGAAATGTGTGTCATCCATGAACCTCTTCATTAATGAGCTTATGGGTATCAGCAACTGAGGGTGTCTAATATGTTGGGATTTACATGATGGCATAGAACAAACACAGAACTTAAAGGAACATGTTCATGGGAAACTTGCTGTAGCCATAATCGAAAATGTCTGAAAATAAATATATTTAATTCTCCCCTACATTTTAATCAAGCTAACACAAAAGTGTGTTTTTGAGTGACTAAGCTCTTCTAAAAGCATTTAAAAAAAAATCATATGAGAATTTATTTGGGATCTCCAATCCATGCAGACATTTATCTTGTTCTTGTATCACTATGGGTTATATACAGCATTTCCTCTGTCTCTAGTTCCTTTAGAGAAATTCACTTAGCATCTGAAGAAATATGTTAAGGAAACAGTAGGACTTGTGCTTTTTTAAAAATTTCTCATTGACTTCCTTTTTCTTCCTACTCTTCTTTTCCCAGTTTATCCATTTACATAGGTTACAGGAAAAATACTCTAAAGGAATTGATAATTCAAGCTAATGTAAAACAATGTATTTGGAAGATAGAAATGGTAAGCCTGAGAAAACTAGCCAAAATTGTGAGGCTTTAAATATTTTAAAGATATCTTATGCAAAATTCATCCAAAACATGACTATTCTTCTTCTTTGCCATATTCTTTCATAC